>NC_137456.1:301752335-302286120 GCF_964235325.1 Thermobia domestica
CACTTTTATAAGGTCAGTGCTACTCCAATGGAAGAGAAAGAAAATGTTAAACTTCATTCTTATACACAAGACATATCAAGAGACAGCTAGACGGCGCCTAAAGTCTCTCATCCCACTAGCGGATTTGAAGCGAAAACCATATGCCAGAGTGAGCCGCTGCGCTCAAGTGTTGACCCTTGCCGGGTTAAGGGGCACAGCGAGGAAACCACATGATCTTTATAAAAATTCGTAATTATATTCTTAAAATGACAGTGAGCGTCAGCTTAATGATAAATGTCAGAGAATTAATACTCCGATGCTCCTTGCGTGTGCCAGTTACTAATACGGGCAGTTGCCTCAACCACATTTTGCAACATATGTACAAAAGGACTTACAAATGAAAATTGTCCAGAGTATAGAGATGATCACGCCAGATACGCTGGAGATTTTGTTCACAATGACTATATTTTATCGTATTACTATATATCTTGCCCGAATTGGAGGTTATGATTAAAAAAAATAGTTGATTTTATCTACTTTTATACTTAGGTTAATGATATTTTTAAACAATTAAAGATGACAGAACCACAGAGTGCTGATATCAAGAAGGAAAATTTTGAAGAAATGATTCTTATTCCTTACAAGACTTTTGTTTCTACTACAACGGTGTGTCTACAATATACGATTTCTTGATGTATTTACTTGTCCAGTACATGCGAGTAGGCTATTGCCTTAAAAGTGGAAACATGTCTTCATTGTGTAATTAGTATGAAACGAATATGCTAAAAGGATAAAGAAAACAATATTGAAATATAAATGTAACCTACTAAAATTGTTATTTTTATAATGCTACTTTGCATATTTTTGTGTGGTTCCTGAAATACTTCCCATTGTCATTTTATGTTGTATTTCGAGATGGTTTTGTTTAAGTGGGCAGATAATACGTTGGTGACTTGTATCTCTAATTTTGTGCTACTATACGACTCCCAGTTTTTTTTCTCTAGAAACCATTTTTGATTATATTCCAGTAACGCTATAAAACGATTCTTTGCTCATAATCTGTCAAACCGATAGATGGAAATCACTTACAGTAGATTTGAAATTTTATTTTAAAAACTCAAAAAATTTGTATACGATAATGATAAAATACATAAGGCATACACCGTCTTCCCGCATATCCATGCTAACTATATTTATCGTCCATTTTGTTGTCGCTTGGAAGGAAATGAGCGTACGCCAATATTCGCAACCATATTAATTATGTGACATTTGCAATTAACATGATGTTCATTTTCATTTGTAGAATAAAATTTTATATTTTCATACAAACAATCACCCACAAATATTTCGTTAACCGTAAGAAGGCTCGCACTACAATTACGTTCAAAATTTGAAACACGCATACCTTCTTACTACGATAACACTAAATACCACATTAGTTTATCCAAAAATGGCTTGCTTGCAAAGGATATATATGTTTAATTTAATTTTTTGAAGAGAGGCTGAAGACATACATTAATCACTGGCACATCCAATGAGCATCTCAGTATTCATTCCATGACAGTTGTGATTAATCTATGAGTCACTGTCATTTCCAAATTCAAATTTGGAGGTTTTTTTTAAAGATTCATGATCATATGGTTTACCCCTTGTTCACCCTAAGCCGCTGCCATAACAAAAGAGCAATCCAGATGTCAAAAATGAATACTGTTTTTACTACAAGAATGCCAATTTTCATATTAGTTGGCCAAAATAATAGATTATTTCCGTATGTCCTTGCTAAGAATATATATGCCATAAAATTTTATGTGAGTTTTGTATAGAAGCTGTATCAGTCAATTACAAAATATGCATTCGAATATTAATTCTGTGAAATGTGTGATTAGTCTGCCGCCATTGCCATTTTCAGAATAAAACTTGAAGTTTTTATGAAGTGTCTCCACCTTATATTTCGACCCTCTACTCCCGTAAGGCGGTGAGTTACCAAATTAACAGCCTATATTAAATATACATACCTTTTAACTGCAATAACACCGAATTCCTCATTAATTAATTATAAAAATTAGTTTCTCCTGGAAGTCCATGTTAAGAATATATATCGTGATTTTTATGTGATTTTTAAACGGGGAAGTAGCACTATATTAATTACTGGTACACGAAAGGATCATTGGAGCACTAATTCTGTAAGATGTGTGACTGACGCTTACTATCGTTCCAAAATTGCAATTTTGGACATTTGTCACACTTTACCGCGCCTAAGTTTTACGCCCCTTGCTCCACAAAAGAGTAACCTTACTCAAAATAATGTTCGAGACGACACTACTGGGATTACGAATGAGTATTATTGGATTTTGTACGAAACATTATTAATGTGCCACAAAATTGTTACCACTAATCATTAGATAAAAGTGCTAAGAAATGCTAACATTGAATCTCTAATAAGGAAAATGTACATTGTGTTTTCGCTTCCGAATTAGGGAATAAACAATGGCTTTCTACTCATGTATTATAGTGAAAAAGGCTATATATATATATATATATATATATATATATATATATATATATATATATATATATATATATATATATATATATATATATATATATATAAACAGAAATAGGGACTATATGTGGTGATATAAAAACTGTCTCTCCAAATTTTGACTACACAATCGCAGTTTATTGCACGAGGAAATACAATCATCAACTAGAGTGTAGCCACTGTCCCAAAACCGGTTGATTTTGGTTTCGATTAATAGCCCAGTAAATAAATGGTTTATGTCGGGAAAAATTCGAGACAAGCTGAATTTCTGCCAGTTGTTGGTGCCCAACGAGAGGCGTATTTTCCCAAAAGTTCCCAACCTTCACTACCTGTTAACATCTGATTTACAAAGTTTTGGATTATCGCTCATATCTCCGTTATTATTACTCCGATCTTTCAACTCTTTTCACTGTTTGCTTTTTTGGATAAGGATCAACAAAATTATTCTTAACAATTTTCACTAGGTCTATTACTTGTCAAGATATTTGCAGAAATGCGTACTTTTTATGTATACTTATTTATATGTATTTTTTTCGTTTTTTTTTTCATATTGTAAGTTTTGTGTATTATATAGTTCGTAGAAACACTTCAAATACATTTTGAAGAGTGCTTTTTTAGCTGTAAAACGTTGTATACATTAATATACTTAGAGGTGTGGTTAACGTGTGGAACGGCACCTTAAGAAAACGAAGTGCGCGCTCATCATTATTGCAAACTTCACAGTTGCTGCGCCCTAGCTTGCTTCCTTTACTTCAAATATCATAGCATAAACTCGGGTGGATCCCTATGCAGTATCAAAAAATGGCCCATTTCATTCTTTCTCTGGCTTTGTTGGTAACATGAGCCGTGACACTTACGGTCCGTTTCTCACATTACAATCACTACGTATCATTCTTGGTGATCATAAATAAATATTTTAGTATTTCTGGAATATATTACTCGTATTTTTGCAATTTTGCGTATCCTTCTTGTCAGTTTTGGTTCAGGGGCTTTTGCTACTATTCCATATGATATACGGTTGTTCCGTTATTCACCATCTATGGATACGCCATGTCCTGGTAGCTGTGAATTAATTAATACTTTTATCATAACCGGCAGCTGTGAATTAATTCACATTATTATTATAACAGGCAGCTGTGAATTAATTGACAGTATTATGTATTAAAAAGAATCACTTCCCATCACAGAATTACAAACTTCTCACCCGCAGCAAGTTAATGTTACAATTTTTGTATTCCTTATACACGTTCTTGGCTTTTGTTTACACATAATCCTATCAATAATTTATATATACAATAACTGTCGGTATTGAAGGCATTTAATGCTATTTACGATACATACATAATCAAATCCGTCTTAAACTTCATGTGTGGTTGCTACGTTGGGACCTGAGGGATCATTACAATGATTGCACATAGCCGAACTTTCATATTTGACAATATTTGCAACAAATTCACTGTTGCAAAAGGCTTTGAAGAAATAGTTCATTTAAGTACTTTTCTTCCTCCTCCAATTCATCTTACCGACTCTAACTTCCATCCCCATTCAGTAGGTGACACATTGCCTCCCAGCCATCTTTGTACTTGCAAATAAACCCTTAGTAAGTGCTGCTGGCATGCTTCCGTTGTTGTAGGTAGTTTAAACAAATCGAAATTTGAACTCAAATTTGGCCTTCTTGTGAGCATAGTGAATTTCAAATATGGAGCTTCATTCAAATATGAGTATCTCCTCAGTCCATACAAATTGTTCTCCACTGTTAGCAATTCTTCTTTAAAAATATTGTCCTCTGTTAACTTCAAAGCTTGCTTCTTACCGACAGAGGTGTATTTCAACATTTCTACTGCCTTTACTTTCCTAAACCATAAAAGCAAGACGTAGCGTCGCAGTCACTGATTGCATGAATAAATAACAGAGTACTTCTGATTTCTTTGTTTTGGTCAATCAATTTTGAATGTTATAAAATACTTTGGTTCGATCATTAACACCTATTTGTTTACAAAAAATACACACTATTTTTTCAACTTTCCCAGGGGTAAGGGCCACTAAAATGAGGAATAAATCCGTATTTGAATCTACAGCAACGATTTTGGAACACTGATTTAGTTTTTCTGTGGCAACTTCCACTATATGAACATCAGCATCTTCTGCAGTGAAGACTGATATACCAATTTTGTTCAATTCTGAGGCTACTGCCTGCAACATTTTTTCTTGTTTTCCCTATTTCCTAAAAAAGTATCTTTGGTTGTTAAACCTTTTGTGTTATCCTCAAAGTTGATATTGCACGAAGTTTTGTTTGCAGCTCTTCTATTTTCTTCCTCGTGTTTATTGGTCGAGCTCCGGATATCCATAAAAATATAGTAACATTTCCTCCATTGTTAGATATTACATAGTCAAAATATTGTTTAACTATTTCTCCATACATGGAATCACTCGGCCATCACACATAATGAATTAGAAATCTTCCGTCGACTACAAATATCGCATCAAGTCAACAACATCTTTTGGCAAACCACCTTGGAGTATCTTCAGCAATGGGGATTTCATGCCTTTACGGAGTTCATCATCAAACAGAGACAGCGGTCTCGATACTAGCTCATATGATACATATTCTTTTAATTTGATTTGATTGTTACAAGCCCACAATATTTTTTTTAAAAAAACTCTTGAGGATTGACTGGCACTTCCTTTGAGCGAACTTCTTTTGGTTTTGTTTGAGTTTTCATCATATCCCTTCTATTAAGCTGTAAATCGCTAAAATTGTTTTCCTTCATTTTTTCATCGCAGCGACTCCTATTTCATAAGCCTCGTCGCAGGTGACAATCATCAGACACATATACAGATTATATAGAAAAAGAGTTCTTCACATAGCTTAGTGTACGGATTATGTTCTGTAAGTCATGTAATTAACTTTCTCAAATCTGCAAGGTCTCTTTTTCTTCTTTCTCTAATCTCCACGTGTTGTTCAGTAAATGTCATAGCACTTCCCAAAAATTCTTCAAGCAGTAGTTCGTTCATGGCCCTCATTTTATCACATACTTTTCAGCGATTCCACTTTATTTTTAAGATGCTCTGTAGGATTTTTATATAGCTATTGTGAAGATCTTACGATATCCCTTTATTTCTACAATAATAGAATACATTTCTTGTATATAGTGGGTACAATATGTTCCCTAAAAGCGGATGGATTAAAACCGACAAGACTTTGCAACTGGTTTCCTGTAACGAAGACTTGGATAAGTTCTGGCTGAAGAGGAAACAAGAATATCCTGGTTTGAAATCTGCTGCCTTAACAGTAACAATTCCTACTAACAATTCGCTACATCTTACCTGTGTGAAGGTAGTTCTTCTTCCATGGTAAGCATTAAAAGGAACATTGGAAATCGCTTACACTCGTCGGCATGAAAATCCTCTTACGAGGCTGGAAGGGTGTACCGGATAGATTTCGAGATGCTGATTACGAATATCTCATCGAGAAAGTTCCAGGATGTAAGGTTATTTGTGGCGGGGTGTTGTTTTCATAATTGACAGAAAAATCATATTTTTCGTATTTAACTCTAGAACTACCACAAAATTAATTATACAGGAACTACCAAAGGGGTCATTTTGACCCCTTGTGTTTTAGAGGTTTTTCAGTTTGAAATTTAGCGTTCCTTTGGCAAACAAGGCTTTTGATGTAACTTGATACAAATATTGATATACTTTAGAATTCACACTAGCTTTAACCAGGTATCAAACCATGGTCTCCCACGCCCAAAATTGGACACTATTTGGATAAATGTACATTTGAAATCTTTTTAAAGATAAACTCAGAAACATTTATCATAACAATAGGTTACGCATTTATTTAAAATACAAAATGTGACCATATAAGCGAGCACAAATTTCAAGAGAAAATCAAAATTTTGACAAGAGTATGATATTGAGGCATATAGGTATAAATTTCAATGCACTGATTCCGCTACATGTCCCAATTTGGCACTTCTTCCTTTTTCGGTAGAAGTTGTTGATGCTGCTGGCAAATTTTCCGAAACACGCTTTTGTCTCACTTTCTCAGAATGTTCCTTTGTCACCTTGAAAAGACAGAACTTCTCCAATTTTCTGTCTACTAATATGCCTATTTGTAATACCCTTGTATAATATATGAGAGCTTATGGCGGCCAAACCAAGTAGGTTATAAAAGAGCAATACCGGCCATTTTATTCTAACAACCTTCACATAATATTTACTATACATTTGGTCTACAATATCTACACCAATTTTCTGCTAATTCTAAACAAAACTTTCAGTTTTCTTATTTTCATGACACTCATATACAAAATTATTGTCTATAAATATATTGTTGGAGGAATACAATTTTATAAGGAATTTGTCCGGTATTTCTTATAATGTTAGTATGTGTATAATCGGCAAAGACATGGATGTGGAAAATTTCATGTCAGAAGAGCAGTAAATAAGAACAATAAAACGAAAATAAAACTTTCTTGTTCATTAGGCAACATTTTGTTTTACTCATTCTAATTTTCGTATTTGTAATTCTTTTCCATGCAATTTACTACAAATATACATTTACCGACTATATGCATAGTATCTGTATTAAAAGAACCCTGCAAAATCATTATCAAGTTATATTCTTATAAGAAGACAGTTATAGATATGCGACAATCATTTTGGACATGAGTGTACGTTAGTGTGAAGGGTGCTCAATATCAGTACTCTTTTGTTTTTCTTGCATTGATATGTGCTGAGTGCAATATCGTCTACGGTTTTGAGTACTATGTGGTATTTAAATATTTATTATGGAAACGTACGAAAGCTGGAACATTTCTCCTGTTGCTTCGGATAGTACCCGCAAATTTATTCAGTTATTTTTTAGTTCCCTTGCAAGATATAAAGACGTAAAAATGTTATCCCAAGTTGCATACAATCCCAACTTTCATAAGATGTATAACTACATGTTCAGCATGAGGGATTTACGTTAGCCGCTTTCCATTTTTTCCTAGATATGGAAAACTATTTAGTATATATTTGTTCTTCACTTCGACAAGCATTCCAAATTTGTCGAAATATTTATCCGGCTTGCTACCCATAAACTGAATAAGTGTACCGCGAGATTTAATTGGAAGGAATCGCGCACGAATAGTGCAATAAGTATGGGGATTGCAGTACCTTCGGTAATTTTCAATCAAGTGATACAAAATATCAGAAAATAAGCAAAACCAGTATAAAACGCAATACGTTTTACGTCTTTCTCTCCTCTTAGATATGGGATAAACCTTATAGACCTAATTATTTCTTCAAACCTGTTTCTGGGAATGGCATTCCGAAAGAAGCTGAAGCCCAAGCTTTCCAGACCAGGGACACTTTACACTTAAATGGTCTTCATCCTGATTGCTAGACGGAAATACAGTTGGGCAATAATTCCATCTAACTCATCGAGAAAAATGACCAGTTAATATCTTCTAAAACTCGACGGGCCTCAATTTCTGTACGCTTCTTTACATTTTGCAATAGACTATTTGTTACAATCAGTCTGAATACACTTGCACAAGCATCATCCATATTACGCATAACGAGTGACGTTTGTTCTAGTTTGATACGAACTATATTATGTTCTTGTAATCTTCCGCATGTCTTGTTGTTTACATCCGCTATCGTCCGCACCGACTGATTCTCAGTTCACTTGGCCTACCAGTAATTTCAGTAGAATCACCCTTGCTAATATTCTTCACTTGAATGATTACTACTAGAATAGGAATCAGTATATGTGACTTCTTTTCATAACTACTGGAAAAAATTTATTTTCCAAGGTCTGTAACATCTTCCTTTTCAGTTCAGCTGTTATTGTCCTCATCACCAGAAGCACTATTATCAATATCCTGTAACTTTGCTAGAAACGCTGCTGCTGCATGTCGTTTACTACCTGAAGAATCCATCATTTGCAAACAGTGAAACACGTTCTTCAAACAACCACCACAAATGAATGGCTGTTCAGAATTGTTTCGGGGACATCAATAATACACCTTGGTAAAAAGTATAACCAAGAATCAAAAAGGTATTTTTATCGAGACTAAAATAAATAGGAAGTGAAATTTGTGGTGGACAAACACCGTCTCCGTGGGTTTTCTCGAGGTTCACCCGCTTCCTCCCACTTTGTTCATTGCACTATTATATTCCTTTCATCATCATCACCGTCGCCTTTAACTTAGCCGGCATAAACATGGGACGTAAAACTCAAAGATTTAATTTACATTTTCAAAGTAAATAGGTAGGTGTCGAAATGACCCTCGTGGTAGTTCTAGGTAAATCACCATTTTTAAAGCAAACCAAAAATAATTGAAATATGGTATATAGGATATAATCACACAGGTTAGAGAGAAATAATGTGGTGCCATACGTTTTGCATATTTTAATTAATGTTCAAATTAAAGGATGAAGAACGACGGTGAGGGGTCAATATGAACCCTTTGGTAGTCCGTGTGTTAATATGTGTTTTCCGTGTTTGGAGTGATTAATTCTGATTTTTTACGAGGGTGGAAGGATCTACTGGATAGATCTCGAGAAGTTGAACACGAATATCTCATCGAGGAAGTTCCAACACATAATGTTGTTTTTCTTAGAAGGTGCTGTTTCGATAATTGACAGAAAAATCGTATTTTTCGTATTTCATGTTTTTTCCGTGCTTGGAGTGCATAATTCTGAATTTTTAATTTAATCCAAAAACTGTTACTAGGCTATATCCCAGAAACATTCCTTTCTGTAGCTCACGACCTCCAGGAAACGTACCCCCTCCTCGAAAAGTTTATTGTCATTCCACACTGCATACACTAAAACCTAGTCGTTATTGACGGAGAAAGATTTCGTAATTAACTTGCGAACATTCGTCGGCCCCCTTTTATCTAGAAGATAGTCAGATTGTTGAAAAAAGCGCCAAGACATACACCGCGTTGTCGCGTGAAACAAATACTTCAGTTTCGAGTTGATCTTGGTGTTAGAAGGTGGTGTTATGCAGTGTCTGTGTATAGGTGAAAAATATTTCTGCGTAAAATATTGACGTTTGTGTTAAACGAAAATGCCGAGAACTCGGAACAATTCGACATATTCATTCTGCTACGTATGTGGGGAAGTCCTTTTCAAGGCACAAAGTAGGCCATTGTCACCGTTCCTGAAGACAGCGTACCATCTGTACTTAGGGTGTAAAATCGGCGACCAGGATCGCGTTTGGGCTCCGAAACAAAGCTGTAATTCGTGTGCGCGTACTCTCACAGGATGGTTGAAATGTACACATAAATTGATCCCGTTCGCAGTGCTTATAGTTTGGCGCGAGCCCCGGGATCACGTTTCAACCTGTTATTTCTGCCTAACTAATATAAAAGGTATCTCAAAAAACATGAAGCATAAAATACAGTATCCTAGCTAAATACAGTAGAAGCATAAAATACAGTATGTCTATCAGAGCAAACTTCAAAACAATATTTAAAAATATTTTCTGGGATTAGATTTTAAAATAACTCTTCCGCTTATCTTCGCAACCACCAGGTTGAGAAACTGTGTTCTAAACGGACTCAAGAACCGAAAGTGCCCTGCAGTTTTGAAAACTACATTTTCTAAATAGAGCAGGTTTGAATTCCCGTGAGTTTTCAGTTGCACTCTATGTTGGATAGTTTCTAAAATACAGGACTCTGGATTTTACTTTACCAGGATTGCCGCGCGTTGTATCCCCCAAAGTGGTGGAATCCGAACTTAGTTGAAGAGACTTTTTTCTTCTTCTGATGTCCCTTTCACGGTGGTTGAGAGTTTTAACACTTATTTTGCAACATCCGATATATATTTCTATATCCTTGCTGTTTTTGAATAATTTCCTTTTGATCTCCTAAAACTTCACGGAAGTAACTCTGGCCCCTTTTTACAATGCGAATGCACTCGAGAATTCAATCTTAATATTGGCTCGATAAATTAAAGCACATAAAATTTTAATTTTGATAAATTAAAATAGTTCAAAGTGTCCATAGTAACAGTAGAATTTGATAGTGGGGAGACGTAGTTTAATAGACAAAGTTCAGTTTAGATGTAAGAAACTAATTGGTACATTTGCATTTGTGTAATATATTATTTGAACATCATTGTGTAAGTCTAAGAACCCTCCTGTTTTCAGGAGCTCAGATTTGCTAAACGAAATGAAATTAAATAGAATTTGAGCATTGAATAAAAAGGAATTTTAACTTAAAAGACATTTTATCAAAAGTTACGTCCAAAATCCATACTTACCAAAAATTCCATTTCAGTAATAATATTAAACATGGGTTATCGATGTGAGCACAAACAGGACGAAAATAATAAAACACAACCACTTGCAATGCAAACCATACTAAACACTCCACTATTAACACTTAAAGACCCGGGGGGATTTAAATGTAGAAACGCTTGGATCCCGGCCATTTTAAAGGTATTTTTAAAATTTTGTTACTCAGAAACTACTCTTTTAAAGTGAATGAAACTTTCAGGTTCAATCGAATAAATATATACTAATATAACGGAAAAGCAGTAATGCACTTAGCATTGTTACTGTTGAATACACAGTGTTGCAAACTTTAAGGAATATTTTGTGTATGTTGGAAATCCAATCGAAAGATACATTGTCCGATAATTTCTTGTAAATTGCAAACGACCATACAACTAAATATAAATAAGTTTAAATATATACTACATATCACAATATGTCACTCCGCCCCCTTCTCTCCCTTTTGGTGACATGTTAGGTGCGAGGACGTTTACAAGCGCGGCGCGATGGTTGAGAACTAGAGCTAGGAACAGCATCGAATGTTGTTTTCGTGCCACTGTCGGAAGATTCTAGTTGTTCTAATATTGTAGCAATGTCTAAATATTAGATTCATCGTCCGTTTCAAAAGCATCGGAGTCGCTATCATCTATTGTTTCTGTAATTTCTCCGGGCGAAAATACGCCACTATCATAAGAACCACGACTTGTTGCGGTGGTATTCATGGCCAAAAGCTCAACTGAAAAGAGGAAGTGAACCCTAAGCAAATTACAAGAAAGATGTTGAAACAACCACACACACTTCCACTGGCTTATAAAACAGGAGAAAAAAAAATAACTACATGATTTTGTTCCTTCTCTGTACTCATATCTTTTTTGAGGAATATACACTTGACACAGCATGTCATATAAATCTACGCAGTACGTGACCTGTGGGCATGAAGGTGATAAATATTAGTGAAAAGTAAACAGAAGGGACTGGCTGTATGAAGCTGTTGGCTTCTTTCGTCAACTGCGTGTTGAAGTGCGGGAACTGACCTTGATGGGTGCACGGCAACTAAAGTTGTCTCCGGGACTGAACGCCTTGTAACAAGAGGGCAACTATAGTTGTCCATGGGTCGTTAAGTGTTAAGTTGGCATTAAAGTCGATAAAACAATTCGCGTTCCTATGCCTGTAAATATACTAATGTATTCACCGTTTTAAAGTCAAAAATGTGCTCTGCAACCTTTATTTGAAGTGTTTCTACAAATTATCGAATACACAAAAGTTAAAATATAAAAAAGGAAAAAGGTACCCATAAAGATGGAAAATTTTACATATTTCTACGAATATCGTTTAAACTAATAGACCTACCGAAAATTGAAACGAATGACTTATTTTGAACTGTAGTTCAGGAAAGAAAACTGTGAAAAGAGTTTGTAGTTAGGATTAATAATGACGATGATACGAGCGATAATCGAAAACCTAGCAAATTTGCTGTTACATGGGAGTGGAGGTAAAAGGACAAGAGGAGGGGTTGGTACTTTTGGGAAAATGCTCCTTTAGTTGCGTTCTGAAAACTGGCAATAAATCAGCTTGTCTCTCATTTTTACCGACAATCATTGATGTATTCATTTCATTCCTTGGGCTATTAGGTATGAAACAGAATGTGTCCGTTTATTTCAGAAACTGAACACTAATTGGTTTAATTCTGTTGTGAAAAGTCACTATATTAATAATACTTTTGAGACATCCCCAAAGAGGTTTAATGTTTTCCTTTTAGGTGAAGGTGTTATGAACTACCTGTTTCACTTTTGAATAGAATTGGGATTCACTATGTTCTTCTCATTACATTTTTTAGATAACCTCTTTAATGAGCAATGAAAAATACAACTTTTTTCCTTATCGGTTTGGTTTCGGTTAAGTGTTTGAAAATTGAATAAAATCTTTGCGTTTAGTGGCCTACAATTCTGCCTGTTAAGTTAAGGGAGACATAATTAGAGAAAGTGTATTAAGATGTGAAATTTGGGAAATGAGAAAGTGGGAGAAACGGTGGGAGTAAGTGTCTCTTGGAAACCCACGAGAACGACGATGTTTACTTCAAATTTACTTGCCTTACAGAGGGTCCAAGTACCCCACCTATCGGATGCTAACTTGCTTGGGACGAGGGTTCAAATTTTCGGTGTGAGTGCAGTCGACATTTTAAATGGATTTGACTTGTCATTCAATGTTAATGCTAATAACTGTAAAACGAGTATAGTCGAGTAAAAAAGAGACAAGTTACGGAGATGATTTCGGTGAATCAGAAAAGCAAAAAGGAAACAAACAAATTTATCTGAGACACCAGGTTCTAATTCTGAATATTATCAATTAAGTTTTTGCATCTACCTTAAGAGATATTTCTCCTTAATATCCTCCGGCGTCTGAATGTATTTTCGTTTTCTAATATAAATTTGAATTCTCATCATAACAGTACTTTATGATGACAGAATCAGAGTGTTCTGTTATTATTAAAACGTTGGAATTATAAAGGTTCGCAATTCACTGCAAACACTTCATATCAATTGTTTATCGTTTTATTTAACAGAGCAGTCTAAGGGTAGTGGTGTGAAAATTCTTTTTTTTTTAAGTTGGAGGTTCGATTCTTGCTGATGTAATTAAATAAATTTTTATCATCTAAAAAATTGATAGTTTTGATGTAAAACATGGAAAATATTCAATTTCTCTTGGTCTTAAAGTTGAAACAGCTTTCTTCGGAAGAGAAATGCTATTAACATGTGTACAAACAATATCGCGTCACGTGTCTGCAACCTTGATTCCTAGTGTCATACAACGCAACGTGATCACCAAACAATTAATGAATAAACAATTCTCACTCAATATAAATGTCAATAATTGGTCTTACCGAAAGCTAACGTTATTATTTCCTTGCAATCCTGGAATTGTACCTAACCATTTCAGCTAATACTGGTATTGATTGAAGCAATAATAATATTTTCGTTCGCTATTTCCAACACGATCTGAACATCTGTTCATTCAAAATTTGTAAAAAGAAACTATCCTTTTCTATATTCATGTGTATATACCATTAAAATATCAGTAGAAAGTTCGTTGATGATATCATAATGATGAAAAAATCTTACTTAGTGTCTGTTAAATCTTCTTAGTTCAGGCACCGACGTTTTGACTCTCATATTGTTCAGGAGCTGACATTTTCTTGTTTCTTCCAAGACACTAATTCTTCCTAAGTATTTCTTACGATACAATTACATGTTAGAAAATGCGGAAACGAATTTCTTTTCCTCTTTACTATCAGCTTGAGTACGCTTATTTGCAATTATTTCAGTCTAATTTTACCCGTCCAAGTTTCACTGATTATTCTAGAAATTTGAAACCGAGGAGTTTTATTACTATTTATTTTGAACTAAAAGTACCCGGAAATTGAATATAGGTAGTAAACTACAATTTTAATATCAAATCGGAACATTAGCAATTTACACATTTACTTACTTCATCATATCTCATGTTAAAAAATAAAAGATCTAGGACCAAGTTTCGAACTCGTGACATTCAAGTTTCACAAGTTATTTATTAAAACTGAGCGCATCAGCACGCTTTGCTACTGTCATCACCTATTCGGCTTGTAGCTAGTGTACATATAGAGGAGAAAGGAAAAAAAAATACAATTTCCTGTGGATTGATCTGCGGGAATTGTTAGTGATCTAGACTTGTATTTTAGCTCTTAACGAGTTATATAAACAAGTTCCCGAGTGTGCCACTGAAACAGCCCAGAAATGCCCTCAACCGTTTTAATAACAATAATAACCATAATAATAATAATAATAATAATAATAATAATAATAATAATAATAATAATAATAATAATAATAATAATAATAATAATAATAATAATAATAATAATATTGAAGAAAAATTAAATATGAGGACAGATTATATTAAAATCTGTAAAATCGTTCCTCTCATCATGCAAAGTTATAAAAACGTCGGGATTGGAGAGAAGTCTCTAGACTATCAGGTCAATCCTCCCGCGTGTGTCCCTACAACTATTTAAACGTTAAAAGAAAGGTTTCCAGTAAAATTTCATGTAGAAATTAAGGTTCAGTACTCACAAGAACCCCAAGAAATTACGTTCTTAAGTATTAAGTTCCATTATAGTGAAGGCTAAAAAGACGTACAAACAATGTGTTTGTCCAGTACAATGCCCACTGTGGGAAGTGGGTAGTAATCCAGGTATACAATATCCCGAGCTGAGCGCTGTGGGACAGAAAGAGCCATAATGAAAGTCCTTAATCTTTTCGGAAGATAACCCAAGAATTGTATGCGAAAAAGTAGAATCAATCTAAGAAATTAGAAGCAAGTTGAGGCTTGAAACAATTGTTTAATAGCTCATATTGATGAAAATACTAAAAGTCTCCTAGAGTCAAAATTGTGGTTCGGCCGCCATCTTGAAAAATGGCGGTCAAATTTATATTTTTTGGTGAATTGAAAATTACTTGGTGAAGTACTTAAATTGGGTGAATTACTTGAAAACATTAATAGATATTAAAATTGCAAGAGACAAGAATATTCTTCACAGTAAAACAAATATTTTCTATTCGATACCCGGCGCCTTCACAATGTAAAATTTCGTGGGTAGAGCAAATATAGTACTCGGGGTTTGGACTTTTCCCATCACATTTTTATTAGAAAATTTCCTCTAATACAGAAGTGTGTTTACAATAATCATTTTCCTTAAATACCTTTAGTTTATACTGCGGTAGGAACCGGATGACCAATCGTGATGGGCTTTGAGTTGAGGTAACTCACTTTGACCAGGCGTCGTGAGAGGGGTTGTTTTGTGCAATTAGGTGTCTCAATTTGTGACCGGGCGTCAAGAGAGAGAGAGAGAGTTGGAACCCAACGACCGTTTTGTCTTAGGGCTTTAGGATTTCGTGTCTCTTAATTGACCAAGTGTCGTGAGAGGGTAGGGTATCCCAATGGCCGGGAGCTTTAGAGCTTAATATGGTTTGATCAACCTGTGGAGATTGATGATAGTCGAGGCGTGCAGCTCCATTTTATACGGTAGTGTCGGCTTCCTTCGGTGATCCTCTTCCTTCCGACTGTTGGCGATGTTGAGCGACTCCTCTTCAGGACCTATGTTTGTTTTTATTTACTATTAACACATGTAGTTCACACGTAGTTATTGCATGACATGTAACCATATGGAACCTTACAATATACAAAATTTAAATGGATTTTTGTAGTGGAATTGTCATTATTATAAAATATTTTTCTTACCGGGGTAATTATCTCAGAGTTATCAAATACCATTTCCAATGATAAACTCTCACAATGCATTCCCTGACACTGCCCACACATCGGCGAGCACAACAATCCTGAGTGTATATACTTGCAACTTTTTCTAATTAACACAATATTATTTCAGGATTTCGAAGATTTACAACACAAGGTTACTTTTGCATAAGGCAGACTGACAGATTTGGTCTGGAATGTCAACGGATATGTGCATTGAACATATTTTAATGCTTAGATTTAAGGCTTACGTTTTACTGAAGAATCACTTATTCTACTCCTCAGAGATAGGTTTCATCAACTGCAGGCTGTACTGAAATGGCTGAAGCGTTAACGGATTGCCCTGGACCTACTGTAACACGTGTACATCAAAACACACAATTGTGAAAATCTCGTCAGTTAGGAGATTACTAAGATTTCTGCAATTTGTAAGCTGGTTACGAGAACATAACCCATTTGATCAATAAACAGGACACTTGGTGAATCTTTCAAATGGGCTGGTAGCAGACTCTTCAATTACATGCACATGCAAAAGAGCACTGGAGACTGGGAGAAACACAATGAAATCACTTGTAATAATTCCTTTGAAGAAAAATACTGTGCAACGCGAATCGGTTTCTTTTCATCACGTTTGGCATTTCTAACATTCTTCCTTTCTTTTGTTTATCCTATAAAACGCAGTCTGTGGTTGCAAATGTTAATATCTGCTTTGGAAATTCAGATTCGTCTACCCAAAACGAATGCTGATATTGCTCTAAATTACTTTTCCCATTTGCATGTTTTTTATCAAACCCCTTTCTGTAGTAACCGTGTCGAAATGCATCCAAATAGTTCACTTTGTGACATCAGTACATGGGGAGACTTCCATTTAGTTCAACTTCTCCTTTCAGTCGAAAGTGTGTGTGTTTTCGTATTGTGAGTGCGCATTTCCCGTGAAGAAAAAAGTTGTTCTTAATATTTTTGTGTTTAATATTTTATTGTTACAGCTTAACAAGTCACATAGCAAACCAAGTACAAGCACAGACACTGACGACAGTAAGAAAAAGCAATGGGTCTTACATAGCCAGAGGGGAAATATGGTTTTCTCGGTTGATATATATTTTAGAAGGTTGTCGAATGAAGTCGTGCATACAACTGTTGATTTTGCAACGCGTCAGGAACTAACTGTTTATGTCTGTAATATTAGTATTCATACAGTACCTCAGATTTGTGTCGGCGGAGATATAGAGTGAACCTTCATTATCATCCCCGAAGAAACTTCGCAAAGTTCTCAAACGCATGACGAACCTTGACGACTTTGGGAAAACATTTGTTGCAACTAACAATTTTCGAAATGTATGATAGTGAAAGAAATCTGACTGCTGAAAACTTGACTAAGGCTATGCAAGAGAAAATGACTACAGATTATTGAGAATGTATGCTTTAGATACAGAAGAATAAATGACGGGCTGAATATTATAATGGAGAGAAATGACGTAGTTGCTACTAGAATAAAATTTCTTCGGAAAATATATAACCTAAAATTTCTCAGAATGAAAGACCTATTTTTTTTATTATGAAGAAACCTGTGTGAATCAATATCATTCAACGAAACATATGGCTGGACACGAGGGAGAGGGTGAATTTAAGGTTCCTGTAGGTAAAGGAATGAGATTGATTGTCACGTTGAAAAATCTAAAAGTATTTTTTTTTTGCCGGAAAGTAAACACGTATGTACTTTTGACTACCTACCGGCGTTCAAAATCTACTGGTGAAAATCACTCAAAAATAAATGCTGAATATTTTAAATATTGGAAAAATTGAAACAGATTTATCAACTAGAGAAGTGATAATGATTATGAACACGATAAGTATCATGCTGTTATTATGAACACAATACCGAATACTAACTCACGAAAAATGAAATTCTTGAATGGTTACATTACCATAACATATCGTACGAAGCAACAGAGACAATTCAAGGACTGTTTGCCCGAGTTGAAATATACAACCATTGTGAATCTATGTATGAAGTCAATAAAACAGCTATGCATATGGACAATTTTGTTATAAGACTTTCACCATACAATTGCCAGAACAACCCAATAGATCTTTTTTGGGTTAAATGAAGGGCGAACTAGCTTTGCTCAATAATACTTTCGGTTACCCGGCTTGGAGCAATGGATGAGGCTGTAGATCAAGTTACAAGTGAAGACTGGGTATTTTTAGTAGAACATGTACAGAAAGCATTGCAAGAAGGTTTTCAGAAATAAGTTAACTGGGACGATATTATCCGGAACATTGTTATCAATTTACGTAGTGATCCTGACAGTGAAACTAAAAGTGAGGAAGAATCACGCGTGGAAATGGAAGAGGATGAGCAACAACTGTTAGCAGTTCCATTGCCATAAAATATTGACTCACGTGAGTAATAAGAGGGACAGCTGATTCAAATTTGGACTTTGACCCCTGTCCCTGCTCCATAACGTATGGTATGTGGCCAGAAGTCAATGGCCTAGGGGGATAATAAAATACACCGATTTGGCTCGTTTCTATCGGATTTTAGTTACTCAGTTCCTGTTTCGATTACACACAGACACACACCGAGTGTAAACTAAGAACATCTATTATAACTGCTTTTAAACATAGCAGAAATTTGTAATCTTTTGCAACTAGTTTTTCGTACTCTGTTAACTCTAGCACTCGTTCATATTTTGTCGTTCTCTTTTAGGAGTACATTTTCTCTAGATTAATTTTTAATTATTTGTATATGGGCAATCAATACTCTAGAGTAAAATTACTTGCGCATTTACAATAACATTTTAGTTTTAGTTCCGATTTAGTACAGATTACTCAAGTCGGTCACGTAAAGGCGTTTCTTGATGCCAGGTTTTCTGAGTATTTTTTTTTCCAATCGTAATTAAAGGGTATGACATATTTCTCATTCAAAAATAACAGTAGAAAAGACAATCTGCACTGTCAACCCGTAGCACGCGTTCACTTTTATAAAAACTACGACTTATTTTTCAACATCTCTATAGCATAACAAAGACTACCTTTCGTAACCTCCTAGGCAGAGCTGAAACCAACCAGAGAGGTTTGGGGGATATGAACATATTAGCGGGGAAGATGTCATCAAAAATATCTTACACAATCTAATTATATTTTTTGTATTGAGGTCTGAAGGGTCCATGAAAAGGTTATGGATACCAGGCCCCCTTTGGTCCCCTTCTAATACCTAGCCTACTCCTAGATAACATAGGAGAGCTCATAAAAAGTATGACACCTTTTCCACTTCATAGTAATATAGTAAAAGACATACACAATAGAGCTTCCACAATAGAGCTTACAATTTGTATTTTCATACCTCCAAGAAAATTTGTATTATTTAAATAAACAGAAGGAGAATTATTTTAAAATTTGTTTGACTTTTTTTGTTCTTGTTTAATATTTTGTACGATTTTCTATATTTTTGTACTATCCAGGAAAATGTAATATTTGAAAAACGAACCATATTAACTAGCTCAGAATTCCATACATTTTGGACTATTCAAATAAATGAAGGCCTTATAGGATTACATGGGTATGTACATTGATCCAATTTTTATCATAAGTCATGTGCACATTTTACACACCTTTGAACATTTCCGAGGGATACCTTTGATTACCCTTTACATTTCTGAAATAAGACATTTTTTTAAAAAAAATGTACAGTAGTACAGGACGTTAATATATACCACTATAAATTTGAGTGGTTAAACTCGTTCAATTTTGTGTGTAAAAAAATGCCAAAATATAAACGTAAGCATTAAGTTGTACACACGACTGCAAAAGTGCATTACCCCTTGCAATTCTCCTTTTCCTGCAATAGCAGGCAACCCGAAATATTCGGTGATTGGGTTGATTGCGAATTCAAAAGAAGTTGGACATAACCTTAATTTTGTCCCAAATATATCAGTGTGGCAAACTGCAAATAAGATAATAAAACAAATTGTTAAGAAGGACAATATTATTATTGTGGCTGAGTTGGATGATATCAAAAGTTACGAAATGACTTACTTAAGGGTCTTCGATACAGCGAAATTAAACTACCGCTAATTTTAGAGTTTTTCTGTAATATCTTCAAAACAAATACAAATATTCGAAAAACAAAAACGTAGTGAACTAGACAATATGGTTTTGCATGTGATATCTTCACCACAATTCACCTATCTGCTTTTGGTATGCCGCTATTTACAGAACCCGCAAAAAATATTAAAACTAGCTACAGTTGCAAATCGTAAGAAGATAAATGAGTTGTGATAACGGTATCACATGTAAAATCGTATTGTCTAGTTCACTACGTTTCTGCTTTTCGAATATTTGTATTTATTTTGAAGATATTACAGAAAAACTCTAAAATTAGCGGTAGTTTAATTTCGCTGTAGTGAAGACCCTTAAGCAGTTGAAACAAGATGAATGGTAAGAAACAGATATCAGAAGAAAGCATTTCTCCCTTGCCCCCACCCGAAAAAGAAACTCGTAAAAAGAAAAAGTTACATAATATAAAGGGTTCGTATAAAAGCCAAACAGCACAAAAACAAATATCTACACGAAACAAAAAATAGATAAACACAGAATAGGGGACACCAGTAGCGTGGAAGACTTGCGGCCCTCCCATGCAAGATAAAGAGATGGGACCCTAGTTGTAAACCCCATTGTTATAATAACAGTAATAATAATAATAATAATAATAATAATAATAATAAAGCATTTTTATTATTTGTTAATTACGATGTGATATACAAGGTGGCGAGTAATTTTTATAATGTACGCTGGAGCATTCTCAGAGTCAGAAAGGGTCAAAGTCTGGAATACATGTTCACCGTCTTCATGATGATGATTTTGCTTAGTTAATCACACTTCTCTACCCTATCGGAGTAATCACGACGGTGAGAATGACAATATGAAAGTAAGAGGCGTAAAGAGATGTATGTAAACTTCTATTTGCGCGGGAATGTTAGAATTGAACGTAAACAAGGGAAATGATAAGATTTTCAAACTTGAAGGTTCCTTCTGAATTTCCGTTATCTTTCACAAAATATTTGTTATCGTAAAAGAATAGAAATGAAAATATTTCTGTTGTCACGTACAGAATAAAATTACAGAGGTTTACAATTATTTCTCAAAATTAATGTTGTACCCATTTCGAGCATTTTAAAAGACCATAGCTTCTAATATATTGAAATTTCATTTTTTATCGATAGTATGAAATGTAAATTGTTTAAACAGAATGGAGAAAATTCCATTAAAGTTCTCCTGCATTAGTTAAACCGTGTTAAACGTGGAATTGATGCACACTGCTAGTAGCCTTGGAATGATCCGGGTCTTCTGAGCACAGTGGTGATGTGGAAAGTCGTGTCCCGGCTGTCAGGCCCCAGGGACGGGGTAGCATTAAATTGAGTATTTGTATTTTCTATACGCCTATTAAACACGGAATTCTTGCACGAAGGTGGTCGCGTTACAAAGGTTCGGATTGTTTGAACATAGTGGTAATGTTAGAAATCGTGCCATGGCCTCGAAACCCCACAAATGGGCCTCCGAAGTGTTTGGCCCAGGTTTATTCCATTTCTCTTTTAAGTATGAAGTTTTTGGATGCAGATGATGGCGTTGGAACTTTCTGGACCCTCTTAGCACATTGATGTCAAAGTGCAACCCGAAACCTGAGGCCTAGAAATGTGGTCCAAAAGTATGGGCTTGGGTCTATTCTATTTGCCTATTAAGGATTGTTCAAAGGGACAAGTTTCACCAATAGATGTCACTACAAACTTCGTACCTCTCTCGTATATTTTTTACCTTTCATGAAAATTCAGGATTTCACTTACAAATTTCAACCTAGAAATTTCAAACTTTTAGAGACAGAACAACATAACATATCGAAGGCAACAATCCGTGCCGATTTTTTATTTAGTATTTTCTTCACGTTTGAAACAGTTATAATCTTAGAGGTTTGGATATCCATTTTAACAATCAACTCATTTCAACAATGAAGAAAATTCTAAATAGAAAATCGGCACAAATTTTTGCCTTCGATTAGTTATGAAGTTCCTTCTCTAAAAATTTGAAGTTTCTAATTTGAAATTTGTAAGATAAATCGTGAATTTTCGTGGAAGCTAAAACTACATGAGAGGGATACAAAGACTGTAGCGACATCTATCGGCAAATCTTGTCCCTTTACAACTTTAAACAAGGAGTTGTTGTACTACGATGGTTACGTTTGGAATGTCAAGTTCGATTGAGGACAATAGAAATGTCAGATTCAGACTTTGGATTCGAAGCCTTGGAAATGAGATCCCGAAATTATGGGTTCGGCTCTCCTATATTCGTTATTGAAGCAACGTGTTTCTGGAAGCAGGTTTTGGGGTAGCAGAGGTCTTTGTCTCTTAAGCATTGCGGTGATGTCAGAAGTGAGATCCGGGTCTCAAACATTTGGGTTGTGACTTAAACGGTGTCCCGAAGTTTTAGACGGGGGCCTTTCTATTCCCGTTTTAAACATGGAGCTGTTGGACGCGGATGGTAACATTGGAAAGATCTTAGTCGTTTGAGCACAGGGTAATGTCCAACCCCCCCCCCGATTTGCTGTGGTTCAACCCCCTTATTTGATTACGGGAGATATAACCACAAATACGCCTATGAATATTGCTCTATCTTGCGGAACCAGGTATTGAGATTGGGCCAATTCAGGACCTCATTTCTCGAGCTTTAAGGTCAGCAATCGGTTTTTGACATTATTATATTGCAACTTAATTTGGATGTAGAGGGGCCGTGGTGGCTCAGTGGTAGAGCGTTCACCTCTGGTGCATGGGGTCCTTGGTTCGATCCCAACTCGCGCCAAGTGAGCTTTGAGGTGGACAAAAAACGTGCGCGTGTGTTTTTTCTGGGGTATTCCCCTTTACTCCACAATTCTTCATTCCACAATTTTCTTCATTTCTCATCATCACTGTCTCCTTTAGCCTAGCCGGCATAAAAGAGGTACGTAAAACTTAAAGATTTCATTTCATTTAATTTGTTTGTAAAATCCTGAGTTAATTAGCATTTAAGGACTTTGCAGTACTTTGTTGGTAGGAGAGGAGAGTTGCTATTGATTTCTATTTTTCGCTTATTTCATATTTGTTTCCCATTACATTTGCATAAAATTTTAAAGAAATATTAGTTACTAATTTCTTCCTCCCAAGAACACTCAAAGAAAAAAATGCACATATCGAAACAAAGTTATTGCGGAGAAATATGTTACAGTATAAGAGCAAGTTTTGTTTTTAACAGAGTTGTATCTGGAAGATCTAAAATAGTCCCAATCAGCATCGACGAAATTATGCCAGCGTTCTGGAAGGCCATTGATTCTTTCGCGGTAGAACTTGGTGGGCCATGCAGCGAAGAAGGTATGAAGTGCATTTTGCACCTCTATGAAAGATCTGATCTGGCATCCTCTAAGACGGTTGTCCAAGAAACAGTCCTACGAGGCTAATTATGATGTATTTCGTATCAGTACGTTAAATGAACACTACGGAATTGAGTAGTAGAGACCCCTCTTGGAGCGAATGACTCACAGTGACGTCATAGGTAAAAGGTCTATGACGTTGGCCTGAGGTCAATGACCTAGGGGTACGTAAGACCATCCCCTCTAGATTTTGGAAAGGGTACATTGGCCCACCCCCTAAATTTTGGCAGGATTACCTAGGACCACCACCTCAAATTTTGGAAATTGCCAAATCTAAAAATTTGGTATGGTAGCCTAGGACCATAGTATTTACCTCTATTAATATTGGGGGTCGTTCCCTTTCATGGGTAAAAAATTGCCAAAAATTCAAATTTCCGAGGTTTTTAACCTAATTTATCCCCTTTGATGAGGTGTTATTATCCTATATGGTTATATGGGCGTATACAGGGGTCCATTACCTTTTATAAGACATGGGTATATTAATGCAACCCATGAAAATTTTTGGAAGGGTACCTTGGCTCACCCCTTCAATTTTAGAAATTGCCCAATTTTAACATTTGATATAATAGGATAGAACCCTAGTATGAATCACTATAAATTTTAGTGGTCCACCTCGTTCCATTTCATGGGTACAAAATTGCCAAATTTTTGTACAACCACGTGTTTGGTCTTTTGGCCCAATTTATCCTCTTGGATGAGGTCCTATTACCTTATATGGTTATATAGTTAAGTATAGGAGTCCATTTCCTTTCATAAGATATGGTTATATTTGTGCACCTTTAAAAAATTTGGGAGGGGTACCTTGGCCCACCCCTTAAATTTTGGAAATTGCCCAATTTTAACATTTTGTATTATAGTACTGGACCCTAATATATATTATAATAAATTTGGGTGGTCCACCTCGTTCCCTTTTACAAGTACAACATTGCCAAATTATAAACTTAAGCAATACGTTGTACAGTCAGCGACAGTAGAAACTGGAGGTTGCATACATAAGAAATGATAGCTTTTTCCAGTAGCACAATAGTTTCAGTCGATGTCTGATAGTTGGACAACCAACATGACAGCAAATACGTGCCCGAAAACATAACATGCCAGGATATTCCTCCATTTGGAGGAAAAAGTATTACTATCTGAGAGCATCACTTAGAGAAACAACCACGAGATAAATCTGCAGAAATTCCCTTCACTTTAAGATCTAAGAGATAGGAATTAATGCAAAGGAAACGAAAAGAATAATACGCATATGCAGAGACCGATAAAGTATGGAAAGCTAAACAAAATGAGAAAAGAAGGAAAGAGGGAAAGGAAAGAGCAAAAGACATGGGAATAAATTAAATTTTAACACTTAAGGATAAACAGTGTCCGTCCTTCCTCCTGCCCCTGTATCCGTCCTGGTTTTTCTCCCTTCATAGGATAAATCTCATTCAGTATCAAACGCGAACATCATTTATAGTGTTTAATTCCTTCAAAAAAGTTAACTCAATCCAGGGCGAGACTCGAACTCCGGACCCTTAGAATGACAGTCTGACTCTGTAACCACTTACCTACACAGGCTATAGCGACTACGTTTATAAACCAGCCATTACCCGCGCTGTTATCAAACGTCTTAAATCAGCCAATGTCGGGAGTTACCCCAGTTACTCTTGAAGTTTGAATTTTATTTACGACCTTCAGCCATCTACGGCAACAGGCCCCATGTTTTCATTAAAAGCATTTGTCCTGTAGATTAAGATCAAGAATAACTTAGTCTATACTCTTACTTACTGTTGTCAATATATATATATATATATATATATATATATATATATATATATATATATATAGAGAGAGAGAGAGAGAGAGAGAGAGAGAGATACGTATATTAAAATCGGATTAATGGGGGTTAAAAGAGTGATTTCGTAACTGCGAAATGGGTCTTCAAGACGGTGGACGTACCACTACTGACTTCTGGTACCGGTGTTACGTAACACACACATTAGAAATAAAGCTTCGAAACAAAAAATTGCACGTTGGCCGTGGATGAGTCTCTAAGGCGTCTGCTTATTGAGTGGGCAAATCGAGTTCGAGTCTTGAGTACACCAATTACTTTTTCATTCAAAATACATTTCTATATTTTTATATATGTTATTAGTAATTGCTTTCTTGCATTTTTAGTAAATTATCTTAAATTAGTGAAGGTTCAGTAAAATCCAGAAGGTTAACATACATATATATGATTGTTTTATCCGTATGTACAGTCCAGAGATGGAGCGGGTCGGGGGGGGGGCGCGGGTCAACAGAACGTGACCCACTGCAACCCCCCACCCACCAGGACCCACTAGGACTTAACAACGTATTACGACCCACAGACTCATTCTGCTCAGTGCATTGTAGACAGCTTCTGAACACTGGTGAATTTATCTACTTTCAAGGCATCCTTTTTCTTTTCATTTGTTTCTATTGGCAAAAGAACTTCAGGCAATTTTAGATATTGATATTTGCAATTGTAATAATAGCAATAGGACTTATTTGAGACGCAGCCTGTGATTTCTTAGAGGAGCTAACTACTGGGAAAAATGTTTGAATCATGTGTAGTATTACATACACCGTGTATGAATTATTATATAAAAAATTGAATGTAACTATGTGTGCATGATCATTATATCCAAATTGCAAAGTCAAATGAAATGATTTTTGGTATATACTTAGGCCTCAATCTCAAATAGGAAGTTATAGATGTATCGGTTTCATTATATTACATATACTAAGAGGGTCCGAATTTTTGCAAAAATTTAGTATCTCGCAAGCCGTTCGAGTTGGAGAGCTGATATTCAGTATATTAATTCTTTATCTAATATAAATAAAATAAAGCGTTTGTTTGTGTGTTTGTCTGTATGTCTGTATGTCTGTCTGTGTGCGGCCTGGGAACCAGACGAGTGGACCGAGAGTTACCAAATTTTGGTCACGGGTACGTAGCCCAGGCGCCAGATCAAGACGAAGCCGTTTTTTTTTCAAATTTCGAACCAGGGGGGTCTCAGGGGTGCTTTTACCGGAACCGGCTTGGTAACCAGACAAATAGACCGAGAGTTACCAAATTTTAGTGAGAAATACCTTGGTCCACGCTCCAGATCAAAGTTAAACGTTTTTCTCAAAATTCGAACCAGCAGGTCTCAGGGGGGCGTTTATCGGGACATGTAAAAGTAGTAGAAAATTTCCGATATTAGTGTCGAATTCATAGTTCTCGCGGTCGCTGAAATCAATAATGAAGCTCCTCTCGCAATAAACTTCCAAATTCACGCTATTCGGCTCCTTGCCAGGGGTCACGGGGGGGCATGAAATATCAAAACATATAAAAGTGATCCAAAATGACCAATATTAGTGTCAAATACATAGTTTTCGCGGTCGCTAAGATCAATGGTGACACTTTTATAAGCGATGACTTGCAAATTCAGCTACCATTGTATGCGGACCGAGGGTCACATGTGTGTGTGTGTGTGGGGGGTGTTACCAAGATGTAAAATTAATCCAAAATGACAGATATGAGTATCAAATCCATAGTTTTCGCGGACGCTGAGATCAATGGTGACACTTTCATTAGCGATGACTTGCAAATTCAGGTGAAATTGTATGCTGGCCTGGGTCACATGTGGGGGGAGGTTACCGAGACATGTAACAATTATCTAAAGTGACCGATGTAAGTGTCAAATCCATAGCTTTCGTGGTCGCTGAGCTCAATGGTGAAACTCCGAGCGCATTCACCCCATTCGGCTAAGGGCCGGAAGTCACGGGGGGGCGACACCGAGACACGTAAAAGTAATCCAAAATGACCGATATTAGTGTCAAATCCATAGTTTTCACGGTCGCTAAAATCAATGGTGACATTTCCTATAGCGATTACTCAAAATCAGCTACCATTGTATGCGATCCAGAGTCACCGGGGGATACCGAAACTTGTAAAAATAATCCAAAATGGCCTATATTAGTGTCAAATCCTTAGTTTTCACGGTCGCTGAGATGAATGGCGATTCTTCCAGAGACGTTGACTTCTAAATACAACTCCCATCGCCAGGGGACCAGAGACGTTCTTTTTAAATTTCAAACAGGGGTGTCTCAGGGCGCGTTTAGAGTGATACGTAAAAGTAGTAGAAAATTACCGATATTTTATCGTTTCGTTATTCAGTTTGTTTACATAGATATTTTATCTGACCCTTGCGAATAGTGGGTATTTCAGCTAGTTATTAATAAATGCAAGATATAAATTATTAATAATATACAGGGTGGACCAAAAATAGGTATACAGTACCGTACTGATCAGCTCATTGCACTTTATATAATTTCTTATTGTTATCCATCAGGTAGACTTAGTTTCTATATTATTTGTTTTAATGTGTTTTACTTACATCTTGAGTTCAGAAGAGTCAAAGTACGTAACTCATAAACTAGAATTTTATAGTTGATCAATTCAGAGGTGTATGCCTACTTTTGGACTACGTAAACAGATAGGAATGTATCGTAAAAGGAAGAGACGAAAGTGTAAACATACATAACCGTACTTGGCTTTATATAATCTATCTTAAATCGCGGTCACTAATCTAAAATAATGTAGGAAAAATTGCAAGAAAGAAAGTAATAATAATAAATGTGACCAATTGCAAATATGGTAAAATTGCCTGAAGTTCTTTCTTCAATAGAAACAAATGAAAAAAGAAGAAAAAGGAAGGCCATGAAAGTAAAACGTAGACAATTTCATCATTCCTCAGAAGAATTTGTCTACAATGCATTGAGCAGAATGGGTCGGTGAGTCAGAGTGGATCGGTGGGTTTTGAAGCTTTATTTATATTGCGTGTGTTACGTAACAACGCTACCAGATGTCAGTACTGTTGCGACGACTTTCTTCAAGATCCGTTACATAAATTTCCGAAATAACTCTTTTAATCCTCAATGAATCCGATATATATATACAGTAGCGTACCCAGGAATTTATTTCGGGTGGGGGCTCCAAACTAAATATGAAGGTATTTTATATTAAAATTCCTAAAATTGCCCCTAAAATTAGGCTAAATTTTAAAAAAGTCGAAATTTCGGGGGGTCCGGACCCCCAGATCCCCCCTGCGTACGTCCCTGTATATATATATATATAATATATATATATATATATATATATATATATATATATATATATATATATATATATATATATATATACATATTTATAATATGTTGACAACAGTAAGTAAGAGTATAGATTAATTTATTCTTGATTTTAATCTACAGAACAAGAACAAATGCTTTTAATGAAAAGATGGGGCCTGTTGCCGTAGATGGCTAAAGGTCGTAAATAAAATTCAAACTTGAAGTGTAACTGGTGTAATTCACGAGGGAAACAATCACAAGATAAATCTGCAGAAATTCCATTCACTTTAAGTTCTAAGAGATAGGAATTAATGCAAAAAAAACGAAGATAACAATACGCATCATGCAGAGATCGAAAAAATATATAAAGCTAAACAAAATAAGAAAAGAAGGAAAGAGGGAAAGGAAAGAGCAAAAGACATCGGAATAAATCAAATTTTAACATTTAGGGATAAACAGTGTCCATCTTTCCCCTTTTTTGTCTTGGTATTAATTCCTTCATAGGATAAATCTCTTTCAGTATCAAACGCGATCATTTATGGTGTTTAATTCCTTGAAAAGAAAATGTAACAGTCTGGTCAGAGACTCGAACTGAGGGCCCACAGAATGACAGTCACACATGCTGTCCACTTAGCTACACAGGCCATACCAGGTAGGCTTTTAAATCAGGCATTACACCCGCTATAATCAAACGTGTTGTTAAATTAGCCACTGTCTGCGATCCACCCCAGTTTTATTTGAAGTTTAAATTTTATTTACGGCATTTAGCCATCTATGGGTAGCAATCCCCTTGCTTTCATAAAAAGCATTTGTTCTGTAGATTAAAATCAAGAATGAATTAATTTGTACTCTTGGGAGCTTACTAATGCACCAACATACCTATATATATATATATATATATATATATATTTTATAGGCTGATCCAAGGGGGGCTATAGGGGATATAGTCCCCTCTTGAAGCTCTGGTATGCACGGGATAAAATGGGCTTCAATCCAAATTTACACTGGATAAAGCCACAAACTACGGTTTATCCAATTCCTTTGATCATGCCCTAGATAATAATCTGACACACACACACACACACATATATATATATATATATATATATATATATATATATATATATATATATATGTATATATACATATATATATATATATATATATATATATATATATATATATATATATATATATATATATATAGAGAGAGAGAGAGAGAGAGAGAGAGAGAGAGAGAGTGCTTGTCAAAAGTTCCGGAACGAATAAATATCTCGGATAGAATGCGTTTCTTTTGAAAATATGAAAGATACAAAAGTTGCAAGATATCAACAGAACTATCGGAAGTTCGGGCCTGTCAAAATATGTGCAGCCCTTTGTGGGCCTCACTGGGCCCAACTTTGATTTTTCAAATGAGAACCCCCATTTTTTATTACAAATTCGGTGTCTCCGAAGCAAACTAAATCAAAATATGTGCTGCTTAAAGTGATAGAATGTACGTACCAGGTCCTACAGGGCCGCAAACACTATAAGGGTGAGTAGTGTGACAGGTTCTGGAACAGCTAAAAAATCTGTTAGAATGCGTTTTCTGAAAATTTGAAAGGTACAAAAGTAGCAAGATACCAATAGTCCTATCGGAAGCTGGTGCATGTGAAAATATGTGCGGCCATGTGTGGGACCCACGGGACCTAACCTTGATTTTTCAAATGAGAACCCCATTTTATTATAAATTCGGTATCTCCGGAACAAACTAAATCAGAATAAGTACTGTTCAAAGTTGCACGTAGACACAGCCGAAAGGATATGAGGTGCATTTTACAGGAATAATTGTTGATCCCCTCAGTATTTCTTCCCACTTAGGCTTGCATAGCAACTCATTCTGTAGTTGTTAGACGTAACAGCACTTTGCGATGTCGAATTCATTTCTGACTACCCCAGTGGCCAATGTCCCATATTCACTTTGTACAGTCTGTCAAGGAAGTAAATGTTCACCTGTTTTATGAGTCTGGCATGCCTGCGCTCCAACCATGAAGAATATGAGAATGAAATCAATCAAATGTTTACTGAGGGGCAAGAAGAAATGTCTAATCTGAATAAGACATTGCAGAGTGCCAAAATGTAAGTAGGAATAGTGCATGGTGTAAATAAATGACGACACCAAAAGAGAAATTCAGAAACAGCTAGTAAACGGAGAAAAAAAAGTGTAAAAATTGTCGAAGTGGGAACATAAAATACAAATGCATCCAAATATGCCAACACCTAAACGTTTGCGAAGCGAAGATCCTGGTGTAGTGGTTAAGACGCTAGATCATAAATCCAAAGAACGTAAGTTCGAATTCACTCGAAGTAAAACGATTTTTTAAATAATGCATACAGCACGTGAGAAGTGGTAAAAGAGAGCGTATTACCCGTTTGAAACGTTAAGTGAAAACGAGGCAAAGATTCCAGTGGCATTTATTAGAGAAGTGAAACAATGAAAACGAGGTAGCAGGTATATCTAATCAGGGGTATCAGAGGGTGGTGATCGAAAAAAGGAAATTTTCCCGAATTTCACACATGTGAGTCTCTACAACAGAGAAACTTCATCAGAAATATGCCTATTGCAGAGACCATGTTACACCACCGATTGCGCTAGCCAAAGTTTGTTTAACAAATGGTGTAGTGCTTTTTCCTTAGAACGATAAATCAAAAAGTGTATACTGCAGATCAATGAAGTGTTTCGAATGTCCTGATAATTTCCTTCCCCTTTCCAAATTAACATGCATAAATCGTCTCTATCATGATACAAGTGCTTGGGTCTACTTTCTAAAGGATCGCTCATTTAGTATAAGAAGTCACTCTTTGATTCTTCACGATTGCTTTGAAAAAAATAACTCTAAAAAAATTGAAAGGGGACAAGCTCGAAATAGGCTGTCAATATGTGAAAGTGACATCGTGATTGTCTGTCCGATCACCACGGGAAATCGAATGAACCGTTTGAAATGAATATTTGAATACATTTAGTACTTGGACAAAAATGATTAGCTGACGTCTACTGGAAACTTGAGAAAACTTCACCCATACATATTATGAATTAATATTTTACTCGTAGTTAAAAATGGCTGCTTTATTGGATAAAGAAAAAAAACAAGAAAGACTTAAGCAGGAAACGAACCCAGGACCCTTTACACCTGAGACGTGGATCTTTCTAACTCTCCCACGCTTTCACTTATTAACTTTACGCTTCGTCTCATACATCAGGCGAGTTGGAACCTTTAAGACGCTTTTCCCCCAATATTTCTGGCAATTGCGCTACTCCAATTTGTAATATTAATACTTTAAACGTGCATTACTACCTCCGAAGTATATCCCCGAAGTCTATTTTAAAAAGTCTGCTTTCCCCTTGTTAGTTAACTCTCGCCGGACTTTTCTCACCTTACTTCCATACAATACATGTTCTAAGCGAGGAAAGGAGTATTAAAAATGTAAAGAGAGAGAGTTTCTGATGAAACTCTTGTGATAGGAAGATGAATCTCGGCATTTAAGCTCCTCCTTACAAATCTGTGACCACGTGGCGCATCGTTTTCGGGAATTCCAACTCTAGCAAAGAAAGCAAGGCAACTGATACAATATCTTAATTTTGTATTCATAAAATGGCTAGTAAGCATTTTAGCTGTTTACAATAAACATAGAAGATATTTGGCAGTTGGAATCACTTGGATCTTTTTCATTTCACTTAGATTGATATACTATTCTATTGGAGAAGAGGTTTGAATATTTCGCAAAAAATATTTCCATAAACTTATTCTTCTCGTTCGAAAAATGAACATTTCAACTAATTCGTGTCGGACCTTTAAAGATTGATCCAGCCTATATTTTTAAACGAATTGTATATTCTATTTTTTTGATTTTTAAAAATATATTTACAGGTCTATGTGGAAATTGCTCTAAGTTTGGCTTGTAGATTAATAGAGACCTTTCACAGTTCACAAGTATATCATCTTTCCTGAAACTGATAGTTCTAAGACTGATCAGTTGGTTCTATGGGAGTGTAACATCCCTTTCAGCAGCGAGACTATATGAGACATGGTTCTACAACTTAACGTGGGATCCCTAACTAAATGAACACCCTTCAGAAATCAATCTTTTGATAGGTTGATTCCATAACTGTTACATTCTCTTCATTCGCACGTGAGTATTCCCAAATAGAATATGACCTTCCAGAATTCGTACTGTCATTCCACTCGGTGTGAACACTAATTTATTGATCATATTCTCATTTAATAGTGGACATGATTTCTTTTTTTCAACATACTGAAACATCTAATAATAAAACAATATATACTAATATTGTTTCTTTCCTCTTTTTTTTATGTTTTTACACAGACGAGTAATTCATTGACAACGTTGTGTTTTTAAAAAAGGTGTGTTCAGTTCACAGTTAAAACAGATATAAAACAGCCACCTGAATGCGCCTCAGGTTACATTGCTTTGGTTTTCTGCCTAGTGGTTTGCTCTTCTGCCCTCAGGTTAAATTGAACCAACCTGCTACTTTCATTTCAATTACTTGTATATTTAGTTTCTGATTTAAGCTTATTTTTATATTTTATTAATGGAAAGAAATCCAGAATATCGTTACTCTTGATCATACCTAGGTAGAATCATACTTGCAGCCTTATATTATTACCTTATACGAGAATAAGAAAAAATCTAACAGAAGGGCACCATAATACCACAAGTAATGGCCGTTCTTTCGACGAAAAGAGAAAAAATACTACAATTACTGGCTGTTCCTTTGATGAAAAGGAAAAAGAGTAAATATTACAAATAACGGCTGTTCTTCGACGAAAAAAAAAGCACTTGCCGAAGATTCGTACATGGATCGGCTGATTGGTAGGTTAGAACGTTACTCACTACACCACACTCTCAAGTCTTTGTTTTCCTGCTATATACTTTAAACGTTCAGTTTATGATTTTTGTTTGTCTCGTCTTACCGTATACCAGTTTCTCTGTTTTCCCTGCTTGTCACACTATTCGTGTTATTTGTTGTGTAAATTGCATTTGCAAACGTAATATGTTTTGTTGTTTTACTTGGATCCACGGTTTTAAAAGTTTTAAAGGTCAATTACATTACGCGAAATGATTTTCTCATATTTTCCATCGCTTCAAGCGGCAAAAGATAATATCCATGGAAAAAATGCACTTACTTATGAAACAGAAAATCCACCACGATACATGATTCTTGCTTTCATCTCTAGATGGAGAACTTTGAGCAAAGAATATTGATCATTCACCTTCCGTGCAGCCATTATTTTATGCGAAAAAATATGTTACCTGGTATGGAATCGAATGGAAGTTTTCTAGTTGGAAGCCAAACATGATACTCAGTGGCGGCTTTAGGGTTTAGGTACGGGCCTACCCAAGAATTTAGAAAAAAATTAAACGCGAAAAGATACGATAAAGAGTAAATATATTTTCCACTTTTTATATTAATGGTAGATAATTATTTAACAAATAGCATCAACCACTCCTGTAAAATTTATTTTCTCCTCTCATTAATCAATCAAATGTGTGTATGTATCCATAAGTGAGGGAGCGGGCATACTCAAAATTAAAATCCGCCCCTGATGATACCGATATCCCACAGATTACTCTACCGAAAATGTATTTTTAACAAATTGTGCAGTGATTCTTTCTAAGACCAATAACATGAAAAGAGGATACTTCAGATCAGTGAAGTTTTGAATGGCACTGGTAATCCCCGTAGATATTGTTTGTCCTTTTTCAACCAACATTCGTAAATCATCTCCACCAGATGTGTGATTCCACCCTCTCAAGGATTGCTCGTTTAGTATGAGAAGTCACTCTTCGATTTTTCACGACCGTTTTGTTAAAAAAAAAACTTTGAGTTGAAAAGAATTTGGACCTATGTTGATTAGCTGTATTACTCAGAATTTCACCATGTTATCCCTACACGATCTTCCCACAGGAAATCATAAATCAAATAAGTTGGTATTACTAAGTTCAGCCCTGATGTTTAGAGCGAACCGGTAATGTTCTTCCTGTAATGATATTTCCACCAAAGTGCATGCCGAAACTCATTTATTCGATGACCTGGAGACAAATTAGTGCCCATTAGTAAACTAAATAACATGCAATGCAGGAAAATGACATAAACATTAACATATTATACAGTAATTTAAGCACTAAACAAAAAGTATTATCAGCACTAAACATTAACAATAATAATTGCTACGAAACACTAAAACGAACAGCTGAGCTCCTAACCACAGGACTTACAGTTGTGGCCAAACTATGTTAAGAACCTCTGTGTTCAATAATCCCCAAAGGACAACAATCAATGACCACTCGCACGAAGACGTAAGTAATTCGTTAAAGTTAAAACTATACAGTAAAGGTGATAATTTATTATTATTATTATTATTATTATTATTATTATTATTATTATTATTATTATTATTATTATTATTATTATTATTAACATACTTTTGAATATACACGGCGAAATTACTGTATAATATGTTAATCTTTATGTAATTTTCCTGCATTGCATGCTATTTAGTTTACTCTCCTGGTACTTACACCCTATAACTTTGAGTAGTACATATTTTGATTTAGTTTGCTTCGGAGATACCTAACTTGCAATAAAAAAGGGTTCTCATTTGAAAAATCAAAGTTGAGCCCACTGGGTTCCACACAGGGACGCACATATTTTGACAGGCACGAGCTTCCAATACTTCCTTTGATATCCTACAACTTTTGTATCTTCTAAATTTTCGAAAAAACGCATACTATCCGAGATATTTAGCCGTTCCGGAACTTTTGACTAGCACGATATACAGCATATAAATTGTTTTGGCCTGCGGCCTTAACCATGGTACCCATAAGCTAAATTTGGTAACTCTCAGCCCAGACCCCAGGCAGGTCCCGGTAAACGCTCCCCATGAGAACCCCTGGTTCGAAATTAAAAAAAACAAACGCTTCGTCTCGATGACCCCTCTATTATGACCCCCGTTCCCAAGCTGATTGAGGCTAAATTTCAAAGTAAACGCGATCTTAAGTTTCACCATTGAGCTCAGCGACCACGAAAGCTATGGATTTGACACTTATATCGGTCATTTTAGATAATTGTTAAATGTCTCGGTAACCTCCCCCCACATGTGACCCGGGCCCGCATACAATTTCACCTGAATTTGCAAGTCATCGCTAATGAAACTGTCACCATTAATCTCAGCGACCGCGAAAACTATAGATTTGATTTGATACTCATATCTGTCATTTTGGATTATTTTTACATCTTGGTAACCCGCCCCCCCCCCCACATGTGACCCTTGGTCCGCATACAATGGCAGCTGAATTTGCAAGTTATCGCTAATGGAAGTGTCACCATTGATTTCAGCGAACGCAAAAACTATGGAATTGTCACTAATATCGGTCATTTTGAGCTATTTTTACATGTCTCGGTATTTCCTCCCCCTCTCCCCATTGTTGGTGACTCCTGGTCTGCATACATTTGTTATTAAATTTGCAATTCATTGCTAACGGAAGTGTCACCATTGATTTCAGCGACCGCGAAAACTATGTATTTGACACTAATAATGGTCATTTGGATTACTTTTATATGTTTCGATATTTCAGTCCTCCCCCGGTGACCCCTGACAACAAGCCGAATAGCGTGAATTTTTAAGTTTATTGCAAGAGGAGCTTCATTATTGATTTCAGCGACCGCGAGAACTATGAATTCGACACTAATATCGGAAATTTTTTAATATTTTACATGTCCCGATAAACACCCCCTGAGACCCCCGGTTCGAATTTTGAGAAAAACGTTTAACTCTGATCTGGAGCGTGGACCAAGGTACTTGTGACTAAAATTTGGTAACTCTCGGTCTATTTGTCTGATTACCAAGCAGGTTCCGGTAAAAGCCCCCCTGAGACCCCCCTGGTTCGAAATTTGAAAAAAACGGCTTCGTCTTGATCTGGGGCCTGGGCTAGGTACGCCTGACCAAAATTTGGTGACTCTCGGTCCACTCGTCTGGTTTCCAGGCCGCACACAGACAGACATACAGACATACAGACAAACACACAAACAAACTCTTTATTTTATTTATATTAGATAAAGAATTAATATACTGAATATCAGCTCTCCAACTTGAACGGCTTGGGAGATACTAAATTTTTGCAAAAATTCGGACCCTCTTAGAATATGTAATATAATGAAACCGATACATCTATAACTTCCTATTTGAGATTGAGGCCTAAGTATATACCAAAAATCATTTCATTTGACTTTGCAATTTGGATATAATGATCATGCACACATAGTTACATTCAATTTTTTATATAATAATTCATATATTATACTACACATGATTCAAACATTTTTCCCAGTAGTTAGCTCCTCTAAGAAATCACAGGCTGCGTCTCAAATAAGTCCTATAGCTATTATTACAATTGCAAATATCAATATCTAAAATTGCATGAAGTTCTTTTGTCAATAGAAACAAATGAAAAGAAAAAGGATGCCTTGAAAGTAGATAAATTCACTAGTATTCAGAAGCTGTCTACAATGCACTGAGCAGAATGAGTCTGTGGGTCGTAATACGTTGTTAAGTCCTAGTGGGTCCTGGTGGGTGGGGGGTTGCAGTGGGTCACGTTCTGTTGACCCGCGGTCCCCCGACCCGCTCCATCTCTAGACTGTACATACGGATAAAACAATCATATATATGTATGTTAACCTTCTGGATTTTACTGAACCTTCACTAATTTAAGATAATTTACAAAAAATGCAAGAAAGCAATTATTAATAACATATATAAAAATATAGAAATGTATTTTGAACGAAAAAGTAATTTGTGTACTCGAGACTCGAACTCGAGTTGCCCACTCAATAAGAAGGCACCTTACCGACTTATCCACGGCCAACGTGTAATTTTTTTGTTTCGAAGCTTTATTTCTAATGTGTGTGTTACGTAACACCGGTACCAGATGTCAGTAGTGGTACGATCACCGTCTTGAAGACCCATTTCGCAGTTACGAAATCACTCTTTTAACCCCCATTAATCCGATTTTAATATACGTATCTCTCTCTCTCTCTCTCTCTCTCTCTCTCTCTCTCTATATATATATATATATATATATATATATATATATATATATATATATATATATATATATATATATATATATATATATATTGACAACAGTAAGTAAGAGTATAGACTAAGTTATTCTTGATCTTAATCTACAGGACAAATGCTTTTAATGAAAACATGGGGCCTGTTGCCGTAGATGGCTGAAGGCCGTAAATAAAATTCAAACTTCAAGAGTAACTGGGGTAACTCCCGACATTGGCTGATTTAAGACGTTTGATAACAGCGCGGGTAATGGCTGGTTTATAAACGTACTCGCTATAGCCTGTGTAGGTAAGTGGTTACAGCGTCTGATTGTCATTCTAGGGGTCCGGGGTTCGAGTCTCGGCCTGGATTGAGTTAACTTTTTTGAAGGAATTAAACACTATAAATGATGTTCGCGTTTGATACTGAATGAGATTTATCCTATGAAGGGAGAAAAACCAGGACGGATCAGGGGCAGGAGGAAGGACGGACACTGTTTATCCTTAAGTATTAAAATTTAATTTATTCCCATGTCTTTTGCTCTTTCCTTTCCCTCTTTCCTTCTTTTCTCATTTTGTTTAGCTTTCCATACATTTCGGTCTCTGCATATGCGTATTATTCTTTTCGTTTCCTTTGCATTAATTCCTATCTCTTAGATCTTAAAGTGAAGGGAATTTGTGCAGATTTATCTCGTGGTTGTTTCTCTAAGTGATGCTCTCAGATAGTAATACTTTTTCCTCCAAATGGAGGAGTATCCTGGCATGTTATGTTTTCGGGCACGTATTTGCTGTCATGTTGGTTGTCCAACTATCAGACATCGAGTGAAACTATTCTGCTACTGGAAAAAGCTATCATTTTTTATGTATCCAACCTCCAGTTTCTACTGTCGTTGACTGTACCACGTGCTTGGTCTTTTGACCTAATTTATTCCCTTAGATGAGGTACTATAACCTTATACGGTTATACGGTCATGTAAATTGGTCCATTTTCTATCATAAGACATATGTACATTTGTGCACCCCTTTAAATTTTTGGGAGGGGTAACTTGGCCCATCCCTTTAATTTTGGGAATTGACCATTTTATATATTTGGTATTATAGTATAGGACCATAATATAGATTACTATAAATTTGGGTGGTTCACCTTATCTCCTTTCATGGGTACGTAATTGCCAAATTTTAGTACAACCACGTGTTTGGTTTTGGCGCAATCTATCCCCTTGGATGAGGTCCTATTACCTTATATGTTTATATGGCCATTTATAGTGGTCCATTCCCTATCATAAAACATAGCTACATTGATGCACCCCTTTAAATTTTTGGAATAATTGGCCAATCCCCTTAAATTTTGGAAATTTTCCAATTTAAACATTCCGTATCATAGTACATGACCTCAACATGTATCATGATAAATTTGGGTGGTCCACTTTGTTCCCTTTCTTGGGTAAAAATTGCTAAAATATAAACATAAGCAATATGTTATACCACGTGTTTGGTTTTTGGCCCAATTTCTCCCCTTTGATGAGGTTCTATTACCTTATGTGGTTATATGGTCATGTATATGGGTTCATTTCCTATCAGAAGACATGGGTACATCGATGAACCCTTTAAAAATTTGCGAGGGGTATCTTGGCTCATCAACTCGATTTTAGAAATTGTTTAATATAAGCATGTAGTATCATAGTACAGGACTTCAATATGTATCACTATAAATTTGGATGGTCCACCTCGTTCCCTTTCATGGGTAAAGAACTACCAAATATCAAATTTCGCAGGTTATTGACCTCGTTTGATAAGGATTTAACACGTTACATGTGTATGTACAGAGGTTTATTACCTTCATATGTTTATGTTCCCTTTTAAATTTGGAAATTATCAAATAACAAAATTCCGTAAACGTTTTCTATTACCCATTGTAGATATTCGTGTTCCTCTTATGGCCAAATATTCAAAATTTAAAGGTTATTGGCCTATTTTTTTGATACGGCTTAATTATTGAATAAGTAAAGGATTTATTAATTTTTCAAAAGACAAAGGTGTATTTGTGTACCAATCTTAAATTTTGGGAGGAGTACATTTCTTATTGTCATATCATTTTTGGTAATTGTTCTTAAAATTGGACGGTATCTCATTCGTTGGGTAACTCATTGTCAAGTATTAGTATGACCACGTGATCAGTTATTGACTAATGATGGGATTATGAGTCCAGGACATTGGTACCTTTATACTTTGTAGGATAATTTGAGAATGGTCAAATGAAATTGCGTCATTAGTTTTGATTATTCCAGCCTATGAACCAAATATAAACGTAAGCAATACGATGTACCACGTGATTGATCTTGATGAGGTAGTGTTCAGGAATTCATTTCGTTTGTTGTGGTACTTCTTAAGTTTGAATACACACTTGCAGAAAACAGTTGGTTCTACTCAGATAAACAATTGACGGACATTATTGACCTTATTGAACATATAATGATATGATTGATTAATTCTAAGACTTAGGTATATCAAGAGAAGTATTCTCTAAATTTTGGAATTGTGTTAAACACAACTTTAACATAAGCAGCGAAATTTGAAACAATACATTGAACTTTAGTCACAGCTCATAGTCTAAGATCATTTGTGGTGATTGTTTTGACCTTGAGCTTCAGAAATCTGATAGCTAACCTTATTGAATCTTATGATTCATAGTCTTAAGGGAATACATGCAACAACACTGAAATTTAGTCACAAGGTGATGTAATCTGACACTGCCAAAGTTATTATGGATGCAATTTGATTGGTTGATCACTATCTTTCGTGCAATCTGATTGGCTGATCATTATCTTTCGTGCAATCTGATTGGTTGATGATTTTCAAATATTGGCAGTATTCAGTTGTTTTGTTTAACATTTAAAAATTTTTGTAATTTTTGGTTAAAATTTTTTTGTTTGAATCTTCGCTTTGACATTTTTTCGTTTGATATTTTTAGTTTGAAAATTTTTGTTTCGAAATTTATGTTCGATTTTTTTTTGAAATTTTTGTTTGAAAATTTTTTGTTTGCAACTGGTTTGAAATTTTTAGTTCGAAAATTTTTGTTTTGAAATTTTTGTCTGAAATTTTTGTTTCAATTTTTTTGCTTGAAACATTTTCTTTGTAATATTCTTTGAAATTTTTGTTTCAACTTTTTTTTGAAATTTTTTCGTTTGAAATTTTATCGTTTGAAATTTTAATTTTTTTTTCGTTACAAAACTCAAAAAAAATTGTTTGAAATTTTTGTTTTAAAAAAAGTTGTTCGATTTTTACTGTTTAAAAAATTTTTGTTTGAACATTTTTAGTTTGAAATTTTTGTTTTGAAAATTTTGTTTTCAAATTTTTAAGTTTGTTCACTCATTAGTGAAGAACCAGAACTGCTTAGAAGAAAATTTGGTTTGAATTTTTTTCGTTTGAATTTTTTTGTTTGAAAATTTTTGTTTGGAATTTTTGTTTCAAAGTTTGGTTTGACATTTTTAAAAGTTTGTACACTCATTAGAAAGAAACAGAACTGTTTAGAACAAAAACTTCTGGCGACATTGTTTATCATGGTGCAATGGTACACGTCAATTTAAATAGATGCATCAATGTAGCTGTGTTTTGTGATAGGGAATGGACAACTATACATAATCATATAACCATATACGGTAATAGGACCTCATCCAAGGGTTTAAATTGAGCCAAAACGAAAGCCGTGGTTGTACTAAAATTTGGCAATTTCTTACCCATGAAAGGGAACGAGGTGGACCACCCAAATTTATAATAGACTATATTAGGGCCCTATACTATTATACCAAATGTATAAAATGGGCAATTTCTAAAATTTAAGGGGTGGGTCAAAGTACCCCTCCCAAAAATTTAAAGGGGTGCAAAAATGTACCTATGTCTTATGATAGGGAATAGACCCCCATACATAACCTTATAGCCATATAAGGTAATAGAACCTGATCCAAGAGGATTAATTAGGCCAAAAGACCAAACACGTGGTACAACTATTGCTTACGTTTATATTTTGGCAATTTTATACCCCTAACAGGGAACGAGGTGGACCACCCAAATTTATCATAATATATATTAGGGTCCAGTACTATAATAATAAATGTTAAAATTGGGCAATTTCCAAAATTTGAGGGGTGGGTCAAAGTACGCCTCCCAAATTTTTAAGGGGTGCACAAACCATATAACCATATAAGGTAATAGGACCTCATCCAAGAGGTTGTACGAAAATTTTGCAATTTTGTACCCATGAAATGGAACGAGTTGGACCACTAAAATTTATAGTGGTTCATACTAGGGTTCTATACTATTATACCAAATGTTTAAATGGGCCAACTTCTATAGTTGAAGGGGTGGGCCGAGGTACCCTTCCAAAAATTTTCAAGGGTTGCATTAATATACCCATGTCTTATACAAGGTAATGGACCCCTGTATACGCCCATATAATCATATAGGATAATAACATCTCATCAAAGGGGATAAATAAGGTTAAAAACCTCGGAAATTTGAATTTTTGGCAATTTTTTACCCATGAAAGGGAACGACCCCCAATATTAATAGAGGTACATACTATCGTCCTGGGCTACCATACCAAATTTTTAGATTTGGCAATTTCCAAAATTTGAGGGGGTGGTCCTAAGTACTCCTGCCAAAATTTGGAGGGTGGGCCAAGGTACCCCTGCCAAAATCTAGAGGGGTGGTCCTATGTACCCCTAGGTCATTGATCACGGGCCAAGGTCATTGACCTTTGACTTATGACGTCACTGTAAGTCATTAGTGCCAAGAGAGGTCCCTACTACTAATTGCAACCGAACCACCCGGAAAGAAACGGTGTGTGTTAAACTTTTGGCATGTTCCTTGGTGTGTCCCGGAAGTGTACAGTGTCACTGGAAATTGAGTATTTAATTTTAGCACCAAGTGTGCTATTCATTTTGAAATTGACTTAATGGATTTTTCAACCATTCTCTATATATTCCAATAGTTCTAAAAAAAATTAAGATAAACAAACGCTATCTCCATATTACTGATGGTCTTCTGGAAACGGAACTTTATAATGTTACGTTCTTTTGCTACCTCGAATATCTTTATCTGTGGTCCCTTTTCTTTCTCTTCTGGCTCCTTTCATCTCTCTGTCTCACTTGTGTACCTCAAACTGATATCTATTCGTTTCAATTTTTTATTGAGAAGTGTTTAAGTTTCTCACTACATTAATTATGAATCTCGTTTCGTCTCATTTTTATTCTTTCAGTTTATTGATACTAATTACTATATATATTTTGAAATTGGAATTGTGCTCACGTTGTTGTTGATTTTAATACGGGAGAAAGGAAACGAGAAGAGAGATTGTTGGTCTTTTTAGCAGGCACGATTATGGGATAAGAAGGGGTATATTGGATGGTCTAGACGCACGGTGTTAGCTGTCTCGCATATATTTATTTGGTGTGTATAAGTATAATAATTCACCATGAACAGAATCAACCAGAAGTGTTTTTGTAATGAAGAAAATACGACATGAAATGTGAAATCTTTTAACAAACTGTTGATATTTGAGAGTCGACAAACTTTATGCTTTCTTGTACCGATTACCTTGAAACTTCAGTACCCACAATTATCCCGATATAGGGAGCTTATTCTTAAAAGAATGACGTCCTGTGCAAGATGCAGAAGTCTTTTAGTCTGAGAGAAAAGAAGGAATGCAATCTTTAATTTCTAGTGCTATTAGTCTTGTAGTTCTGAGTCTGTGGCAATAGTACTGATAGAGATAAGGACAATGAATTATGAATATTTTGTAGAACATTAAACTTTAATATCACAGGAGTTTCATCTTGCAGTTTGGTTAGTTCTGAAAAAAATATAGAGTATATTGCTGTAATATGTAAAGTATCTCTACAGTCGCTGATTTGTAATACGATCAGAAACAGAAGTAAAAGGTAAAATACAGTAATGGTTTCCTATTAATAGTTTTATATTAAGGGGAAAGTATAACTAGTTTTATTTTAACAATTCTTTTTCCTTAAAATGCATGTCTAGGTTCATCCTCTTCCATTTCAACCTTCAGTACAGAAATGGAAGAACACAATTAGAGTTTCATCGTCGATATGGACATTAACACATATCAACGTTCCATATCGTAAACATATCTACATCAATATTTCATCATCCTAAATTCTTGATATCGATCTTCGGAGAGGTTGCAGGGAGCCCAGAAGATTTGCGATGTATGAAGAAATGAAACTTCATTTTCGCATACTATACTTACTATAATGTCTTCTAATGACAATTGTAGATTTTGGTGCAAAAAAACGACAAGTCCAAAAATTAAAGTGTAAAGGAGATATCTTCACAAAGGTTTCTCTTCATGCGATTTCTTTCAAACTTGACACATATATACTAGACCGAAAATAAGGCGACAGGTATTTTTTGTTTCTTTCAGAAAATAGGTTAAGGGGGCAAAGGGTTCCTTTTCAAAACGGGGATTCCCTTAAATAAAAGGACAACGTTAAAGAAACGAAACTCTGCCGATGCCCAGATGATCTCAAAGTAGAAAATATGGGTTTTGTCGTTTTGCAAGAAAAGTTTTGCAGAGTGTATGCCGCTTCAAAATGCCAAGAAACCCGCACAATCCTGAAGAAATTGGATTTCGGTGGAACTTCTTGAAACCGTGCTATGTTGTAGATATAGTGTTCCCATAGAAGAATTCTCAATGAGCACAACCACAAACCACTGACCGTTTGGCAACTATAAGGCCAAACAGCACAAGATTTTTGCAAACAGCAGAAGGTAGCGTTATTTTGGATTACGGTGAAATTGCATGAAACCGTGATATGTTGAATATATTGTGATCGTGAGACAGAGAGATTCAATTTGCACAACTATTAATCAGTGACCGTTTCGCCAATACACTATCACTTTTCTAAGAGATGAAGGTAACCCTCATCTGGATTTCGGTGGAATTGCTTGAAACCGTGCTATGTTGTATATATTGTGAACGTGAGAGAGTTACTCAGTTTGCACAACCATTTATCATTGACTATTTGCTATCTACGGTGCCACATTTTTTTAAAAAAAAACAGAAGGTAAGTATACTTTGTAATTTTGGTAGGATTGTATGAAACCTTGAAAAGTTGTATCCCACAACCCGGAATAGAGAAGGGGAGAGTAGCGACAAACATAATTTAGGAATAGAAAACATTCAGATAATAATGTTGAGGGACAAAGGAAAACCCTGCAAAGCTCTAGCCAATTTCTCTCGGGATAACGACTCTACAACATATCACAGTTTCATTCATTTTCACCGAAATCAAATTATCGTTATACCAAGCTGTTTAAAAAACTGAATCTATAGTGGCGAAACGCTCACATTTCGATGATTTTGCCCACTAAGACTTTTTCTCCTAATGAGTACATCAACATACGAGGGTAATTCGGAAAGTAAAGAATGTTTTTGTATAAACACTTTAATAACTGATATACAAAGGCGTAATTTGTGTTACATACTATGTGATACTTAAGTTACTTTTCGACATAGTCGCTGTGTAAATTTAAACACTTGTCATACTGTGGTACAAGTTTTTCTATGCCTTCGTTATACACAGTTGCCGCCAAACTGTTGAACCAACCACTAACAGCCTCCTTAAGTTCATCATCACTGCCGTAGTGGCTTCCACCCAAAAAGTCTTTCAACTTTGGGAATAGGTGGAAATCACTGGGGGCTAAGTCTGGACTATAGGGTGGATGCTCCCAAACTTCCCACTTAAACTGCTGAAGCAAGTCCCTCGTCAATGCGGCTGAGAAAAGTCAATGCGGCTCCCATTCACTTGGTTTTGTGTTCCTCCGATAACAGTCGAGGCACAAACTTTGCACTAATTTTTTTGTAACCAAGTTCACCACTGACAATTTCGTACAACACCGTTCTTGAAATTTCAGGAAAGAATTCGTGCAGCCCATCAATAGTGAATCGCCTATCCTCTTGAATTTTCCACTCAAATCTTCCTTTGAGTTCGTCAGTCACAACAGAAGGCCGGCCCGAGCGTTCCTCATCGTGCACACTCGTCCGTCCGTCATTAAACATAATGCACCACTTACGAACTGATGCTTCATTCCTTACATTTTCATATACCTCAGTGATTTGTCTATAAATTTCTATCGGACGCACTTTTCTTGCATTCAAAAATCTTTTCACACCACGAACCTCTCACTTGGCGGGATCAGTAATTGTATCGCACATTTTACAGTCGCACAGCGAAGCAATAACGGACCGTAGCGGATCGCAGCTGGTGCAAGACTGAGGCTAAAGCATGCCCAGATCAATAACTCAGCGGCAGCGGGTGTGGGGGAACACGCACACGCGCAAGCGCAAAACGTTCTTTACTTTCCGAATGACTCTCGTATATTATTTATACTCAACCTTACCGAAATTCAGAAATCTGTATACTCGGCTGTTTTTAGGAAAGTAGTGACCAAAAGATTTGTGGAAGTGACAATTGAGACTTATTCTCAGGATGACAATATCTACAAAATATCATTTTTTCTGTGATTTTAACCGAAAACTAGAATATCGCTGTCTTCGACTCGGCCGTTTTCAAAAAAGATGTTACGTAGTGACGGAACGTTCAGTGATTAGTGGCTTTGCCCAACAATTTTTTTTTTTAGAATCAGAATATCTACAACATATAAAAGTTTCAGTCATTTTACCTAATCCACAACATCAACATTTTCGGTTACTTTCAAAAAGTGGTCTCGTACTTGCCCAACTGCCAGTGATGATGATTATGCACATTAAATATTTTCTCAGAATCACAATATCTACAACATATCACAATTTTAATCATTCTTACCTAAATCCAAAACATCACCATTTTCGGTTACTTTAAAAAATGTGGCCTCTTAGTGGCTAAACGGTCAGAGAGTAGAAGTTGTGCAAGTTAAGACCCTTACTAAAAATTAGAATATCTACAACATGTCACAGTTTCAGTCATTTTTACCAATATCCGAAAACTTCAATATTATCGCTTATTTTGGAAACAGTGTCCTCATAGGAGCCAAACGGTCGGTAGTTAGTGGTTGTGTCCATTAAGACCTTTTCTCAGAATCACAATATGTAGAACATATCACAATTTCAGTCATTTTTACCGAAATCCAGAATGTCATCATCTTCGGTTACTTTCAACAAACTGGCCTGGTTGTGCCCAAACGGTCACAGATTAGCTGTTGTACCCATTAGGACCTTTTCTCAGAATCACAATGTCTACAACATACCTAGCCAAACCCAGAATATTACTGTTTGGCTGTTTTCAAAAAAAGTGGCGTTGTAGTGGCCAAAGAATCAGTGACTGCTCGTTATGCGCATTAAACCATTTTCTCAGAATCGCAATTTCTACAACATATCACAGCTTCAGTCATTTTTTTGGAAATTCAGAACATCACCATCTTTGGTTGCTTTCAAGGAAGTGACCTCGTTGTGGACAAACGCTCAGTGATTACTGGTTGTGCCTATTTAGTCCCTTTCTCGGAATGACAATATGTACAACATAACACAGTTTCAGTCAATTTACATAAATCTTGAACATCACCATTTTCGGTTACTTTAATAAAATGTAGCCTCTTAGTGTCCAAACGACCGGTGATTTTTAGTGTGCCCGTAAAGATCTTACCTTTGAATCACATTGTATACAACATATCACATTTTCAGAAATTTTTACCGAAATCCATAACATCACCATATTTCGTCACTTTAAAAAAGTGGCCCTGTATTGGCCAAAAGGCCAGTATTTATTTGTTGTGCCAATTAGGACATTTTCTCAAAATCACTATATCTACAGCACATTAGATTTTCAGTAATTTTAAATAAATCTACAGCAAACCATATTCGGTTACTTTCCAAAGTGTGGCCTCGTAGTAGCCAAACGATCAGTGAAAGTAGTTGTACATGTTAAGACGCTTACTGGGAATCAGAATGTCGGCAACATATCATAGTTTTAGTCACTTTTACCGAAATCTGTTCGATCAACATTTTCGGTTACTTTAAAAATAGGGCCTCGTAGTGGCAAACAGTCAGTGATTAATGGCTTTGCCCATCAAGAACACTTCTCAGAATCAAAATATCTACAACATATAAAAGATTGAATCACTTTTACCTAAATCCACAACATCACCATTTTCGGTTAATTTCAAAAAGTTGCCACGTACTGGCCCAACTGTGAGTGATTAGTGGTTATGCCCATTAAGAACTTTTCTCAGAATACTTATGTCTACAGCATACAAAAGTTTCAGTTATTTTTACCGTAATCCACAACATCACAATTTTCGGTTACTTTCAAAAATTGGCCTCGTAGTGGCCCAACTGTCAGTGATTAGTAGTTATGCCCATTAAGAACTTTTCTCAGAATCACAACATCTAAAACATAAAACAATTTCAATAATTTTTACCTAATATACAACATCATCATTTTAGCTTACTTTCAAAACTGTAGCCTCGTAGTGTCCAAGCGGCCAGTGTTATTGGTTGTGCGGTGCCCATTAAGATATTTTCTCAGAAGCACAATGTCTACAACATATCATATTTTCAATCATTTTTGGCGAAATCTGGGTAATCAACTTTTTTGTCATTTTCAAGAGTGTGGCCAGGTAATGGCCAAACGGTCAGCGATTAGCGGTTTTGCCCATTAAGACCTTTTCTCGGAATCACAAAATCTACAACATCTCAGAGTTTCAGTCATTTTTACCGAAATCCAGAACACGACCATCTCATGTTACCTTAAAAAAGTAGCCCTGTAGTGGCCAAACGGTAAGTAATTATAGGTTGTGGGTATTAGGAGATTTTCGCAGAAACTCAATATTTACAATATGTCACACTTTCCGTCAATTTTACCTAAATCTAGAACACCATATTCGGTTACTTTGAAAACAGCGGCCTCGTAGTGGCCAAACGGTCAGTGGTTAGTGGTTGTGCCCATTAAGACCTTTTCTCAGAATCACAATATCTAAAACATATCACAGTTTCAGTCATTTTTACCGAAACCCACAACATCGCCATCTTAGGTTGCTTTCCAGGAAGTGGCCTCGTTGTGGCCAAACGGTCAGTGATTACTTCTTGTGCCTATTAAGTCCCTCTCTCGGAATCATAATATCTAGAACATAACACAGTTTCAGTCATTTTACCAAAATCCAAACCATCACCAGTTTTGGTTACTTTAAAAAATGTGGCCCCGTAGTGGATAAAAGGTCAGAGATTAGTAGTTGCGCCCGTTGAGACCCTTACTCAGAATAAGAATATCTACAACATATCACAGTTTCAGTCATCTTTACCGATATCCAAAAACCTCTCCATTATCGGTTGCTTTGATAGCAATGGTCTTGTAGTGGCCAAACGGTCAGTGGTTAGTGGTTGTGCCCATTAAGACCTTTTCTGAGAATCACAATATCTAGAACGTATCACAGTTTCAGGCATTTTTACAGAAATCCAGAATGTCATCATCTTTGGTTAGTTTCAACAAACTGGCCTGTTTGTGCCCAAACTTTCAGGGATTAGTTGTTTTGTCGAATAATATTTTTTCTCAGAATCAAAATGTCTACAACATTTCCCATTTTAATCAATTTTAGCGAAATCCATGTTTGACTGTTTTCAAAAAAAGTGGCGTTGTAGTAGCCAAAAAATCAGTGACAACTTGTTATGCTCATTAAGACATTTTCTCAGAATTACAATTCAATTCCACCAGTATTTTCGGTTGCTTTCAAGAAAGTGGCCTCATTGCGGCCAAACGGTCAGCGATTACTGGTCATTCCAATTAAGTCCGTTTCTCGGAATCACAATATCTACAACATAACACAGTTTCATTCATTTTTACCTAAATCCTGAACATGATCATTTTCCGGTACTTTAAAAAAAAGGTGACCCCGTAGTGTCCAAACGGCCAGTGATTATTGGTGTGCATATAAAAACCCTTTCTCACAATCACAATGTATACAACATATCACATTTTCAGACACTTCGACCGAAATCCATTCCATCAACATTTCCGGTTACTTTTAGAAAATGGCCTCGTAGTGGATAAACTTTCAGTGGTTAGTGGTTGTGCCCATTAAGACCTTGTCTCAGAATCACAATATCTTCAATATATAACAGTTTCAGTGATTTTTGTGTAAATCCGGAATCATTTTTGGTTACTTTAAAAAAGTTGCCTAGTTGTTGAGACCCTTACTCAGAATAAGAATATCTACAACATATCACAGTTTCAGTCATCTTTACCGAAATCCAAAAAACCTCTCCATTATCGGTTGCTTTGATAGCAATGGTCTCGTAGTGGCCAAACGGTCAGTGGTTAGTGGTTGTGCCCATTAAGCCCTTTTGTCAGAATCACAATATCTACAACAAATCACAGTTTCAGTCATTTTTATCGAAACCAGAACATCACCATCTTCGGTTACTTTAAACAAAGTGATCTGCTTGTGGCCAAAGGGTCAGTGATTAGTTGTTGTGCCCATTAAGACCTTTTATTAAAATCACAATATCTACAACATATCACAGTTTCAGTCATTTTTATCGAAACCAGAACATCACCAGCTTTGGTTACTTTCAACAAAGTGATCTGCTAGTGGCCAAAGGGTCAGTGATTAGTTGTTGTGCCCATTAAGCCCTTTCCTTAAAATCACAATATCTACAACATATCACAGTTTCAGTCATTTTCGTTGAAATCGAGTATATCAGTATCTCTGGCTATTTTCAAAAAAGTTAACATGTAGTGGGCAAAAAAATCAGTGATTGTTGGTTATGCCCATTAAGACTTTTTCTCGGAATCACAATATCTACAACATCACGGTTCTACTGTAGTCATTTTGTCCGAAATCTCGAATGTTGTTTTCTTCATCTTTTTTTTTTTTAAAAAAAATGGGGAAAATTTAGAATTGCATTTGGAATGCACTTTTACAGTCGTGTATACAAGGTGTTCGGTTTCTGACATAATTTATCCATTTTGGTTAGGTCTTATTATCTTATATGTTTATATGGTTTTATGTATACAAGGCTCAATTTTCCTTTACTCGATTTTCATAGTTTGGAGATTTTCGATTTACAAAATTTTATCTTCTTTGATAATTTCATATTATCTTTTATAGCAGTCCACTCTCTTTCAAAAGGCTTGAATGTTTTCCTGGGAGGGGAACATAGAACAACTGTGGAAATAACTCAAACAAACAAAAATGGTAGAATCCTCTTTGTAAATTCTGTCTCAAATATTGTGCCCATAGTGATCATGTTTCGAGGTTAAAATCAAAGTTCACACGTTTCTTACATATTCGAGCAACAAATGGACGGTTTTAAACTAATGGATTAACAATAAACGGTTTTTCGTTTCTCCTGCGACATTTAACAGAGAGTGGAATAAATGAAACGAATAATCTCCAAAATTAAAATTCCGAAACTGAAAGTTTTAAAACTAAAATTATCGAAAATATTTCAAGGAATATGAAATCATTGGTATGCAAAAAACTGTTTAAATACGCTCTTATTCGAAACATGGTGTTACTGTTTATCATGGATTCACTGTTGAAACATTCATTTACAGGTATTGTCGCAGGACTTACTGGTTGGGGGAAAACGTAATTTGTGAATTGATTTCTGTACCATTTCCCAAACATGACCAATACGAAATTTCCTAAGATAGACTCGCATTTTGCAAAATGGTAAAATGTTTATGCAACGATTCCGGTTTCTGTAGAATTGCATGGAAAACGTCCACGAATGAAAGATTTTCAACCTCACGATTTACCACATTTGATTATTATTGATGATTATATGCGAGAAGGATTAATAATATTGTTTAGTTATTCCAGAAAGGATTCCATCATCGAAACATTACTGTAATTGTTATAAAACAAAATGTATTTTATCAAACTAAAACAAAAAAATATGAATTCATATTGCTCATACTTATTGTTTAAAATCAACGTGATTGTTCACAAATGAAGAATATTAGCTATCAAATCATGTCTTAACATCCACTGTTTTGGCAGGAAAATTTTGCAGACGCAACAAAAGTCCAACATGGCTATTTTCTGATTGATCTTAAACAAGATATGCCAGATGAAATGCAATTTGCTACAAATATTTTAACCAATGATTTCCATAGTTTCTTGTACTACCAAAAACATGGTTAAATTGTTGTACATTTGAAAAGTATGACATAGTCTGTCACGATGTTTCTAATAGTGAAACTGCTGGTCTACTACGTTCTCGGCACAAAGCAAAACCGAGATAACGTACAACTATTATTGTCAATGCAGACACTTCATTTATTGACAGTATTTGTGAATGTTATTATAATTGCTTGAAAGGCAATGTTCCATTGACACGTGCGCAGAAGGAAATATTAAAACGTTACAAAAACACGCTCCGCTTAATCGTGGACAATAAAAGTTCAGTGAATAAAAACAATAAATATTTACCCTACACCAAGGATTCTTACCTGCACTACTTGCACCTATTGTAGGAAGTGTATTTTAGAGTGTATTGTCTAAACAATAAAATCATAGAACATAGCAAGAAAATTGCTTTCGTGCCACCAGAAATATTTCAAATAATACATGAAATATCCAGTGTGAGTGAAAAACGTTAATTTAATCTAGATCCTGGAATGAAATCTATATTGAATACATCGGAACCAACTGATGAAAAAATGGAATTAGTACAATGGAATGTTACATAAATATCATTATGTTTAACGTAAACAAGCGACGTGACATTCCGATTGTTGATGATACACGAAGCAAGAAATTTTAGGCGCCATACCTCAATTGCACTTTGAGAAAGCCGAATTAATATTTCATCGTTTATAATAACAGACGCAATTAAACGGGATCTAAAGGAACAGTGAACATGGACAGTGAACAGTGAACATCAAATTTAATGTTTGATGTAACTCTACCAAGGAAACATTTAAATCCTCAAGACTGGGAATTGGTAACAACTATCCTGCATAGTCAAACACACCTCAAGAATGATTTGTAATCCACGAAAATGAAACTATATTGCAAAGCATAAGAGGAAAATAGTTTCTGAGGGATTCCGGAGAGGAAGAAAAAGGTGATGATGATGACGTTTTAGATGCCCAACCAGAAAGAAAATGTACCATTCTACAATGGTCAATGTAAAGACCATAAAAAGAGATTGAAAATCATTTATTATAATGCAGTACACACATCATCAGTTTTACTGCAAAGAAATTATAGTAACCGTCAGGAAAATTTATACATCCATCAAAAATATTTTTTTAAAATAAACAAACTACATACATGTTACATCCTTCCGTACGTAGTCGTTTCCGCAGAGATTTTTATCTTGTAAACAATATTGATGACCAACGGGAATGTTGTTTAAATCATTTACATCAAAACTATAATGACACCTACTGCTATATAGTTACAATGATTAACATGTTTAGTCGGTACGGATGGACTGTACTACTGAAATCAAAATATTCCGAGGATACATTGAATGCACTTGAAATGATTTTCAAGAAAATAAAACCAATTATGCTACTTACTGATCAAGAACCTTAATTTACCAAGGCCGTAAAAACGTTTCTCAGGAAACACAACGTAAGCATGTTACAACAAACGATCCAGATATTGAAGTCAGTATCAAGGAGAAATTTAAACAGACGTTGAAACATCATAAGTGGAAATAGTTTGTTAAATATCAAATGTACACTCCGCATAAAAAAATTCCGACACCTAACGTCGTGCAGGTAGGCCACCCAATAGACACCTCCTTATCCCATAATCGTGTCTGGTAAAGAGACCCCTCTCTCTCCTCTTTTCGTCTCTCCAATACTAAAATTAGGTAACAACATGAACGCAATTCTAATTTCAAACAACATATGCATTAGTATAGATAAAATGAAATAACAAAACAGAGACGAAACACGATTCATAAGTTGATTTAGGGAAATACTAAAACACACACAATAAAAAAATTGAAACCAATGGATGTTTATTACACAGAGGTTTAGAAATGAGGCAGAGAGAGAGAGAGAGAGAGAGAGAGAGAGAGAGAGAGAGACAGAAGGCGAGAAAGGAACAAAAAGAAAAGGAAAACAAATAAAAATATGGAATTTTAAAGTTGGTAAGAAAACAACCTAACAGTATAAAGTTCCGTTACCAGAAATCCAACAGTAATTTCGAAATAACGTTTGTTTTTTATATTTTTTCAGGTCTATTCAAATATATAGAGGATGCTTCGAAACATCCGTTAAGTCACTTTCAAAAAGGATAGCATAATCAATTTCCAGTAGAACTATAGACCTCACAGACACATCTAAGATAATGTAAACAGTTTAACACAAGCTTTGTTTCCGCGTGGTTCGGTTGTAAATTCGGTAGTGTTCGTTGGACGTACTGATACAAAGCACATTCTAATAAACCCACAAGGCAGCGTAGATCATATCTTCCATTCCAGACTACTAATGCAAGGTGAACAAAAAAGACGAAAAGGAAAAGGACAAAACAAACAAAGATAAAATTGGATGAGTGCTATTTTACTGGTAAATTTTTATCAGAAATATCCTATATTAAAAGTCAAAACCGTACATTATGAAAAGTTACAAATTTTCAACTGGAAAATTGGATGTTCCTTATAGATGTAGCAAACCTTGCACGTTCCAATTTCAACGTGAATAAATCACATTGAATTATAGGATGGAAAAAATGTGTCGAACTAGTACAAGTAAAATTATGTTTTCAAATAACCAAAGAGGTTGCCATTTTCTAGGCTTTTCCAAAGATTTATCTGTTCCGAACATCAACAATCACTTTCATCTCTTGCGGATATAACGTTATAATTTGCACAGATAGAATGAACACGCTAGAGCTCAAATGGATCATAGTGTCAGTCGGATGATGTTGATTGGCTTGTGGACCACCACTTGGTCGAGGATTTGAAGCCACACTGACCAGGTAAATCGACTGACACTCGGTAACCGAGTAGATAAGAAGACACTTTGCTTATTTCTTTGCGTTTAAACATTATTTGTTTCAGAGATGACCAGGACTGGAGATATTATCCCCAGAGCACAAAAACTCGACGCTGAAGTTTCCAGTTATGGTCTATCGCTCTCTAGCTCCATTTTAACTTTGTAAAGGGCAAACGTATATGAACTGCCTGTGTACGTGAGAGAGAGAGCGGAGAGTATTAAAAGATGCAAAGACAGCATAGGGACACGTCAAGATACAGAGAGAGAGAGAGAGAGACGAATGCAAATATAAAACATGCTTATCATTACAGAGTATGATGAAGAACACACACACACTGTTTATTCGAATTCTCCAAGAATAGATAAATCTCTGTTTGCAGCCATTATTTAATGCGAAAAAGTTATATAACGTGACAGGGAATCGAACCTAGATTTTTCGTTTGGAAGTCTGGTACTTAACCACTACACCACCGATTGCTTTACACAAACTTTGTCCAACAAATCCTGTAATATTTCTTTCTGAGAATTATAACACGAAATGTGTTTACTGCAGAAAAATGAAGTATTTCGCATGTCCTGGCAAATACCTTGCCCTTTCCAACCAACATTCGTAAATCGTATCGATCATGATAAAGGTGTTGCTTCCATATTTTCAAGCATTTCAGTCTAAGATGGGAAATCGATTCTTCACTACCACTTTGCAAAAAATGCATGTTTGGCGCGAACAGGATTCGAACCTATGGTGGAAAGTTATACTAGTCGCAAATCCATTACATTGCCGCTACACTATCAGTTTTGTTATTTTCTTACAGAAATTATAAACTGGAAACACAACCGCGAGAGTCAAACATAAACAACTGAGAATTAACTACAAAGGGAGGCTAAAACCTGCTTACTATATTACATAATAACACATATACTATATATCACATAAGAATATTATATGATATTTAAAAAAAGTTGTCATTTTCTAGTCTTAAAGGGGGGAGAGAGGAATGTGCGTTATGGCGAAACCACTTCTAAAAAGCGGATAAGAAAGTGACGGCCCATGTCCGGGGTATATAACTTTCGATGTGTGCGTTTCAAAAATTCAAAATACGTGCGTGCATCTAACAAGGTTGTGTAGCGCCGGAAATATACGAGAGTGCTGGCAACAAGAAACAGCACCGCACGATGTTTAGTATGGGAATAAAAGTGAAAATCATGGAATAACATATTGCACCCTGAAGTGTGAAGGCGGCCGACGGATGATGCGCCCCAACACCTCCTGCATGGTGTGCCAGATTGACTGCGAGCCGACACTTAACGGTGAGCTAATGTGTCCTCTTGCTGGCAGTGCTCACAGAAGGCACCTGGGGCTCGTTGAATCTCAAGAGGAAGAGTGCGCGGTGAGTGTCCTATATAACGAGCGCGCATTGTGTTGTTGAGGGTGGATTAACATCCGGGATAATTCCAATATCGGATAAAAGTCTCGATATATGCCGGACAAAGATCAACCAATTGAATAAAAGGAGGGTTTTGCGGCTGACCTTAATCCTTCCAAAAACAACTTACCCAATGGTTAGTGATAGAGCTGGGAGATGAGAGCGCCGCATAAGTGTCAGCCATAAACAACGTTTGACATTTGATACGAAAAGTACTAAGTCCAACCCACCAGCAGAACGAGCCAAATAAAGGGATGTACGGGGAATTCGAAAATAAAAACCTCGCCAAATATGCGAATGTAATAAAGATTCAAATCGTTTGGCATCAATTTCTGGGAAAGGAAAACACACGCTCTGTACCACAACTTAGACACAAACAAAAATATTGATAAAATTAATACGGTGAAGTAAATGGAGCCTACGGAAACGCTGTGACTAGAAAAACTTACGAATTTGCGTGGAAAGGGGAGCCCATAGTTCATCATAGTTGGGAGTTGGGTTAGACGTAAAGGGGATGACTAAAATAGTTAGTGAAGTGGCATGCGGTAAGGCCGGAGAAACCAAAGGGTCTTCTGGGAGCTGGAAACCATTCAAAGGCAACACCTGTGTTTTCTTGTCGTTATACTGCAAACTTGAGCATCGGGAAAAACGGGTCAGTACAGGAAACATGCCATGTAGTGAGACATGATCAACTCTGGTTATGGTCAATTCGTCGGCATACCCAAAAATGTTTTGACTGCGGAACAGAGAGGGTCCATTCGAAGACAACATGGACAAACGATTGAGAAGAGGGTCTAAAACCAAAGCAAAAAGAACGGTGCTAAGGCAGCATCCCTGGCGCATTCCGCGACGTAAAGAAATGTTTGCGGATAGATGTAAATTTATTTGCAAGCAAAACTGAGCCTGACCATATAGATTATGACTTACCTGTCGAAAAACAGTGGAAATACCCCAAGACTCAAGCGTCAGATGGAAAAACCGATGGTCTACAGAATCATAAGCTTTGGCTAAATCCACGGCGAGTTCGCCGGCGGCAACATTGCGAAGATGTTAATACGCAAATAGATCTCGCAGGGAGCGAAGCGTGTATTGGATGTTATACGAGTCGTGTAGCGCAGCTTGATACGGGCTAAAGTATTTCTAAATAATAGGACGGAGACTGGCAGCAAGAACTTTCGTAAATCATTTAAGGTCCAGCGGTAATAAGGACAGCGGCCTATAATCGATCACGGCTCGCGCAGTGGAGGACTATTGAAGGAGTACCACAATAGCTGTGTTTTGAGAAAAGAGGTCCCCGGATAACCATGCGTTAAACACGGAAACTAGTGTACGTCTAAGAAAAGACCAATAACGTTTATAAAAAGCAAAACTCAGACCGTCAATCCCAGGGGAGATACCGCAATTGGTTCCTCGAAGAACAGAAAAAATTTCATCCGCATTGACAGGACGTATTAAGGCTTGAGAGTTAGTCTCTGTTAACTTGTGAGGCAGAGCAGAAAACAATCCCGGGGCGATAGAGAGATCCGGAGTCTGACCACTCGCAAAAGCTGTATAATGCGTTGTGAATTCTTGGAGTATTTGTGACGAGTCAGAAACGACCTTTGCGCCCGCCGTTAGTAGGGAGTCAATGTACGTAGCTTTCCGCTCCGAAACAGAAGGTCAACTTGGTATATAGAGGCAGCTTCCTCCGGGAAACAATAATAAAAATCCTCCGAAAAATATGCTTGTATTGATGCATGTGAATCTAGTTGACGCAACCGACTCTTAAGTTCCTGAATTCGGATCCTGTTAGCCAAGGTCGGAGGGGCAGCCCATAACTCGTTGGGAGCTCGATAAAAAAATTCTGATAGTGTACGGTCTTGTTGTTGCCCAATTTACCGCGCCATTTGAAAAAAACCTACGGATTTTAGGTTTACCGTATAAATGCCACCATGTATCAACATTAGGGAAATGTCGTTGCATCATACACCAATACTCAAAGCGTGTCATAAATTCGTCGATCACGTCCTCACGGGACAAAAGCTCCTTATTACTCTTCCAATATGATGGAACTCGTCCAGCGGGAAGAGGAAAAAAGAACCTTAAAGGCTACTTCTACCGCAGCATGATTTGACAAAGGGGGCAGGAGGGTTAAAACGTGAAGCACTGCCTGCCTCTCTGACATACACCCTATCGAAGTCAGAAAACCATATAACATGCGAATGTGATTCAACACAGAAACACCGTTTTTTCAATATCATGAAAAGGAGGCAAGCTATTAACACTCACTGCAGTTGAGAGTCAGATGTGGAACGGTCTTGGGATAACTGGTCACGTGAACTGAACTGTTTTGTTCTTTGTAAAACACACTGGGAAGCAGTTTGTTCATTCTTTTTAGTCTTCTTTCTAGTTCATTTGAAACTGCGTCGTTTTTGTTGCGAGAGAGAATCGGACTCCTCGGAAATAGCACTCTGTGAGAATGTAGGAAGAATAAAAGTTTCACTTGCCATAGACTCTGCCGAGATCGTTGTAACATTTTGATTTGAAAATTGCACCAACACCTTCGAAACTTCCCGTGGCGTATCGGAAGTTTGCATCGGGGGCGCCAGGAATGTGGTCGCTTCCATCTCGGGCTGCAATGGTTTCTATGACGAAGGATCATCTGAACGGCGAGTTAACTCAGGAAAATCATCATCATCAAGGATAGGATTAACCTGCACAGGGCCGGACGGTGGTCACCAAGGGATCCACAAATCCTAGGGTAGGAGCAGGACGCGTCACTTTCCTTATTTCCGTCATCTGAACAGATACAGCGTTAGGTTTCACAACCAGTAAAACCGATTTTTTCTTGACTGGGCAGGTAGACACTAAGTGGGAGACACTCGTGGGGCAAAAAACAGGTGATAAGTTGTCCCTCATACGAGACGCTCACTTTATAGCCCTGTACGAGGGAAGGGATGTGTTTCTTCAGTTCCATGTGTATAATTCTAATACCACTGTTGATTCCAGTAGGAAATGGGGCTGTCGAATATTGCGGTTGTACTCGGCGCCCTGTACCATAGGCCCGAAAATAATCCTCTAACACTGTTGAAGGCACTTCAAGTGGAAAATCATAAACACGAACCATTTTCACTGGGTCTTCAGTTGGTACAATGCGCACAAGGCTTGTATTACCATCAGCATACTTGAAGGGCACTGTGTACGGAACTGTCGAGGGAAACTGGTCATAAGCCTTAATAGATTTAAATTTGATGTAGATACTATAAGACTCTTCGTGGAGCTGTGATGCACAAATCTGCTCAAAATTAACTGGAAAAGTATCAGTTAACCATTGGTAGAGAAGGCTCGAATGGGGTCGAGAACTCCGGTATCGCTTACCAAACATGAGTTTGTATTGCAATTTCTTCTTCTATAGCACCGCACTAGAATAATTACAAAACTTAAACGAACTTCACTGGAGTATAATAACACCAATCCGCCAAAATAGGCCTGAACTAACGTCTATTAACAATTCACATGCGCGGATAAAGCAAATACTCACTTCCGGCACTCCTGCGATCTACACTGCTCGAAGACTCGAGCGCAACTGACTATCATGCCACCTGAAACTAGAATCTAAATATTATTTATTTTAGCCTTGATCATTGGAACGATCAAGCTTCTTCCTGTAATTTTATTAGCAACTAATTAAACAACGAAATTCATTTATTCCACGATCTAGAGAGAAATTACTGGCCACTAATAAAGAAAATCACATTGAATCCAGAAAAAATACATAAATAAAAACATTCTGCAGTAATTTCACCGTGCAAATTCAAAAGGACGTGAATAATAATAATAATAATAATAATAATAATAATAATAATAATAATAATAATAATAATAACCTATATTATATAATTAAAGTGACTGTGACTTATAGTCTCTTGAACCATGCGATCGATCTCGATCAAATATTCCAAATTTACAATGTTTGGACTGGAAGTATTTTTACCTATTCGTTTCGATGGTGTTACAAAGGGGAGGGAGAGAATGGAAAAATGTAAAAAATAAAGAAAACTTATTAAGTTTTGAATCAAACGACCAATCTGGATGAAACTTGCAACATAGATTACGTTTGTGCATGAAACGCTTTTACTATTTCACCTTGATGGAGGAATGTATGGAAGGGGGAGGACGGTGAGATACACAAAAATCAATGTAAATAATAAAAGTGACTATGTTAATGAGTTAATAAGTCTTGAACCACCGGACAGATCTGCATCAAATTTTCAACATGGATGAAGTTCGAGGGGCTTTTATGATATCACTTTGAAGTTGAAACTTATGGGAGATAAGGGGGGGCAAGATATATACAATAAATAAAAATTATTAATAACTCTTGAACCACACGACCTATCTCTATCAAATTTTAAACATAGATGAGGTTCGGACCTGATATGGTTTTTATTACTTTACTTTGACGCTAGAACTTAGAGAAGGGGAATGGAAAAGATATATATACATATATAATATAATAAGTCTTGAACCACCGTACCAATCTCGATAAAAGTTTCAACCTAGATGAAGTTCGAATCCGAGATGGTTTTCCTCATATCATTTTGATAGTGTTACTAAAGGAAGGGGGAAGAATAGCAACATTTAAAAGAGAACGAAAAATGACCGACATTAGTATCGAATCTATAATTTTTGGAGTTGGTGAGATGAACAGTGGCAAATCTGATGCCGTTTAAATCCAAATTCAGCCCGCAACATGAAGGAGGTGAATACATATAAAAATGATCAAAATTGGCAACATCATTGCCGAATTTATAGTTCTCTGGGTGGGTGAAATGAACAATGACACTGAAGATGCCGTACTCCCCAACGTGGGAAATAAAAAACTCACGAAAATGACCGATATCACCGTAATAGAAAAAGTGACGGAATAACGGAGCATATTATTATTTTCTCAATTAAGCTCAGCAAAGCGGCCATTTAATGCTAATAAAAATAATAATAATACTAATAATACTAATAATAATAATAATAATAATAATAATAATAATAATAATAATAATAATTTCATTTTGTATTTGCACGGTGAAATTACTGCATAATATGTTTTTATTTCTGTATTTTTCCTGGATTGAATGTGATTTTCTTTATTAGTGGGCAATAATTTCTCTCTAGATCGTCGAATATATGAATTTCGTTGTGCAATTAGGTGCAAATAAAATTACAGGAAGAAGCTTGATTGTTCCAATGATCGAGGCTAAAGTAAGTAATATTTGGATTCTGGTTTCAGGCGGCATGATAGCACTCGTGCTCGTGACTTCGAGCAGCTCAGGTAGCAAAGCCTGCTGGGAGCATAATTCATAAGATTTTCACACATTGGTGCTGTGGTGAACTTAGTGGAATCCTTTTTGCCTATTACGGCTAGTACCTTTGCTATTTGTGGTGATTCCAATTCCTGTGTCTAGAGTGTCTTATAAGAAAGAATTACAATAAAAATTTATGTTTGATAAGAATTATCGACGTTCCCGACCTAATTCAAGCTAAGTTTACCAATGGCTGTTAGAGAAGTTTCCTCGCATGTTTGACCAGATTTGTGCTCTTCAACTTCATGAAGAAGCTTTTATTAAGTTTAAATCACTCATAGATTATGAACAGTTTGCCTCAATAGTGCCTGAGACTGTGCCCTTTAATCATGCGGATGGTAACGTCAGTACAGTACGAATTTTACTGGTTGAGGATCCTGTAAAATTGGTGCGCGTTTATGATTTTCCCTTGGAAGCTCCAGTGCAATTATTGGAAGACCATTTTCATGCCTGTGGATTGGTAAGGCGAGCAGAACGACAATTTGGGCCGGCCCCGTTTCCTACACTCATTGACAGCGGTGTGCGAGTCATACACATTGAGCTAACTAAACATATTCCGTCTAGATTTATAGTTCAAGGTTACAAAGTGAATGTTTCATATGATGGTCAGCCGACTACTTGTTTTTTTTTTGCCAGAGCACGTCACATACAGTCTGTAATTTCATTTAAAGAAGAAGAATAGTGATATGGGGGAAACCGTTCTCGCCGCCTGTGATTATAACTGAATTGGGGAAAGAATGGCGATCTAATCCTCTTCCGGCTTCTTCCGATCACGTACGTGACGAACCAAGTTTATCTAAGACTGGGTTTGCAAAGAATAACAGTGTTCCCGATGAATCTAAGTTTCCTGCTTTACTAACGAGATCCATCGCGCCTTTACCATTACCCACCATGTTGCCAGTATTGGAGGAGAAAAAATTTTGATGTCTGAGGAACTGCCCTTAGAGTCGCATCTGGTATAGCTACAATACAGTGGGAAAATCTCACGAATGCAGATGTGACAATGTGTCCGATTGAACCTCCTCTCCCAAGGTCTTGATCCCCTTAACAATTATCTTATAGAACCGAGTGCTACGATGATTGCAGTTGATTCGGCTTCCCAACAAAAACGCCGAAAGACATCTAGATCAGCTACAAAAAAGAAAGAACATACAGCTGTAGTAGGTGGTTCTCAAGGTGCGATACAGTCCAAGTCACGTGACCACAGTCTCAAAGGCCGTGTTACGTAAGATTCCGAGATATAGAGTGCCTGCCTAGTGTGTTTGTTTTTTTTTCCTTTTTTGCTCTTTCAGTTCACGCGTGTTTTACAGTTGCATTGACTTGTGTGTTTAGCAAAGTGAAGATTCCTTTTTCAAGTTTTTATGTGTCATACATTTATTGTCTACTGCAGTGTTTTCTATGTTCGCTAGAAGTAAGGTTTTGTTTGTACTGCTGTTTGTGTTTTTGTGTTGGAGTATGGCGCAGATACATGCTTTTATTTTAATTACTCTCAACATTAATAGAATTAGTTCAGCAAAGAATCTAGCGTTATTACAACAATTTATTGAACGGAATCGTGCAGATGTTTATTGTTTAACTGAAGTCACTTTTCATACATTTGACTTTCTCTCTGACTATAATGTTATAGTGAATTCTGATAAAACCATTGGTGTAACGTTGTTAGTACGAAAGGGTCTACATTATGATAGGGTTATGCTATTTCAGGATGGGAGAGCCATCCGTTGCTATATTCACGGTATATGTATTACCTGCTTATATGCCCCTAGTGGATTTCTTAAAGCACGAGAGAGGGAAGATTTTTTTCCAGTGTCATTCCATCATTGTTACCTGCAGGTCTTAATTATTGTTTATTACCCGGCGATTATAATGCAGTGATCGACGCACGTGATTCGCTCACACCATCACCTCCCTGTAATGCCTTAGTTGAGTTGGTGAGAGTTCTTGAACTCAACGATGTTCTTTTAGCATCTCACTCTAAGCATGCAAGAACGGACACCTGTACTACGACACAGAGTCGCTTAGATAGGATTTACGTCGATGCTAGCTTAAGTAAAGCTGTCCTCGATGTTAATACAAGGCTTTATCGTTCTCAAATCATGAAGCTGTATTAGTTCATTTTAAAATGCCTTTTTTTCTTCCGGGGGGAGGGGACGTTTATTCTGGAAGATCAACAACGCAGTGATGTTAAGAGAGGACACTGTTGAAGAGTTTACCGAGCGTTTTAAGTACTGGCATAAAATGCAACGTTATTTTCCAACGGATACTGCGTGGTGGACTACTTATTGGAAACCTAACATTCGTAGTATCTTTCAATGGAGAGGGAAATTGTCCCAACAGCACGATCGTCAGCTATATGAGTTTTATTATAGGGCACTATGTGAGCTCTGGGCTTCACAGCCGTGCTACTTAATCAGGCTTGCATTAACGCTATTAAATGTAGAATGCGTCAAATCGATTCTCGGGTATCGTTGCAGGCGTATTTTTCAGAAGATCTATATCATTGTTTTCCGGAAGAACCGTCTTAATTCTATCAGTGGATCTCCTGTTTCGACAGCGACGAGCTACATGTATTGAGTCGTTAGTATTGGCCAATGGCGATACTATTTTCGACCCTTTACAGATTTTAAAAGAACTTACGCGACACTATGTCGCCTTTACGAGCGCGTCGAATTCGGATTTCCTGAGTTTCCTGAGTTTCGGATTTGCTCCTGAGTTTCTACCAGCCCTTCCCAGGCGGCTGACAGATGACAATTATCAGGCTTCATTGCGCCCTATCACAGCTGACGAAATTTTTGCGGTTCTCCATAAGTCTAAGGGACGTAGTTCTCCCGGCATAGATGGCTTGAGTGTATCTTTTTACCGTCATTACTGGCCTATTCTTAGTGGTACACTTGTGACACTTTTTAATTCCTGGTTGGCTAATGTACCCTTTCATTCTAATACTGCTGTTGTTGCACTTATACAAAAATCATCAAAGGCGCAGGGTGTGGCTGATTACCAACCTATCTCTTTATTGTCAGGTGATTTGAAATTATTTACTAAAGTTCTTACAGCACGATTACGACCTATCATACAGAAACTTATCAGTCCGTATGAAGCAGCCCTGCACGAATCGTATAAGATTCAATTCACCCTTCGTACTCTTCGAGATCTTTTTGCATACCTTCAGTCTCGCGGTGTTCCAGCAGGAGCGTTAGCAGTAGACCCAGAGAAGGCTTATGATAGTGTCGATCACACTTTCCTTCGTCTAACCCTAGACGCTTGGGGTTTTCCCGCAACTTCGAATTTATACGCCACCGCCACGTTTCATCTCCAAATTAATGGACATCTGTCTGCCCTCATTCCCTTAAAGCGAGGCTTGCGCCAGGACTGTAGTTTAAGATCTATTTTGTTTTCCTTAGTTATAGACCCTCTCCTTTATCAATTGGCGCTTGTGTCTCCTGCAGGACCGAACCCTCTTTACTTGTCAAAACATCTATTGTTCGCTGAAGATCTGACTATCACAGGGTCGATGCGGTTGCTCTCTAGGGTGTCTTTCCGGTTCTCAAGCGATTCTCGAGTTGCTCTGGCCTTCAGTTTAATGAAAAGAAAACTCAAGTGTTACAATTTCACGGATTTTAGTTACCCACTTCTACCACAGATACGCAGAATATACCGCATTTTACGTTCTCACCTACTTTAGCCATTCCATTCACGTCACTTCCCACTCCACATTATGAAGAAGTTTGGCAAGCTATCCTTAAGGGAATTCGTGGGTTATTCTTCCCTCTCCGTTTTCGTAGATTTCATTTATCGCATCGCATTCAATTTATCAATATATACGTGGCATCTAAGCTGTGGTATAGGGCTCGGGTATTTTCCCTCCCTGAGATTTACGCAAAACAATTTGAATCCCTGTTTATTTTGCTTATATGGCGGGGTTTCTATTTTCGCATTCCCACAAATGCTATTTACCAACCACGTTCCTGAGGTTGTCTAGCTTTAGCTCATATCCGTCTCAAATGTCAAACTCTCTTCTTGGCAGATTCCTTCGTGGGTCTTTTCTCCGTCGACTCTATTACGAACCATTGGTTTAGCTGTATTTGGCCGGTGTACGATCACCCTGGCAATCCCCCTTTTATTCAATCAGATCAGTGTCCGAAATATGTCTTGATCTTTATTCGATATTGGACTTATGCCGGGGTGACTTTCGTCCTTCAACAGTAAATTGCTCGCTCATTATATTCTGTTCTCTTCACAGTGTTCTCTCGGCCGACTCAGTTAAGAGTAGTACAACAGTTTCCACATATAGAGTGGCAGCAAGTGTGGGCTAACTTCTGGAACCCAATCTTACCTTCCTATATGCAAGTGTTCTGGTTTCAAGTCGTCCATCAACTTATCCCGACACGTGCGCGTCTTTAAGCAATACAACGAGCAGCAGATGCCTTGTGTATTATATGTCGTTATGAGGACACTTTGGCTCATCGGTTTACAACTTGTGAGGGAGCGCCAGTGATACGGAACGCCTTGCAGGTGATGGAGGGTCGTATTACTCGTCGTCCGAGTTTACAGTTTCCAATTGATCATATGCTTCTGCCGGACTTTAATTTTTTCCCTATACTAAGCATCGTTCAGTGCTTTTCCTACTAACAAGCACTTTACTATATATCCAGCGGCATATCACGTTACTGGATGCGCGTACTTATTTTGATTTTCTTCAACGTACACGCCGGAAATGTTATTCTCCGGAGCATGAAAAGATTTCTTTTAGTAAGTTTTTAGAAGTGCTTTTGTCATGAAATAAAGTTCTTTTCTCGTTTTTTTATGGATTTATCTATTTCTAGTTCTACGTATTTATAGTTGTAAACCTAGAATTGGTCATTTTTATTTTTATGTATAGTGATTTTCTTGTATAGACTCAGATAGTTGAGTAACTTATGTATTTCTCAAGAAGTTACTAATAAAACTCATAGCGTAGCGGCAACGTAATGGATTTGCGACTAGTATAACTTTCCACCATAAGTTCGAATCCTGTTCGCGCCAAACTTGCATTTTTTTGCAAAGTGATAGTGAAGAATCGATTTCTCATATTAGACGTGCAATGCTTAAGAGTGTGGAAGCAAACACCTTTATCATGATCGATACGATTTAGGAATGTTGGTTGGGAAAGGGCAAGGTATTTACCAAGACTTGCGAAATACTTCATTGATCTGCAGTAAACACGTTTCGTGTTATAATTCTCAGAAAAAATATTACAGTATTTGTTGGACAAAGTTTTTGTAAAGCAATCGGTGGTGTAGTGGTAAAGTACAAGACTTCCAAGCGAAAAATCTAGGTTCGATTCCCTATCAGGTTGTATAACTTTTTCCATAAACTAAAGGCTGCAAACAGAGATTTATCTTCTCTTGGAGAACTTACAAAGCATCTCTGGCGAGAATTCAAATAAACTTTGTGTGTGTTCATCATACACTCTAATTGTAAGTATGTTTCATATTTATATTCGTCTCTATCTCTCTGTCTCTCTCTCTCTCCCTTGACGTTTCCCTATAATGTATTTGCATCTTTCAGACCTCTCTCCTCTCTCTCACGTACACACACACTTTATATGCGTGTGCCTGTTTCAAAGCTAAACGGAGGAAAAGACCGATAGACCTCGTCTGGAAAATGTAATTACCTGGGAACTTCAGCGTCGAGTTTTTGTGCTCTGGGGATAACATCTCCAGTCCTGGTCATCTCTGAAAGAAATACTGTTTAAACGCAAAGGAATAAGCAAAATGTTTTTTGTCATCTGGGTTACCGACTCTCAGTCGATTTGCCGGGTCATTACGGCTTTGAATTTTAGACCAATTGGTGGACCATAAGCCAACCAACTTCATCCGACTGATACTATAATCCGTTTGAGCTCTAGCGTGTTTATTCTATCTGAGCAAATTACAACGTTATATCCGCAAGAGATGAAAGTGATTCTGGATGTTCTGAACAGATAAATTTTCGGAAAAGACTAGAAAATGGCAACCTCTTTGGTTATTTGAAAACAAAATTTTATTTATACTAGTTCGACAAAAATTTGTTTCAATCCTATAATTCAGTGTGATTTATTCACGTTGAAATTTGAAACATGCAATGTATGCTATATCTATAAGGAACATCCAATTTTCCATTTGAACATTTGTAATTTTTCATACTATACGGTTTTAATATTTAATATAAGATATTTCTGATAAAAATACCAGTAAAATAGCACTCATTCAATTTTATCTATGTTTCTTTGTTCCTTTTTTTCTTTTTTTGTTCACTTTGCATTAGAACTCATGAATCAAAGATATGCCCTACATTACCAACTAGGTTTATTAGAATGTGGTTTGCATCAGTACGTCCAATGAACACTACTGAATTTATAACTGAACCACGTGAAAACAAGCATGTGTGTTAAACTTTTGACATTATCTTAAATGTGTCTGTGAGATCTACAGTTCTACTGGAAATTGAGTATTCTATCCTTTATGAAATGAACTTAATGAATGTTTCAAGCATCGTCAAATATTCGAATAGTCCTGAAAAAAATATAAAAACAAACGTTATTTCTATATTACTGTTGGACTTCTGGTAACGGAACTTTATACTATTATTTTGTTTTTTTAATAAGTTTAAAATTCCACATTTGTTCTCCCCTTTCTTTTTGTTCTTCTCTCGCCTTCTGTCTTTCTCTCTCTCTCCCAGTCTCATTTCTAAACCTCTGTGTAATATATATCCATTGGTTTCAATTTTTTATTGTGTATGTTTCAGTTTCTCCTTAAATCAATTTATGAATCTTGTTTCGTTTCGGTTTTGTCATTTCATTGTATCGATGCTAATGCATATGTAGTTTGAAATTAGAATTGCGTTCATGTTGTTACCTAATTTGTTCCTTCGTAACCTGTATATGGGAAAAGTCATTGTGGCAAGAAATCCACTATTGTACCGACTAGAGGATTTAAACCATCAACTCGTCGATGGTATATTCTACAGAGAACGTTTACAAACAATACCACTCCCATCCACGTTCATAATCGGTAAAATATTGCGTAGAAGAACAAAAGATAGAAAAAAGAGTATATCGTCTATTGGAAAGGATATCATACATCCTTCAATTCGTGGACCGATGCAGATTCGCTCAAGAAGAAAAAGCATTGAACCTGATCAAAATTTTTACATTATACTTTCCAGTATTGCATTGATTTTTTTTCAGAAAATACATTGACTTCATATACTAGGAAACTACAAAGACAAACATGAAAAATTGCAATTGTAGATATTCAATTTTCACATTGTTTAATAAACATTAACATCGGAATCAATCAAATATATTGCGAACCATCAAGTAGTGATCAGTAACTGTGGAAAGTTGTAACGATTCCTGTGCGCTATAATAACAATATACGGTAGCTTATTCATGTAATTAATACACCTAGTAAAGAAATCAATTTATTTATATCCCAAGATGCAATTAATAATATATGCTCCATAAGACATCCCAATAAGAAAGTCCATACTCCTGTACAATCCTCACCAAGTGTTAGTTTCAGGCTTGGATTTGAACCGAAATATGATTTAAAAGATATCCAAAAAAGACAATAAAAATCTTATGTACGATTAGTTTTTCAAAAAATTAAATGGAATCTTTCAGTTTAAAGTGCCACGGCTATGCCGTACAGTGATGAGGAGAAATAAATCAAATGATGGAATGAGGAAAGTGGGAGGGAACGGGATAACTCCAACAAAATCCACGAGCACGATGTTTCTCCACCACAAAGTCCACACGGAGCAAACTGCGATAGAACAACGGACCGCAAGCACAGGAGGTGAACGTTCTATCACTGAACCACCGTGCCCCCGAATAGTTTTACCATCACAAATGTACATCTACTGTGACATTAAATCTGTCATTGTTGGAGATACTATTGTACCCTTGCTACAAATTGTCAACATGAAACCTATTAATTGTATCTTTGGAAGTCGTGGAACCCGAATCTTCAGTTTTGCATATTATGATCCGGTGAAAAAGAATAGGTTTTGAGCAAATACAAATCAATATAAGTATTAGCACAGGTCACCGTACTTCATTCTCCTTTGGAATTTTGTGTACAAAACTACGATTCCCCGTCCTCGTCATGACTGATCCGTATTTGCAATACTAACAAAACCAGACGTTATCCGATACAGGAAACGTCTACATTTGAGGCCCTATCAAGCAGTACATTGAGTTGGGAATTTCTTTGCTGGGTTATTTCGTTCAATGTTACCATTTGCGAAGAAAAGAGCTAAAACTGTTCTTATAAAATCATTAAAATCATTTGCCAATATGATAAATAATGTGATGTCCAATCAACAGTTGAAAGAATCGTGTTATCAATGTATGTAGAGGCAAAATTTAATTTACAACAAAAAGCTGAAAAGAAGGTGAAAAGTATCCTCGAAGTGGATATCATAAACAAATGTGGGACGACTGCTCTGCGTTTGATGTTGGCCTTGCAACGATTAGTACCAGTAGTAATCATATTAAGAGACGTAAATTATCAGATAAGAAGAAGAAGAGACCTTTGTCAACAGACATTTTTGATTAACTCAACGACGGCATTCTTTCATAATCAATCCTGCGACTGTGTAAAAATTGAATTGATGTTTTTTTCAAAGTTACCCAGGCAAACCAGTGTTGTAGACAATTGTATTATTGGGTACAAACAAATTTCTTCAATGTCTGAAAATTCACTAATAACATTTGGAGTGAGTGCTAGATTTCATGATTTTATTGATTTGAGACCAACCGTATTGTACATAGTGATGTAAGGCGCAAAATTTTTTTCGCGGAAAATTTTCCATTTCGGAAAATTTTCCGGAAAATTTTCCGCTATATTTTTCCGGAAAATTTTCCGTTTTAAAAAAAATATCAGTAATCAAGTAACAATTCCTCAGCAATCATGAAATTGATTGAATTCATGTATAGGAATGTGAAAAACTGAAAGATCGTTTAAAGAATCTGAAAATTTTCATGGCTCAGACAATTTTCAGTACTATGTAGGAACAAGTTAAACAATTTTTCATGAATCGAAATATTTCCTGCCTTATATGGAAAAATTGAAGAATTTTTTATGAGTCGGAAAGTTTTCATCATTTCGAAGCAAGATGTAAAACAACTTTTTTCTGAATCGGAAAGTTTTATTGCTCTGTAGAAACAAGTGAAAGGAATTTTCATAGATCGGAAAATTTTCATCACGATGTAGAAACAAGTGGAAAACACTTTTCATAAGCCTGACAATTTTGGATATTATGTATAGTGATGTTAGGTGGAACATTTTCCACTATATTTAACTGCACATAGAGCTACAAAATTAAATTTCAGTAGAAGAAAGTTAGTCAGCAACAAATTATAATTTTCCAATTAGCTTTCGGGAACTTTAAATTTTGTATTTCAAGTTGGTAAATAAAATTTTACCACAGTTTTTCTCTCTCTCTATAGAAGAAAATTTTTCACATCACATCACGGTTAAACAATGATGTAGGAATGAGTGGACTATTCTTTTACGAATCGGAAAATTTTCCGTTTCAAAATTTTCCGGAAAATTTTAATCACTGTACAGGACAGCCAATTTTTCGATTCGTGGAAAATTGTTCCACTTGTTCCTACACAGTGCTGAAAATTATCTAAACCATGAAAATTTTCAGATTCTTTAAACGATCTTTCACTTACTAACATTTCTATATATGAATTCAATCAATTTTATGAATACTAACGAATTGTTACTTGATCATTGATATTTGTTAAGAACGGAAAAATTTCCGGAAAAATATAGAAGAAAGTTCTCCACCTCACATCACGGCTAAACAACGATGTAGGAATAAGTGGAGTATATTTTTACGAATCGGAAAATTTTCCGTTTCAAAATTTCCCGGAAAATTTTCATCACTGTAGAGGACAATTTTTCGATTCATGAAAAATTGTTCCACTTCTTCCTACATAATACTGAAAATTGTCTAAGCCATGAAAGTTTTCAGATTCTTTAAACGATCTTTCACTTTTTAACATTTCTATATATGAATTCAATCAATTTTATGAATACTGACGAATTGTTACTTAATCACTGATATTTGTTAAGAACGGAAAATTTTCCGGAAAAATATAGAAGAAAATTTTCCACCTCACATCTCAACTAGACAACGATATAGCAATAAGTGGAGTATGTTTTTATGAATTGGAAAATTTTCCGGAAAATTTTCATTGTACAGGACAGACAATTTTTCGATTCATGAAAAGTTGTTCCACTAGTTTCTACATCGTACTGAAAATTGTCTGAGCCATGAAAATTTTCAGATCCTTTAAACGATCTTTCACTCTTTAACATTTCTATATATGAATTCAATCAATTTTACGAATACTGACGAATTGTTACTTAACCACTGATATTTGTTAAGAACGGAAAATTTTCCGGAAAAATATAGAAGAAAAATTTCCACCTCACATCTCAACTAGACAACGATGCAGGAATAAGTGGATTATTCTTTTACGAATCGGAAAATTTTCCGGAAAATTTTCATTGTTTGTCCTGCACAATTGTTCCAATAGTTCTTACATCGTACTGAAAATTGTCTGAGCCATGAAAATTTTCAGAATCTCTCAACGATCTTTCACTTTTTAACGTTTCTATATATGATTTCAATCAATTTTATGAATACTGACGAATTGTTACTTAATCACTGATATTTGTTAAGAACGAAAAATTTTCCGGAAAAACATAGAAGAAAATTTTCCACCTCACATCTCGACTAAACAACGATGTAGAAATAAGTGGAGTATGTTTTTATGAATCGGAAAATTTTCCGGGAAAATTTTCATCACTGATTGTACATCCAAGCAAAAATTGTGAAATCAGATGATTCCTGCTTCACTGAAACGGATAAACCCATTGCATGTTTTGTTTTTATTATCATCTATTTCTATAATGATAATAATTTTCATCCTCGTTCTCTTTACGTAACTTGTAGTACCCTCAGCAATAGTAATAATTTCTAGTGTTTTTTTAAATTCATTGGTGTAAATTTTCTATTGTAAGAGCTGGCAACGTTGTAGCTTCCGTCTTCGGTGGAGCAAAAAGGAAGTTGCGCGCTTGGAGAGACAGAGACATACATACAGAGAGTCTTTGTTCGGTATGGCAGTCTAAAGTCATGTCTGAATTTTGTGTCAAATAATTCGGGGTTTTTCGCTTTAAACCGGAATCATCCAAACTGCAGGCTGAATCTAGATGATAACTGAAGTCTTGCTTTACGGATTAACTCATTAGTAGGCAGTTTAACATGAAATATTAATAATAGTGAGTGAACGAAAATCCTGCTCTTTGTCTAAGCCAGTTGTCACATGTGAAGTGATAGTGCTCAACCATTCGTTTACCTATTTAACATAGGTTAGAACTTCTGAATAGTACTTTTGAATGATGTCTTAGATTACAGTGCAATCAACAGCAAAACATGAGTGAGTAAATTCTTGAGGAAACCCCGGCCCTACGTTCCATTCTGTCTACTAGCTAAACAGTGCTCTTTACAGTTGAAATATCATCTCAGCACCAATTAATGTTTATTTCATCTTTTGATTTATTTGAAATCTAATTTTGACACTATCAGTTGTGACACTCATTGAATCAGAGTTGCTCATCATGAAGAAGCCGCAGTGTAAGATGGTCAATGTTATATGTGTTTCCAAGCTAATTTGACTTTTCTCAGAAAGGCAATACTATCTCTGGTGTTAGACGTAATGGGCGGTATTCAGAGATAATTCGTTAAACGGAGGTTAGTCATAGACTAGCTAGTAAGCATACTAAATCTTTACTAAGGAAGGTGCATTTTTTGGTATTCAGAGTCTACTTTGAGTACAACTACAATGATGATTTGGGTATGATTAACTTATAGAACCCCAATGCATCGGTGAGTAAAATAAATGTGGCAACTACGGAAAAGTAGATGAACGCATGCGTAGTCTGTAAAAATGAAAACAGATGAATTACGAAATACGAAATGTTGTGTCGCACGCTAAACCGTGGGTAAAAGATTAGCCTCTACTGTAGATTAATTAGTCACATGTGATTAACTTCGTCAAATACTACGTCCTAATCAGAGACTCTGAATACAATTTTGAAAACCATCCTTTAGTCAACCCCGTAGTATGGCGTTAATCAGACTTCAAAACGACTCTGCATAAGGCCCAATAAGTCCCAATCTAGGAGCTGTTATATCGCCTGTGCTGTGTATTATTATGGCCGTTTTGACATAGTCAAGCAGAACTTCTCTTAAAGCCATTCTTATGGGCTTTACTTTACTATACTCATTGCTATCGAGCTTAGCGCTTGTGTTTCCATGCCCTATCAAGTGATAATACTGGAGCAATCATGATACAATTAGTCCCTTAAGGCCATAAGCAGTGATTTTATGTTGTTCTAGAGTGGGAACATTATTTTTGCAAATGTCTTGCAGCGCTCCAGCTGCGGACAGCGCTGGTCGCGGAGTCAAGTTCAGCTTTGGACCGCCTGCTTCAAGGAAGTATCACTGTACTCTGCAATTGTATTTTCCTGCATAGTGAAGATCATAGTGAAGGTAATCATGTCCGTAACTGCAGTGTGCTGTGAGAAGGCCACCGAGTAAGTCCTGCCCGTAATTGTGTGATTTGACCATGATTCATGTACCTACAAAAGAGTCGATAGAGGCATTATTGTGTTGATACGAAGGTAGTTTTCAAGAATAGTATTATTAATGAACGGTGTCGCCCTTCGTAGGGACTTCATAGCGACTTTTGTTAAGTAAGTGGTGTCGCTCAGCCTTTGTACTGAGCTAGAGCCTTCAATGAAACTTATTATTCTAGTGAAGCTTAGCTGTTTCCTGCAAACTTTCTTAGCTTTTATGCAATGATGTTTGCTCGTTAGCATGTTGCATCTTGTTCTCCCCGACAATATATCGACACGCGAAGATACGAATTCTTCAGAATAGAGGTGGTTTTTCAGCATTGTTTTTGCTGGCTTTATCTACTTTCTTGCAGTGAGATTTTCTTTAATTTTATGTGTGGTGAATTCAAGTGAATTCATTATTTTATTAAGTAATATCCAACCAGTGTTAAGTGTCACTCGCCTAGCCTGCGAGTTAATCAAGTAATAGTGTGATTCCAAGTAGAATTTCGTGATATTATTCATAATGTGTGAACGCAGCCTATATTCCTCAAACTAGTGCTAAACGTCTCTCTCCGTGCTCATCGGTTCCTAGGAGCAATCTTTCACTACTTGGCTCCATAATATATTACACGGGTTGTCGTGCCGTTCATAAGAATCGAGTGCTGTGCCTTTATATTTTCTTTGTGCCTGCTAAAGATAAAGGGTGTTATTCAAAGTGATATATTCAGTTTTCTTGGTGTATCACACAGCTATTAGTGCAATGTTCTGCGCAATCTTTATGCCCACCCAGTTCCTTTCGCATTCTACGAGGTATCCACCTTGTTTTAATATCAGGAGCTACCGATCGGTGTTTTCCGGATCAATAAACCATTTATTAGTGGTTTTACATCCGCTAGTATGTAGCCTTCATACGGTCTTTTCTAAAGAATTATGCTGTTCATATAGAAGCGGAAGTTACACCAGCTACGGCCATTTATATCTATTAACTCAATATTATGGAATAATATTTTATAAGAATGGTAATGTGTAAGTATGATAACATACACCTCATGGTTTCCAATCCTCATGGTCAATAATTTAATACATTCCTTACATTTTCATAATTTTTAGGTTTAAAACGGAATAAGCAGAACCAATCAAAATTTACAGTGGTTCCTAGAGAGTATATTTTATGATCATGTGTTGTCTACCTTGGTCGCATCAAAAAAAAATATATTTCTATACGCGATCATCTAACTTCAAATCATTGATCACGTTACCGTATTAATATTTATCAATCAAATTTACAAAAAAAATTTCCAAAATATTTTTTTTTACTTTTTTTGTTAGAACAATTCTCATGGTGGTTCGAATACCCCTTTCAAATAAACACTCATTGCTTTTGAAAAAGAATTGAGCTCTATATAATACCATAACATGACCTTATCAAAGAAGGTACACTTATGTAAATCGAGTACTTTGCACGTGGTAAAGTTACAACGTATTGCTTAGATTTATATTTGGCAAGTTTTAAACTATAAAGGGAACAAGATGCACAGTAGGGTGGTATCACTTGCTGTACATTTGTGGCCTACTGCGCATGCAAAATCTGAACCGGTCGATTTCCTATACCGGTTTCTGTTAAGGCTCGTGTTCCAGTTCTGATTCGTGTTGCAGTTAAGATTACTCTTCCTACTCCTGCTCCAACTAAACTTCCAGTACCTCTTCCAGTTCCGGAGAAACCTACGCAACGAGTAGCCTGTTACGACCATATTTTTCAAACATTATAAAATATTATCACCAGTTTTCCATTCATGAAATAACATAGCGCACACACGGTTGCGCATGAGCAGAAATCTTTAATTTTCAATTAATAGAAATTACAGGCATGTGCAGAAAAATTACTATTCCAACTCGCACATTCTGTTCCGATTGAACACGGCAGCAGCAGCAGCCGATTACAACATAGAAGATTATTACTACAGACAACAAATGCTACAACACAGGCCCATGAACACATATTCCAACTCCTATTGAACATAGTACAAATTACTAGAAATTTTGAAAGATTAGTAGAAACAACAAACATTTACGACCCTTTACAGCGTAGCGTTTTCATTTTACGGTGAAGAATTTTACGACCACTCTTTTCATTCCCTATAAAGCATAAAATGTCTACCCGTATTATTCGACTTTCGTATGAACATAGTAGAGCAGTGGTTTGTTCCTCGCTAGCGCGCGGCCTCCTTTAATCTAGCCGACCTAATATTCCAGCTGTCTCTGTCTCATACACACCACACAATTCGTTTACGGAGTACTTGCTATTGCATGAGCAAACTATTGCGATTCCTTTTCCAATTCTACTTCCTGCTCCCGTTCCGTTTGATACTCCTACTTCTGTTCCGACTCAAGTTCCAGTACCATTTCCCGTTCCTGAGCGGACTACGTAATGAGTGGCCTGTCACGACCACATTTTTGAACAATTATTAAAAAAACTTTGACCTCTTCTTCCTTCCCTAAATGACGTAAACTTCCTTCCTTCGTCCATTGACGTACACACGCACACACACACTCACTCACATGATGGCGTATGAGCAGTTCCACTTTAGTACAAATAACATGCATTCGTAAACTGTTCCGGTTCATGCTTCGACTCAAGTTCCTGTAATAGCCCCGTTTCCGTATACACAAGACAGAATAAGATACAGCCGACTACGGACATAGGACACTTTATAAGATTACACAAGAAATGATACGGCACAGCAGCAAAAGGCTACACGACACATATACCAACTTCCAATCCATAAAGGTTATGACCATATGCAGAAATCAAGAAGCGGCGGTATTTTTGTAGCATTTTACGACCAAATTTTTTTCAACCATTATAAAAGAATCTGACGTATTTTTCATTCCCTAAATAACATAGTACTCGTTCGCTCTGTGTGATTGGTGGAATGATACCAGCTTGTCAAAACATTAATGCAAAACTATGGAGCAGTCCATCTGCTAAGGGACAACGCTAAATTCCTCGTGGTTAGAAGTTCATTTGAAATATTATTGCCGCCGCCATAATCCCCGGACATTGCATCTGTTCCATTCTTTGGAAAGGAGTTGGAGTACATTCTTCGTGATGAAACACATGGCCTTCCAGAAAGCTGAGGCGTCTCTAGAATGAAACATTGCATGATATAATAGATGATGAATTTAACATCTGTATCAGACGTCTTGCGAAAAAATTATGCTCTCTCTCTCACAAACTTTTTTCCAATATTTGGCGACTTATCTCTGCTTATGCTCCACCCGGAAATGGCAAAAGCAACCCCTTCTTTCCATCTTCATAAAGACATTGAAAATTTGTTCATCATAGAAAACATTATTTGAATATTGAAAGTTGATTCTAGGCAGTAACTATGTATAATGAAACTTCGATGCAATAGTTGAAATTTGAATGTGGAACGATTTAAAGTAATAAAAAAATAAAACCTGAAGAGGGCTGTGTCAGTCTCTACTCGGGGTTACTTTTCACCGGTCCAAAATACCGCTTAGAAGGAAATTATTACTACTGGAACCTCCTGCATTCTAAATTTAGGTAAATTTCCTATTTAGGAACATGCTGGAATGAATTTCTTGTTGAAAAAAATATGAAGAGTGGCGGATCCAGAAAAGTAGTTTAAGAGAAGCTTCACTCGCAAAGACGTCGTTTTCTTTAGAAATCACTAGACTTTTTTTTGGGAGGGGTTCAGTTTATACGCATAGTAATGACTAACATTATTTAAAAAAAAGAAACCATGAAAGTTGTGTTGGTTTCAGCCTGAAAATACCAAATCCCGTAAATCTTCCACTAATTACGGTTAGGATGATACTCTTTGACATAAGGAATAACACAGACAAATCAGTTCACGTAGTTTTTATTCTGTTCTTGAGTTCGCATTTTCTTGGAACAAATGCTAAGCTATTAGAATGCGGTTCCCGTGCTGGTAGCAGAAAATACATAGTTTTCTTTACAAATATCTATAATTCAAGCCAAGTGTTGATACCACTGGCAATATTCTAATATCAATATTTGTGGACTGCATCCAGATTTGTGTAGAAAGTAAAATTTATAAATACTGAAGGGGAAAAAATTGCACAGAAACGTTATGTTTGTACGGCGAGCTTACAATTTTTTTAAGTTGTGCAAAGTAACCCCAGCTATGCGGTTACTTTGCACCAAAGTTTATATTTCAATAACTATGGATATACCGAACGGTTAATAATGTATTGTCTGTCAAAAAAATAAACGCATGTTTTCTGCGTAATACTATCTTGCCTCTTGCTGCTTTGAAAATAAAATATTATACATTACACCATATCATTTCGTGAGTAGCTTCCTATTTGCTGATCAGTTAAAACACTATTCATGGGCATCGTGGCGAAAAATGTATTTGCAATTCGTGCATTGTATGAAAAATACAGAGTGAACGCAATAAAAACAAGGACACAAGGAAAAATACAACGCAATGTAAAGAGTTTCTACTCTTTCGCCAAATAATTCAATGTAGCGCTTTCCTTGCAAGTAAGCCTTGATGATGTAAACGGAGTAAACGAGAGGTACTATTGACGGATGAGTCAGCAAAGAATAATCTTGTCTTGCTTGAATTCGATATTTTTTCCTAGAATTCGATGCCAAGATTCAAAGGGCCTGCGAAGTGGAAAAAGTTTGGTCCTAGGAACCCGTTGTTGCTATGCTCATACTCTTGGACGGCTACCGGATCTGTATCACAGTCCTTTCAGTTATCACAATCGAAGATTCCCAATTGATTGGTCTTCGTCTCTTCGTTTTGTATTGAATAGCTATTTTGCATAGCATTGGGTAGCAATTTTAGTCCCTCACCTCAATCCTTTGATATTCAGTGATCGAAGCATCCCAATTGATTGGTGTTCGTCTTTTCGTCTTGTAATGAGTAGCTACTTTTGACCACCTTAGCCCCCTGGCAAAGAGTATAGTTATATATATATATATATATATATATATATATATATATATATATATATATTGATTGGCATTATCCCCCCTGTAGTATAGCAATTGACTGGGTAGCTATTTTAGACCCTCATCCCAAATCCTTTGATATCCAGTGATCGAAGGTTCCCAATTGATTGGTTTTCGTCTTTTCGATTAGTATTGAATCGCTATTTTGAATGGTATTGGGTAGCTACTTTACACCCTCACCCCCAATCCTTTGATATTCAGTGATCGAAGCGTCCCATTTGATTGATCTTCCTCTTTTCGTCTTGTATTGAATAGCAACAGCTCTGGAAAAGGGTATACTTATATATATTGATAGGCGTTAGGCCATCTGTAGCGTAGCATATGATATATATCGTTCGACGCTCTTCGTTTCGAATCACTATAATGCTTTCAAGGGTTCAATGTTCTCTCTCTCTCTCTCACTATTTCATCGTAAATTGAATCCGGATCAAAGAGGTATTAAAACTTAAATAACAAACAAAAATAAATTTTAAAATACAGCATCGCATTATTATTATTATTGATATTATTATTATTATTATTATTATTATTATTATTATTATTATTATTATTATTATTATTATTATTATTATTATTATTATTATGCTTACGACTCGGTTAGGAGAGAAACATTATACAACGTTCTTAGAGAACTTGGAATACCGAGAAAGCTAATTAGGTTAATTAAGATATGTTTAAATAAATCCCAAAGTAAAGTCCAGGTTGGAAAATTTTTGTCCACGAGCTATTAAGTCGAAAATGGCAAAAAAAGAATGAGATGCGTTTTCGCCACTATTATTTAACTTTGTTCTTGAATACGGCATAAGGAAAATCAAAGGTAAAAACCAGGGCGTAGAGTTGAATGGTATTAACCAGGGTATGGCATATGCTGAAGATGTAAATTTAATAGGGAATGATAAGAGAACAATAGAAAGAAATGAAGAGATCTTATTAAACGCTTACAGGGACATGGGCTTAGAAGTAAATGCAGAGAAAACTAAATACATGGAAGTGCGTCGGGGTCCATAGTAGGACAAATTATTGATGCGTGAAAATATTTAAATAATACTTTTGATAAAGTGGATAGTTTCACATACCTAGGATCAGTATTAACAGAGTAAAATCATATTCGCGAAGAAATTAAATGTCGACTAAAGGCAGGGAATTAGTGTTACTATTCGGTTCAAAATATCCTGTCGTCGCGAATTCTATCGAGAAATCTGAAGCATAAAATATACAAAGCCATAATAATATCTGTTGTTCCATGTGGTCGCTTACTCTGAGGAAAGAAAACATAGACTGAAAGTATTTGAGAACAATATCCTGAGACGAATATTCGGACCCAAGAGGAACAGGAATGGGGAAAGGCGGAAACTTCATAACGAGGAACTATATAATTTATACGTTTTACCCAACATTATTAGGGTCGTCACGTCTAGGAGCCTTAGATGGGCGGGTCATGTAGCTAGAATCGAAGAAAGTAGAAACTCGTTCAAAGTCTTGACTGGAAGACCAATCGGAAAACGACCATTGGGAAGACCTAGACGCAGATGGGAGGACAATATTAAGATGGATCTCGCAAAGATTGGAATAAAAAGTTGAAACTGAATGCAATTAGCTAAGGATAGAAGTCAGTATAGAGCTTTTCTGAACTCGTCATTGAACCTCCGGGTTCCTTGGGCCATAGAGTGAGTTAGTTAATTAGTCAGTTAGTCTCAAGTTCCAGTTCGTTTAATAACAGTCCGTGTAAGTGTCGGTAAATCCCTCAATGATGTATGGAGAATCTCTGGCGCATTTATATTTCCTGAGATTATCAAGCCGATATCTCCAAGGACAACCGAAATGCAACACTCTCAGTGGGCTTCATCCTACCTACAGTTATCGTTGTAAAGTCAAACCAACACCAACTTCTGAAGACTCATCGTTATCAGCCCAATCTTTTAATCCCTCAGCACAATAGAAGCGTTACTTATTACATACTCCATGCAAGAAGAAAGAAAAGTCCATCGAACCCGGGACCCCAAGCACCAGAGTTGAACGCTCTACCATTGAGCCACCGGGGTGCGGGTTCTTAGTTATTATTTTTCCCAAAATTTTAAGACTTAGAAATTAATAAAACCTATCGTTTCGTAGATTGCAAATTAATTCCACCCGTATATGGAAAGAAGGACAAAAAAGTGATTCTACCAGGACGATTTACTGAAAAAGTAGAACCAGATCATGGTGCATTATTATCATATTTGCAAAATAGAAACGTATGTTTAATATACAAATGAAAAAAGATTAATTTAACGGGCTATAGCATACATGATATTGAATTCACTGAGTTGGCCACATCGTAAGTGTAGGTAAATGATTATCGATTTCTTCCCCCCTTTCAGGTGTGCTCAGACAAACATGTGTGTATAATGACATTATTCTGTAGTGTTCAGCTTTTGGAGTAACATGTCCATGAGTATTGGTACATCGGCTATGGTAACTAAGAAAGAGTGTTGTTAAATGTTTAATATGGACTTAAATCAATGAAAACAAAATTAATTTCTATTGTCTGAATAGTGATACATTTGAGCCAGTGATTTGTATTGAGCCAGTGACTCAAAGTATTGATTTCCTTTCCCCTATGATCTACTTCTCAGAAATTGTTTCAAATTTTAACTCTTTAAGATTATATCTCCTATAGGCTTTGCAAAATAAATAAATAAATATATTTTTATTGTATCTCGATCCCAGGCAATTTACAAGGTCACGTTTTGAGGGATGACGTAGCTTGTTGAATACATTATCTGGGGAAATGGAAGCAAGTAATTATTATTGCAGGAAGGAAGAAAGCGGCCTGGGACTTGTAAGTTAGGTACCACCGGCATTTGCATGGTGTGTATTAGGAAGACCCAGAGAAATCTCATTCAGGGTGACTGGCCGAAAAAAGTGTTACATTTTTCGACCGAGTACCACCACAGGGAGTCGAACCAGGAACCGTTCGCACTGAAGGCACATCATTCTTTAAGTTGTTACAGGAAATTGTTATTAGTTTAGAATTTATTGCTATACTGCCTTGAAGACAAACAATGAAATGGGAGCGAAACGTGTCATTTTCAAGCCTCACGTAACGATAAGCAAAAGATACACTGATCTTTCCTATGTACAACACAATATTATCCAAGAGATTTGTTCTCGAAAAGATGGTAAAGTTAGCACTATAATTCACAGGAGTCTGCACCCCGCCGATGTTTTGTTTCCTGTACTGAAAGTTATTTTGTTCAAGTTTCTAGTTATTTACAAGTAATATGTGTTCTAATATTAGCAGCAAATAGAATTAAACGATTCTTATTTAATCATGATGGGATGAAAGCATAAATTTCAAAACAAGCTGTAGTTCTTTTCATCACAGTAGACGAACAACAGGAATGAGCATGAATTTTACCTCAACTGATCCGTACGGACTCGGGTTCAATCCCAACTCGCGTCAAGTGAACTTTGCGATTTACAAAAATCATGTGTGCGTGGACAACCTTTATGTTTCTATTTAATAGAGATTGCTCGTATCTTCTTATTCAAAAATGAACAAAATAAGTTATTTCTTATTTAAATGTTTCTTTCGGCATTCCTATTCTTTCGTTGTATTAAATTCACGTTCACATTTTATGGCTTATTTAATAACTCCCAAGATATAAAAGTAGAAACAAAATGCACAAATGCAAGGATTAAAAAACTTATTAGGAAGATCTAAAGCTGCAATCTTAAAATACAATTACACTGGTAAATTAGTATTGTCAATGAATCGAGAAACTTCTCGGCACGAGAAGAGACAAGTCTCAAATCCACAAGTACATTTTCAAATTCGAGATGATACAGAAACACCCGAGACTCATTGGAAACACTAGTTCATTCAAGTTGAATCCTCAAAATACTATTACTTGAATGAACTATTATTGTGAACGAAACAAGAAAGTTCTCGGCACGAGAAATGGCAAGTCTCGAATCGACAAGCACATTTTCAAACACTAGTTCACCCAAGTTTTAGATCGCAAATACTGTTTTAATGTTACATGAGACATGTATAAAAACTATACATTGAAAAAAAATAATTGCATTAACGCGATTAATAACATTTATCAAGGTGCTGAAACCTCAAAATACTATTACTTGGGTAAACTTGTATTTCCAACAAATCGACAAACTTTATGTCTTTAATGTTACATGAGACATGTATAAAATTATGCATTGAAGAAACTTGCATTAACGCGATGAATAACACTTATCAAGGTGCTGAAACCTCAAAATACTATTACTTGGGTAAACATGTATTGCCAATAAATCGAGAAACTTTTCGATACGAAAACAAATAAGTCGCAAATCGACAAGTACATTTTTTAAATTCGAAATGAAAGAGAAACATCCGAAACTTGTAGTTGTCATCGAAAATTGACAAGTCTCGAATCGACAAGTACATTTTCACATTCAAGATGATACAGAAATATCCGAGACTCATAGGCAATACTAGTTCACTCAAGCTTTAGTCCTCAAACACTGTTTTAATGCTACATGAGGCATATATGCAAAGTTAAATTGATATAGTAATTGCACGAAGACGATGTATTTTCAAATTCAAGACAACACAGAAACATCCGAGATTTATGAGCAATACTAATTCACACTTCCGAGACGTATGAGCAATACTATTTCACCTAAGTTTTCGATAAGGGAGATGTCCACATTAGACAAAAATAACAGAAAAGTGGGAATGTTAAGGAATGGTGGTTGTCTGACCTAGAACACACCTTTCCATCACAGTAACACAAAGAACAGGAATGAACATGAATTTTACTTCAAATGTTATGTACGGGTTCGGGTTCAATCCCAGATCCCGTGAAGTAAACTTTGTGGTGCATAAATATCGTGTGTGCGTGTGTAACGTTTATGTTTCTATTCCAATAGAGTTTTCTTCTTAACTTCTTCTTATTCAAAGATCCACAAGATAGGTTATTTCTTATTTAAATGTTTCTTTCAACATTCCTACCCTATCTTTGCTTTTATATCACGCTCTATAATAACTAGCGAGATATAAAAGAAGAAACAAAATGCACAAATGCAGGGGATTGAAAGATTTATTACGAAGATCTAAAGCTGAAACCTCAAAATACTATTACTAAGATGTAACTAGTATTGCCAACAAAACGACAAGCTTCTCGATACATAAAGAGGCAAGTCTCAAACCGATAAGTACATTTTCAAATTCGAGATGATGAAAAAACATCCGAGAATCGTAGGTAACACTGGTTCACTCAAGTTTAGATTCCAAACACTGTTTTAATGTTACATGTGGCATATATAAAAACTTGAAATTGATAAAGTAATTGTACGAACACGATGCATTTTCAAATTCAAGACGATACAGAAACATACAGAGACTTATGGGCAATACTAATTCACAGAAGTTTTAGATCTGAATCACTGTTTAATGTTACATGTGGCATATATAAAAACTTGAAATTGATAAAGTAATTGTACGAACACGATGCATTTTCAAATTCAAGACGATACAGAAACAAACAGAGACTTATGGGCAATACTAATTCACAGAAGTTTTAGATCTCAATCACTGTTTAATGTTACATGATTCATGTATAAAACTATAAATTGAAAAAGTAATTGTACGAACACGACGAATCAAGGTGCTGAATCTTCGAAATATTTATACTAAGGTAAACTAGTATTGCCAATGAATCGAGAAACTTCTCGGTACGAAAAGAGGGACAAATCTGATATTGATAAGTAAACTTTCAATTTCGGGATGAACGACATCATATTTAGGAGAATAAACGATCACAATATACATATTTATGTTTAAATAAAGGATTTCAATTTAACCATTATTATTATTATTATTATTATTATTATTATTATTATTATTATTATTATTATTATTATTATTATTAAATGCACTAAATTTAGTGCTATATTGCTCAGTATAAATGGAAAGATATTATTTTCTTCTTCTTCTTTATGAATAGAAGTCCCCTCCTTCTATACCTTGATTCTGTTTGCACGCTATCAAATAAATCAACCATAACTAAATCTTTTTTCAATGATTCTATTACAGCTCATGACGTGTGGACTTTCTAATGAATTCAAAAAAATCTACAAACACAATGTTCACAGAGTTTACCAGAGTTCCGATTAAGGATACACTACTGCTTCTTGGGAAACACTTCCGGCCTGATATATTCGAACTCTTCCAACGTATTCTCACTTCAACCTTCTCCCTATACCGTGGTCAGTACTATGAGCAAACAGGCGGCGTCGCCATGGGTTCTCTACTCTCATCTGCAGTAGCCAATTTTTATATGGAGCACTTTGAACATGAAGCACTGAAGAAAGCAACACTTGCACCTACACATTTCTATAGATATGTTGATGACACTTTCACCATTTGTCCACATGCACGCGACTCCTTACAGCATCTCAAGAGCCAGCATCCGAATATTAAATTCACGATGGAAGTTGAACAAGATGGACGTCTACCATTTCTTCACATCTTGATATACAGAAGACCGGATGGCAGCCTAGGCCCTAGGGTATAGAGGAAACCAACACATACAGATTTATATCTGAAAGCAAACAGTTTCCATCACAAAGCTCAACGGCATGGAGTTCTCAACACTTTAGCACATAGAGCATTCTCCATCTCCGACAAGGATAGTTTAACAGAGAAACTTAATCACCTTCGCAACGCCATGCTACAGAATGGATACTCATTGCGAGATATAAATATGGCCCTGAAAAGGACCAGAACGAAGGACACTGACAACAAAGACAAAAGTGCAGAAGAAACTGTGAATGAAGAAGAGAAGAACACAATCTGCTTCCCATACACCGGTAACACTTCTGGAAAGCTCAGCAGACTATTTGTCAGGTACAACATCAGGACAATACATAAACCTCCAGCAAAAATAAAAAACTTAATACGATCAACCAAAGACGACCTGGGCCTCCGAACTCCTGGAGTTCACCGCATTCCATGTGAATGTGGTAAGTCATATATAGGACAAACAGGACGAACCATTGAAGCCAGATACAAAGAACACAACAGTAACATCAATCTAAACCAACCAGAAAAATCAGGACTGGCTGAACCTAGCATCAAACAGCAACATAAGATTTTGTTCACAGAGGCCGGAATAATAGCAAAATGCTCAAGAGTTTGGGACAGTAGAATAAAAAAAGCCGTTGCAATCACACAACAAAAAACGAACATTAACAGAGACAAAGGATTCCAACTGAACAAAACATGGACACAAATCATATCCCACCATTTCAACCACCAATCAGAAGAGTCCAATCATACATACATGAGTATATATATTCCATACACTCTATTGCACCATCATACTAGCCTGAAGATGAGAACGATGTCAGCCCTCGAAACGTCGCAAGATATAACATTATTTACCTGGCTGCTAGCCCGAGAAGACCTGTTCACAATACGTCGCCAGGAAAGCTTCAATAAATACTTCAATAAATGTTTCTACGGGAGAGTATCGATTTCCGTCAAACTTGAATGTATATGTACACTATCAAATAAATCAACCATAATTGAATCTATTAGTTTTTTTTGTAGTCCGAAACAAGTGGAATCAAATGTACAAGTTTTTTTCCCATTCTGTTAAATTTCCCTTCACTCAATCAATACTTGAATAATTGTAATCTTGCTTGTGCTGCTGTGTATACGGCTAGAACCACGACTCTTGAGGGTCGGATTCGATTCTCGGTTGAGAAAGCATTGAATATTTTAAGACATTATCTTAATTTGTTCCTTTCTGACGTGAAACGAAAATCAATGCGATGTGCTATATACGTGAACTTCATTTTTTTCATGAAAAGATTAATTGAATTCTAAATCGTGAAGTACCAAATTCGATCCCAGCTCCCCAACCAAAGTAGATTTTTGTGTACATAATCTTTGTATCATAAGGAACGAAGCTATTCCCCAAAATAATAATAATAATAATAATAATAATAATAATAATAATAATAATAATAATAATAATAAAATAATAATGTGATGTATTTTTAAATTTATTTTTATGTTTGTTATTTACGTTTTAATACCTCTTTGGTCAAGATTCGATTCTCGATGAAAGAGAGAGAAAGAGAGAGAGAGAGAGAGAGAGAATTGAACACTTGAAAGCATTATAGTGCTTTGGGTTCGATTCTCGGTGAGAAAGCAGTGCATATTTTAAGATATTAAGTTAATTTCTTCCTTTCCGTCGTGAAATAAAAATCTATGCGAAGTGCTATATACGAATACAAAGTGATTTACCACTGAGTCTCCCTATACAAAAGTTAAAGGAGATCTTCCCCTTGTGTAAGCTGTTAGCGCAAGTGTCTTTAAGTGCAAGTTGGATTAATTTTATGGTAAATAACATCATGTTCATATTTTCTCTCTCTCTCTCTCTCTGTCTCTCGGGGCGTTCGATTATACATATAATCATTAACACATCTTCTCTAAGTTCGATTAACGTAATTTCATATTTCGCCTATCTGTAAAAGTGACTTTGAATACTACTTAACACATAACCTACAGGCGTTTCGTGGGAATAGGACCAAGGGGACTAAATTGCTTATGCTCTTCGCACTAAACTCGGGACTGAGAGGCGGGGGGTTGTCCAAAATAACTACCCAATGCTATGAGAAGCTTCCTAGAGCTTCGAACGATAAAAACCATATGCTATAGTACAGGGGGCCTAACTTCGATCAATATATAAGTATAATCTTTGCAAGAGTGGTTAACGGGGTCCAAAATTGCTATTCAATACAAGACGAAAAGACGAAGACCAATCAATCGGGATGCTTGGATCAGCGAATATCAAAGGATTGGGGGTGAGGGTCTAAAATAGCTACCCAATGCTATGCAAAATAGCTATTCAATACAAAACGAAAAGACGAAGACCAATTAATCGGGAAGCGTCGATCAAAGGGTTTGGGATGGGGTCTAAAATAGCTAAGCAAGTCAGTCGAAAATGTTAATACATGTCCCATACACTTACGAAGAACTACGACCCTTGGGGTTCGGGTTCGATTCTCGGTGAGAAAGCATTTAATATATTAAGACATTACGTTAATTCGTTCCTTTCTGTCGTGAAACGAAAATGAATGCCAAGTGAAGTTATTTCTTTATGCAAGGCCTAGTTAAACTCTAAAATCGCGAAGTGCCAAATTCGATCACAGCTCCCCACCAAAATTTATTTTTGTGTACAGAATCTTCATATCTTAAGTTAGCGAAGCTACAATTGAGGTTAGATGCCTACTTCACTTTCACTCCCCCAATATACTACTACTACTACTACTACTAATAATAATAATAATAATAATAATAATAATAATAATAATAATAATCATAATAATATAATGCTGTATTCTTAAATTTATTTTTGTGTTTGTTATTTACGTTATAATACCACTTTGGTCCGGGTTCGATTCTGGATGAAAGAGAGAGAGAGAGAGAGAGAGAGAGAGAGAGAGAGAATTGGACACTTGAAAACTTTATAGTGCTTCGAAATGAAGAGCTTTGAACGACATATATCATATGGTACGCTACAGGAGGCCTAACGCCAATCAATATATATATAAGTATACTCTATGCCAGAAGGGGTAAGTGTTTCCAAAATAGCTATTCAATACAAGACAAAAAGACGTAGACCAATCAATTGGGATGCTTCGATCACTGAATATCAAAGAATTGGAGGTGAGGGTCTAAAATAGCTACCCAATGCCATGCAAAATAGCTATTCAATACAAAACGAAAAGACGAGAGACCAATCAATTGGGAAGCTTCGATCACTGGATATCAAAGGATTTGGGATGGTTGGAAAAAATAGCTGCCCAATTATATGCCCTAAGTAGGTGTGGGATGGGGATTCTGCGCCACTTCATCATTTCCAATAACAATCTAGCACACCATCAATAATAATAGCGCACCCCTAATAACAATAGCGCATCCCCCTACTTCCAAATAACTTCTAAACTACCCCTAATAATTTCTACCGCACTCCCTATTTCCCAAATAACTTCTATCACCATATCAAATAACTTCTATCTTACTCATAATAACTTCTAATGCATTCTATCACTAAATCTAGTTATAATCGGTTTTGACTTTAAAAATCATTAAATCTAGTTCAAAAAAATCACTAAATCTAGTTATAAAAATCACTAAATTTAGTAAAATAAAATTACAAAACACTTTTATGATTTTACCATAAAAGTTAACTAAATTCTACATAATTACATAATACTTACAAATTAGTATATTGATAGTTACAAGTTCGGATATTGATAATGGAATCTTCTGCTAACTTCATTCTCAATAGGAAACAATGACTTCTTAAACTCTGTCCACTGATCATAATTCAAGCTGAATAGACAGCCGTTAATATCAAAAACAACTTGAACTTCGGTTTGCACATTTTTCACAATTACATTGAAGTTATTAGTAAGTATAAATTTCTTTTGAGGATCCATTCTATTCACTCCATTTTTTACTTCTGACAACATATTTTTGATCATTTTTATTATTTTTTGGATTTACATACAGAACTCAACAGTTGGATAATTATCTTTTAAACCAGTGTATTTGATTTTTATTCCATCTTTAACGATCTCATCAATCATTTTATCTGTTAAGTGTTTTGTAAATCTAGGTGGAAGAAATACCTTAAACTCCTCACATTCAACTAAAACACTCTTTCCAAACTTAGTTTTAATCTTTTCCATTTTCACAATCTTATATTCTGTATTTAATTCTAATTCTCTTAATCCAATAACCTGTTTTTGTTCAAGACTTCCAAGTTTATTTAAAAGTTCAATATGATTCGCCATCGTATTTATTATATTAAAACTTTTTAAATATCAGTTTCTAATAACCTCGAATTTCGTTAAGTATGTCATTGATTCTGTTAACAATATCTCTTACATTTTCATCTGTTAATTCACCATGCATGAGCTTAATTACATTAAGCTCATCTTTAAACATCCCAATTCGATTCACCATATTTTTATAATATTCTTTCTTTGAAGCTATATTAAACCGTGTTGATAGAGCAGTGATAACAGCAGAAGCCGAAGCAAATGCAGTAGTAATAATTGAATACACTGTAACAGGAATAAATACATTGATAAACCCTGTAGAAGCTGATAATAGAATTGATAACGTAATAAGAGTAATATAAACACATTTTATTCTCTTGAACTTCCTTTTGTTTTTCATTAATAACTTCTCAAGATTTAATATAGTATCTTCAATTAACACAATTAAATTCTCACGTGAAATGTTATCTGGAATAGTCATTTTATTAAATAAGTTTTTATGATAATATCATAAAAACACTTACAAACTAAACAAATCTAATAAACATATTATATAATTGATTTATATCTTCTCAATTATTTTTTCTTTCTCAACATCATACTCTAAATTTTTCTTACCAATCATAACAACATAGCAAATTGTTTTATCTGGTACATCACTTTCAAAATTAACAGTCAGTTTCAAATTAGTTCTATCACTTACAGTTACTGATTTATGCTTGCTTGTGTTAATTACGAACATTGGTCTATTTTTTAAAAACTCCTTCGGATAATAAAACATCTCAGTATTTCCAATTGTAGCTCGCTTATATACCGTATATATTTCATAAACTTTCAAATACTTATGTTTTGCAAAATCTAAGTTTAAAGATTCTAATGGGAAAGATTCATTTCTAGAATTACGAAAATGGATATTCTGAACTTTACAATGATCAAAATAGCTTGAATCTCTTTCTTGATTATCATTTCTATCAGTTTGGAAAAAGGCAATCACAAAATTAGGCATATCAAATTCACTTGAGTTAAACTGTGTGGTTAAATCGAATTCTAAATATTTGCCACTAACTGATTTCTGTAAACATTGATATGTGTTGAATGAAATAGGAATCTTACCTTCTTTTAACATATTAGATCTTAACAAGGTGGCATAGTTAGGTTCATAATTAACAATAGGCATTCTTAACTCCATATTTGTAATCTTAATTTTACCTGGATGCGGTTGATCATTCTCATATGTTCCATCCTGCTGTTTTGTTTTCCAAATAGCAAATGCATTATCATCAGAACCACTTCTTTTAAATGTATATTTCAAACCTCCTTTCCACATAATATCTTTAAAATCTGAACAAAATCCTGGCAAAAGTCTTAGCAAAAACACTATTTCTTCATCTGTTCTTGCCCACGTAATTCCTTCCCATCCACATTCATCATAGTGATTTGCCTCAGGTTTTGAAATCGTACATGTGTTTACAGCTGTTGAAGTTAAACCAGGATAATCAATAATATCCAATATCTGACCATGCTTACTAATTTGAATTTGAGAAAACAAATGTGGGAAGAAATTATTAATAAGTCTAATATTTTGACCAGTAGTATATTCTCCATCACCATCTCTACCTCTAATTTCAAAAGTTACATAAATATCAGCATAATAAGGATGTATGAAACCATCACCCACGTCAATATCAAATTCAATAGACCTGTTTGGCTTATTTAAATTCTCGATTGTTTTTTGATTAGGTTTAAAGGATTGTAATTCATATGATTCTATCTTATCCATATTTATTATTAAAAAAATATTTGTAATCGTTATATGAATTAAACCCATAAAATAAACCCATAAAATCTTAAATATAACTTCTCCAAATATCCTTATTCCTATTCACCTGACTAATAATTTCTGAAAAACTATACCCATCTGTAAACATTTTTAACACTGTAATGCATAAATGTCCACAAATTACCTCGTTAAAATGTTGTATACGGCTGCTATTGTACTCTATATTATGACCAAGATATTTTACGAGTGTTTTTGGTGGATTACCTCCAAATGAATCAAACACATACTTTCTATTTCTTATTTTCCAATAACAAATCCAATGCCTTCCTATATTTTTAGACGTATCAAAATTAACAATACCACACTCATTCTTCCTTGGTTGTTTAGGCAATTCATCACTCATAAATACACCTCTAAAGTTTCTTATCTTAAGTTTTTTAACAAGTTGTATTAGGTCTAAATTACTTAAAGGTTTAATTTCTTCTTTTTCTTTACTGTTTTGGAGTTTACGTTTTTTGAAATCTTACCACCTTGTTTTTCTTCCATTGCTAAGTTATGTCGCTTTTGTTCTTCTAATTCCATTTTATTCTTTTTTGCATCATCTACAGTCTTAGCAATAGCAGCCGCACCTCCAGCAACAGAACCTAAAGCACCTATTAAAGCTAAAATCGTTGGAATAGTAAATATAAAACCACCATAATGAACTTTATTATCATTTGTCTTCATTTCTTTGTTTATTTTCTTAAGTTGTGGTATAGAAAGAGTTAGAGACATACATTGCCCTTTACTTAGTTTTGCTTCCTTTTGTTTGAGTTGTTTGTTAGTTAAAATGTGATCTATATTTAATTGTTTAAGTTCCTGATTAGGAATCGTAAATGTAAAACCATTTAACTGCATATTTATTATATAATTAAAAGCTTTTTATGAAAAAATTCCATAAAAAGTACATATATAAACCTAAATCTAAAAAGTACATATATAAACCTAAATCTAAAAATACTTATAAACCTAATCTTACTTTCATTACTTATAAACCTAAACCAAATCTTACTTTTGTATTCATCATTAAAGCAGTTCCAAGAGCAGGTAGTTTTTCAGTTAGTAAATTAGCATCTTTATCAAAAACTCTTTCCCAAGCTTTATTTTCTAATTCCTTATCTGCAATATGTCTTGATTCTGTATCTTTATTATCCCTATAGTATATATCATGTTCTTTACAAGCCTCATCTAATTTGTTAATACCTTCATCACCTCTTTCTAATCTTTCTTCTAACTTAGTCCCAGGCCCGCAAAATCTAAATCCTGGAATATGCAACTCAAATGGAAGTTTATTAATCAAATCATTTACTAATCCTTTTCCATACTTTTCACTATTCCAAAATTTTGGTGGCAGCGTATTCAATATCTTAATCAAATAACCTATACCTTTTTTATCATTAGGAATAAATTGTGCAAGTTTAGAATTAATCATATCCATAATACCTACTTTCTCATTATAAAAGTTATCATTTCCAGATTTTTCTTCACCATCAATAACAATCAAGCGATCAATCAGTTTTCTCACATCATCCATCCATATGTATTCTTTTGATAATTCGTTATATACCTTTATTCCTTCTCCAGATTTTGGTGTCTTTTTTGAAGGTGTTGTTGGTTTTATATATTCATCCCAAATAGGTTTGATAATTTCTTTATATTTTTTACTTTTACTAGATTTTTGTTTTCTTGTACTTGGATCATTATGAAATGCAACATTAGAATCAATTACTATTTGTTTATATTTTTCTAGATCATCATCATTATAGTTTGTTGGATTATGTTTTGTCAATAATTTCCATAAACCTTCTGTTCCTGTATAATGTCGATTATTAATAACTAAATCATCACCATGAATTTTAACTTCTGCATTTCCTATCATATGTATAATTTTCCCATCTTCATCATATGGTTGTATTCCAAAACTTTTATCATCTCTAGTTGCATAATATCTTGAGGCAATTTTACCCAAATGAGTTGTTGCTAAAGATTCTATTCCTTCTACTTTATATTTAATTTGTTTTTTTCATGTGTTTTATTTCTTCTGTTATAGGCGTATCACTTTCATTTATAGGACTATCATACATAGGTGGTGTTTCTAATAAGCTTGAATCCACTCTCGTACTTTTATACACAACTGGAACTAACTCTTGAATTATATTTTTATTTTCTTCTGCTACTTTTGATATATCTTGCCCTAAATCTTTAATTGCATCAATAACAGGCTGATCTTGTTCTTTAAATTTTTCATACTTACTTCGATTACTTTGTTTAATTTCCTTAAATCTTTTAACAAGTTCTTCTTTTAACTTAATATACTTCTTAGCTTTATTAACATCCATTTATTATATAAAGAAAAAAATAAAAATATAATATAATATAATATAATATAACATAACATAACATAACATAACATAATATAATATAATACAATATAACATAACATAACATAACATAACATAACATAATATAATATAATATAACATAACATAACATAACATAACATAACATAACATAACATAACATAACATAATATAATATAATATAACATATACGTTCACCTACATTCATATACGTTTAGTTCACACTTTTATAAATTCTTTAATTTTATTTCTATATTTACCATTATTCACCTTCCTAGTCATATCTATTGTTAAGAAACCATATTCTTCACTCCAACACTTGCTACATAATAATTGTAATTTTTCAAACGACATATCAGATGCAACAAATTCATCATATATATATGTTTTAAATTTACATTATCCTGTCTAAATATACAAAGAAAGTTTAAGTTGTCTCTAATTAATTGTTTTGGCACTTTAGAATATGTTTGTCCAAGGTAGAAACAGTTCAAACCCTTATGACGACCTCGAGTAAAATATTCTCTAACATGGTTTTGTTCTTCTAATATGAAATCATCAAATACTACCACAGAATAGTCCTCACATTCATCTAATGGAATAATCTCTTCATTGTTTCCTTTTATTATTGCTATTGTGTCTTTAATATTACGTTCAATATCTCCAAAAAGTTGTATTAAGTGTTGGTATTTAGGTTGATTTAAACTTTTGGAATAGATATAAACATTTGCATATTTTAACCATTTAGGTGCTAACAAAAAATTATCAATAATTAACGTCGTTTTACCACAACCACTAGGCCCAACTATTAAACATCTTATATCATCAGGTAACAACTCTCCATTCCTCTTACTCTTCGCCGTTTCTTCTGTTAACCTTACTTTAATATCCCAATTATCCATTTTAATTATTTATTATATAATAAATGAAAGTATTTAATTTAAATGGTTATTCATCTGTATTAAACATGTCATTGCATCACCCATTTGAAAACGATTTAGAAGTAGCTGCTGCAGGATTTTACACAACATACTTAACTCCAAACATTACAGAAAAAAATAATAAATTAACGTTTTGCACTGAAGAACCTGAAGTTACAAGACAAGCCATAGTTCAACCTGGTCAATATAGTTTAAAATAATTAGAAGAATATATTAAATCAAACCTTCCATTCTACACTGATGAATTCAAAGATACTTTTGAAATTACAGAAGACAGGAAAAGAAATAGAGTTAAAATATTTAGTGAGGTTTGTGATATAACCTTAGATACCATTAACACTGTATTAGGTTTTAGTGATAAAAACTTGGCTAATAACATAGAACATATTGGAGATAAACCACCAAGGTTTCATCCGTTTGATACTATAAATATTCACTGTGATTTAGCAGAAGGTATGATTTTAAAACACAATGATACAACACACAACGAAACAGACTTAATTGCAACATTTAGAACAAATGCAGAGTTTAGAGAACCAATTATATATGAACCTAATGAAAAAATATTTTTCCCAATACATCACAATAAATTTAATAATTTCAAAGTTTCAATTAAAGATGAAAATGGTGATTTGATTGATTTTGGTGGAGCTCGTATAACTGTTTTACTTGCTATTAAATAATTTGAATTGCTATATAATAAATATGGACATCTTTGGTAATACTAAAAGGAGGACTACAAACCTCAATCATGTAAGTGAAGTTTTTACATCAAATATAACATGGGTTGATTTCAAAAACAAAAGACTTGTTAATGTAAGTGATGCAATTGACCAACATGATGTAGTAACTTTACAACAGCTAGATTTAATAAATAGTAATGTTAATAGTCAATTGGAAGGTGATAGAAACAAATTTGAAGATGTATTAAAAACATTACAAGACACATATATAAAGAAAGATGATTTTCAAAAGATTAGGATGGATACTACTAAATTGATTATGCAGAAAGAAACTATACCCCTAATATGTCGATTGAGAGTTAAAAATGTTAAGGAACCAATCTTTAGAATATTTAATCTCTCTAATGGTTACAAATTTCAATATAATGGGAAAATAATGCACATGGAATTAAGTTTGGATAAATACTTTCTAGAGATATATTTAGGTGATACTTTGATTGAAAATTTACCTGTAAACATTAAAAAGGGTGATATAATTACGTTTCAAGCAAATAAGAATTCAGCTATGGAGGAAGGGCAACCATTGCAAGTTATTATGTATATAGAAAGAGAACTTTCATAAAACCATTTGCTATATTCAATCTATATAACAACATTTTAATTCAATCTATATAACAACATTCTAAATTGAATTATACAGATGAATTATAAATTGTTATATAGATTGAATTATTGTTCGAATTATAGATTAAGTTATAGAATGTTATATTGATTAAATTATATAGATGAACAGTGTTTGAATTGTAGAAGTTATTATATAGATTGATTATAGATTGAATTATAGACTGAAGTTCATGATCAATTATAGTATTAATCAACAACAGCATTAATTATAGTATTAATCATCAAATACCGACACCTGTTAATTATAGTATTAATCATCAAATATCGACACCCGTTAATTATAGTATTAATCATCAAATATTGACAACAGCATCAAACAAACATATGTTTAAATTATAGTTTGAATTAGGCCAATCTTTAGAATTATATTGTTAGTTGAATTATAGTTTAAATTATAGATTGAGGTTAATAATTTTCCATATAATAAATAGGATGTATTGTGTTAAGTGTAAGAAATCGACAGATACAAAAATAGATAACATTAGAATAGAACAAACAAATAATGGAAGATATATTAAGAAAGGTATATGTGTTGTATGTGGTGTTAATAAATCCCAATTCATTAAAAACCTCGATTGACTATATGAAGGTAAAGGTATTAGAGAAGATATTATAGAAGAAATTCATAAACCATCTAGAAAAAATTATCCTAGGTTAAGTGTTATTGTTAAAGGTATAGATGATTTATGGCAAGCAGATCTTGTGGAAATGGATAGTGGTGTGTTAAAAGGTGTTTCAAAATTAAATAAAGGTTATAAGTATTTACTAACAATTATAGATGTGTTTTCAAAATATGCGTTTACTGTTCCTGTTAAAGATAAGAGTGGGAAAAATGTTACAGAAGCATTTGAATCAGTGTTAAAAGTAAGAAAACCTAATAATTTACAAACTGATCAAGGTAAAGAGTTTTATAATAAAGAATTTGAAGATTTGATGGGAAAAAACAATATCAATTATTACTCAACATATAGTGGTAAAAAAGCTTCTGTTGTTGAAAGATTTAACAAAACACTTAAACAAAATATGTGGAAAAAATTTACTGTTCAAGGTAATTATAAAAGGTTAAAAATATTGCAAGGTTTGGTTGATGAATATAATAACAAAGTACATAGAACAATTGGTGTGAAACCTGTAGAAGTGAATAAGAAAAATGAGCATGTGATATTGAAAAAAGTGTATAAGAAAGAATATAAGTCTGTTAAGTTAAAGTATAAGATTGGTGATTATGTTCGTATAAGTAAAATTAAAGGTTTGTTTGAAAAAGGTTATACACCAAATTGGTCAACAGAAGTGTTTGTTATTAATGAAGTTATACCATCTAATCCACCAACATATAAAATTAAAGATTTAAACAATGAAGAAGTTAAAGGAAGATTTTATGAACCAGAATTATTGAAAACTAAATATAAGGATGAGTATTTGGTTGAAAAAATATTGAGAAAGAAAGGTAATAAAGTGTTTGTTAAATGGTTAGGGTTTAATGATTCACATAATAGTTGGATAGATAAGAGTAATGTAATATTATAAATGTTATATTTTATGATTATTTTATAAAAGGTATAAATTGTTTTAAATGGTTAGGGTTTAATAATTTGTATAATAATTAAATAAATAAAAGTAATATAATACTATAAATTTTATCTTTTATGGTTATTTCATAAAAGGTAATAAAGTGTTTATTAAATGGTTAGGGTTTAATAATTTGTATAATAATTAAATAAATAGTTTATTAAATGGTTAGGGTTTAATAATTTGTATAATAATTAAATAAATAGTTTATTAAATGGTTAGGGTTTAATAATTTGTATAATAATTAAATAAATAAAAGTAATATAATATTATAAATTTTATCTTTTATGGTTATTTCATAAAAGGTAATAAAGTGTTTATTAAATGGTTAGGGTTTAATAATTTGTATAATAATTAAATAAATAGTTTATTAAATGGTTAGGGTTTAATAATTTGTATAATAATTAAATAAATAAAAGTAATATAATATTATAAATGTTATTTCATTAAAGGTAATAAAGTGTTTATTAAATAATTAGGGTTTATTAAATGGTTAGGGTTTAATAATTTGTATAATAATTAAATAAATAAAAGTAATATAATATTATAAATTTTATCTTTTATGGTTATTTCATAAAAGGTAATAAAGTGTTAATTAAATGGTTAGAGTTTAATAATTTGCATAATAATTAAATAAATAATTTACATTAATAATTAAATAAATAATTTGCATAATAATTAAATAATTAGAGTTTATTAAATGGTTAGGGTTTAATAATTTGCATAATATAATATTATAAATGTTGTAGTGTAATTTAATGTGTTTAATTTTTATAAATATTTTCATAAAAGGTAATAAAGTGTTTATTAAATGTTTAGGGTTTAATAATTTGCATAATAATTAAATAAATAATTTGCACAATAATTAAATAAATAATTTGCATAATAATTAAATAAATAATTTACATAATAATTAAATAATTAGAGTTTATTAAATGGTTAGGGTTTAATAATTTGCATAATATAATATTATAAATGTTGTAGTGTAATTTAATGTGTTTAATTTTTATAAATATTTTCATAAAAGGTAATAAAGTGTTTATTAAATGTTTAGGGTTTAATAATTTGCATAATAATTAAATAAATAATTTGCACAATAATTAAATAAATAATTTGCATAATAATTAAATAAATAATTTACATAATAATTAAATAATTAGAGTTTATTAAATGGTTAGGGTTTAATAATTTGCATAATAATTAAATAAATAAATATAATATAATATTATAAATGTTCTAATGTAATTTAATTTGTTTAAACATGAAAAATATTATGAAAATGAATTAAAAAATCTGGTGAATATAAAAAACGATACAGTGTTTTTTCATATAAGGTGTGTTATTATATGGAAAAGCACTGTATCGTTTTTTTATGTCGACATTAACAGCTGTATTAGAAAAATAAGTTGCTAATGTTGGTATAAAAATATTATGAAAATGAATTAAAAAATTTAGTGAATATAAAATTATGATACAGTGTTTTTCCATATAAAATGAGTATGAATAATGTTAATTTTACTGGTGAGGAGATGAAGGAGATGTCAATTACAAAACTAAAACAAATATGTAAAGTCAAGAAAATCCGCGGCTATAGTTATTTAAATAAGAGTGAATTAATCAAAAAAATCGAACAATACCAAAATGAACCAGATGAATTGAAAGTTATATACACAATGAAAGTTGATGAACTAAAAAACCATTGTAAAAGGAAGGGGATAAAAGGTTATTCTAAATTAAGAAAGGCTGAACTTATTGACCGTATTATAAAATATGAAGATGAACAAAACAGATCACAAATTAGAAACATATTTCCATTTAAACAAGATGTTTTTGAAGAATCCAAACCACAACGAATACCAATTAAAGTAGAAACAAAGGAAACAGCAATACAGAAACGATTACAAACTATCACAATTGAAAACATAGGAGGATATAAAGATCCAGTGAAGTTTTTAAATATAAGTGGGAAAGTAGTTATTAATAAAATCAAGGAAGAATTAAAGCATCACCCATTAAAAGTCAACCTTGTATTCATTTGTGATTATATTAAAGATAAAGAAGTACAAGAACGCAATTTTAAAACTATGAATGAAAGAATATTACAATCAACTGACTTAGATGAATATATAACCTATGCTAAGCAAAAACTATGTAGAGAGATGGGGGAATTTCAAGGTAGAGGATCAGGATGGACATTGCACCAAATTAAACATTTAGAAATAAGACTAAATAAATATGTACCATTACGAGCTTCTTCCTATATTGACCTTCCTAAACCAATTAAAGATAAAAAAGCAGTGATTAATGTTCAAAATAAAGATAATAAATGTTTCTTATATTCTATTGCATGTTATTTAAAACCTATAGATCACCAATCACATCCTCAACGGCCTTCAAACTATACAGAAATTGTGGATGAATTACAAGAGAAATATTGTAAGGGTATTGAATTTCCTGTACAATTAAAAGATATAGTAAAGTTTGAAAAAAGAAGTAACATATCCATTAACGTGTATACCTATGATGATGAATATAATATATACCCACTTCAAATCACAAAAAAAAGCAGGATAAACACATCAATTTATTATATGTAAAAGATGAAAATAATGATCACTTTTGTTGGATAAAGGATTTATCAAGATTAATAAGAAGTCAAGTAACAAAGCATAAGGAAAAATTATACTTTTGTGATAGGTGTTTAACAAAACATTTTAGAAATGAGATACAATTACAAGAACATGAAATATATTGTAAGGAGCATGAATCTGTTAGAATAGAACTTCCAAAACCATATAACAATCAAATACAATTTCAAAATTATAATAGATCATTGAGGGTACCATTTGCGATATATGCCGATTTTGAATGCTTGTTATGTAAAATGGATGTAGACCATAATTGTTCTAAAACTGTGAAGTATCAAAAGCATTAACCAATGAGTTTCTGTTATTACATCAAATACTCAAATGGTGTGTATAAAAGGCCTGTTAGTTATATTGGTTTAGATGCTGCAAAGGTGTTTGTGGAGAAGTTAAAACAAGAAGCAATAGAAATAAAGAAAATATATAACAAGAGTTGAAATGAATAACCTAACTAAAGATGAGGAAGAGTTATATAATTTCCAATAGTTGTCATATATGTGAGAAAAACTTGAATGATTTACCACCCGCAATTGAAAAACAAATAAATGTGTTAAATAAGAAAATAAAATTCGCAAAAAATAATGATAGCATGGTTGAAAAATTAGAAGAATGGAAACATGAATTAGGTAAATGTTTGAAAAATATAAATATAAATAAAGCAAAAGTAAGAGATCATGATCATTTAACTGGAAAGTTTAGAGGTGCAGCTCACAGTTATTGTAACTTAAGCTATTGAAATCCTAATTTCATTCCAGTATTTATTCACAATTTAAGTGGTTATGACACTCACCTTTTTGTTAAAGAACTTGCTTATGATAAGAATGAAATAAAACTAATTGCAAACAATGAAGAAAAATATATAACATACTCGAAATATGTGAAGGTTGATAAAAAGAATGGAATTAATTTACGATTTCTAGATTCATTTAGGTTTATGCCAAGGAGTTTAGCAGAACTAGCAAATAACCTTACAAAAGAACAATATAGAGAAACGTCAAAGTACTTCCCTAATGATTTGTTAGATTTAGTAATTAAAAAAGGTGTGTACCCATATGATTATATTGACTCAATTGAAAGATTAGAAGAAACAAAACTACCTTCAAAAGAAATGTTCTTTAATAAACTTACTAACACCCACATCAGTGATGAAGATTATGAGCATGCGAAAAATGTTTGGAAGTCATTCAATATTAAAAATCTAGGTGAATATACAGAACTTTATAACAGGACAGATGTATTAATATTAGCCGATGTATTTGAAAATTTTAGAGATGTGTGTTTAAAAGCATATGGTTTAGATCCTGCTTGGTATTTCACTGCTCCTGGTTTATCGTGGGATTCAATGTTAAAGGTGAATAAAATCGAACTAGAAATGTTAACTGACTATGACAAAATATTAATGATTGAAAAAGGTATAAGAGGTGGAATTTCACAATGTAGTAAGAGGTATGTAAAAGCAAATAATAAGTATATGAAAAGTTATAATAAAGATGAACTTTCAAAGTATTTAACTTATCTAGATGCAAATAATTTATATGGATGGGCAATGAGTCAATACATGCCTTACAAAGACTTTAAATGGGTTCAACCTTACATAAACATAATGAATATTCCAGATAATTCAGAAACTGGTTACATATTAGAAGTTGATTTAGAATATCCAGAATATTTACATGATAAACATACAGATCTGCCATTAGCTCCAGAAAATATGTGCCCACCAGGATCGAAACAATCAAAATTATTAACAACGCTTTACAATAAAGAAAGATATGTTATTCACTATAGAAATTTAAAATTATATATGTCACTTGGAATGATATTAAAGAAAATTCACCGAGTATTAGAGTTCAAGCAATCAAACTGGTTAAAGGAATATATTGATCTAAATACAAATATGAGAACACAAGCTAAGAATAATTTCGAGAAAGATTTTTACAAGTTAATGAATAATAGTGTATTTGGTAAAACAATGGAAAACATTAGAAAGAGGCCATCAATTACTTTAGAATGTGATCCAATGAGGGTGAAAAAGTTAATAGCGAAACCGAACTTTGATTATAGAACAATATTTACTGAAGATTTGTGTGCGATACATATGAAAAAAGAAAAATTGACCTTCAACAAACCTATATATGTTGGTATGAGTGTGCTAGATTTATCAAAACTATTAATGTATGACTTCCATTACAACATTATGAAACCTAAATATGATATTGATATAGGGTTATGTTATATGGATACTGATAGTTTTATATATGAAATTAATACAGATGATTTCTACAAAGACTTAAAAGAAATGGTTGATTTATTTGATACAAGTGAATATGGAAAGGATAATCAATATGGAATACCACTAGTAAACAAAAAAGTATTAGGAAAGATGAAGGATGAAAACAATGGTAAAATAATGACAGAATTTATTGGGTTAAGATCAAAGATGTATGCATTTAAAGTTGAAAATAAAGAGAAGAAAAAAGCAAAAGGAATAACAAAATGTGTAGTATCAAAAGAGTTACAATTTGATGATTATAAACAAACCCTATTCAATGATGTGAAAACATACAAAAATATAAATCTAATTCGAAGTTGTAAGCATGATGTATATACCATAGCTGTAAATAAGTTAGCATTAGATTCGAATGATGACAAAAGATATATACTAGAGGGTGGTATAAGTACATTAGCTTGGGGGCATTATAAGATATAGTTAAAATGTATTTATGTATAGTTTAGTTTTAGGTAAAATTTAATTAACTTTTATGTATGGTGTAGTTTAGTTTTAGGTCATATTTAATTAACTTTTATGTATAGTTTAGTTTAGTTTTAGGTCATATTTAATTAACTTTTATGTATAGTTTAGTTTTAGGTAAAATTTAATTAAGTTTTATGTATGGTGTAGTTTAGTTTTAGGTCATATTTAATTAACTTTTATGTATAGTTTAGTTTAGGTAAAATTTAATTAACTTTTATGTGTGGTGTAGTTTAGTTTTAGATAAAATTTAATTAACTTTTTTGTATAGTTTAGTTTTAGATAAAATTTAATTAACTTTTATGTATAGTTTAGTTTTAGGTAAATTTAATTAACTTTTATGTATAGTTTAGTTTTAGGTAAATTTAATTAACTTTTATGTATAGTTTAGTTTAGATAAAATTTAATTAACTTTTATGTTTAGTTTAGTTTTAGATAAAATTTATATTTTTAAGTCATAAAAGTTGTTTTTGTAATTTTATCCTTAGACATAGGTAACCAGTAATGCATGAAAATAATTGTATTGTAGTCTAGTAGTTATCTCCTGTTTACATTTCCTTAATACATTCTTACATTGTAAAGATTTTTGATTTTTTATAATTTTATCCTTAGACATAGACAACCAGTAACGCGTTAGAAAAAAATTATAAAAAATAGAAACCATTTACCGTTTGAATTTTGAAAATCGGGTAATATTTGACGATGTTATAGCAAGTTCAAAATTTCGGGAATTTTTTACGGGTTTATTTTTGAGTTTTCGGGAAATTGTTATTCTTTTAAAAAGTCTTAAAATTTTATTCTACTTATGGTAGTGTTTTTATTTTTTCGATTTGTTGAAATTTTGTGGAGATATTGAAAAAGGGAAAAGTATCCTTTGGGTTATGCAACCATTTATGCATTTTAAAAAATTGGTTATGTTATTAGTATTGATTTAGTGTTTGAATTTTTGAAATCGGTTAATTAGGGACCGAGGAATTAATTAATAACGTTATTTGGGGGTAAAACTATCAGTGTTGCCAACTCATTTTTAACAATTATCATATTTATTAGTAATGGGGTGAATTCATCCCTATATGTTTTAAAGCGATATCTTGAAAATTTAAAATCCTGGAACGTTCCGAAAAAATATATTGGGTTGGGAACCCTTATATGACGTAATCTAACAGGCATTATACAACGTCATCAGTATACAGCTCCATCTCTCACGAGTGCTAGCTAAAAAGTTCTCTTGAATGAAGAGACTAATGCATATATATGTATGTTGGTGTGGGAAGAAGGAAAAAGAAAGAGACTATAAATCTCATGTACATATATGATCATGCTTCTCTCAAGCAAACTGAATTGTAAATGTGTGTGTGTGTGCACAAACCTTCTGTGTTGGGTTGTATAAATACAGGCGGCAAAATGCTAAATTCGTTATTTTTTATCCGATTTTAATAATTCAAACGGCATTTAAAAGAGTATGTATCAGAGTTTAAAATGCAATTGTTTATTCTTGTTAAATGTTATTAGATTTAGTGATTTTTTGTTTTTGTAACCAAATTTAGTGATTTTTTTGTAACCAGATTTACTGATTTTTGAAGTCAAAACCGGTTATAACCAGATTTTGTAACTAGATTTAGTGATTTTTGAAGTCAAAACCGGTTATAACCAGATTTTGTAACTAGATTTAGTGATTTTTTTGTTTTTTGTAACTAGATTTAGTGATTTTTTATAACTAGATTTAGTGATTTTTTGTAACTAGATTTAGTAATTGAATGCATTAGAAGTTATTATGAGTAAGATAGAAGTTATTTGAGATGTGATAGAAGTTATTTGGGATAGGGAGTGCGCTATTATTATTGATGGTGTGCTAGATTGTTATTGGAAATGATGAGGTGGCGCAGAATCCCCATCCCACACCTACTGCCCTACTACAGGAGGGGGGCTAACGCCAAGCAATATATATATATATATATATATATATATATATATATATATATAAGTATACTCTTTGCCAGAAGGGCTAAGTGTTTCCAAAATAGCTATTCAATACAAGACGAAAAGACGAAGACCAATCAATTGGGATGCTTCGATCACTGAATATCAAAGAATTGGAGGTGAGGGTCTAAACTAGCTACCCAATGCCATGCAAAATAGCTATTCAATACAAAACGAAAAGACGAGAGACCAATCAAATGGGGAGCTTCGATCACTGGATATCAAAGGATTTGGGATGGTTGGAAAAAATAGCTGCCCAATTATATGCCCTACTACAGCGGGGGGGGCTAACGCCAAGCAATATATATATAAGTATACTTTTTGCCGGAGGGTTAAGGTGGTCCAAAATAGCTATTCAATACAAGACGAAAAGGCGAAGACCAATCAATTGGGATGCTTCGATCACTGAATATCAAAGGATTGGGGTGAGGGTCAAAAATAGCTACCCAGTACTACGCAAAGCAGCTATTCAACTCAAAACGAAAAGACGAAGACCAATCATTTGGGAAGTTTCGATCGTGATAACTGAAAGGACTGTGATGAAGATCCGGTAGCCGTCCAAGAGTATGAGCATAGCAACAACGGGTTGCCAGGACCAAAATTTTCCCACGTGCATTTCGCAGGCCTGTTGAAACTTGCCTTCGAATTCAAGGAAAACAAGGTATGTTTTGCTGACACAGCCGTCTTTGGTGCTTCACCTTTACCAACAGTAACATTGTGGGCTCAAGTTCATGGGGTTCTCGGATCGAATTCTCCTGAAGGCATGTTTTTCTCCTTTACAGCAATAGAAGTTTTCTAAAAAAATATCCAGTCATCCGAGAAAAGGAAATTTTATAGGAACGCAACATATCACATTTGTATTCACATTATTGCGAAGAAATATGATCATTTCTTGCAGTTCAAAGTTAGTGAATAATGGTTTTCGTTTCTTTATAAAGAATGCCCAGTATGCTGTTGTCGGGAGAGCTCTACACTGTAGACCATAAAGTCCTAAGTTTTTGACGAAATCACTGTCCATTTATTATTATTATTATTATTATTATTATTAGAATGCCAAAAGCAGGAATGAAAATGACACATAGTCAACCTATTGATAGGAACAGAAGAGATGCACTATGTCAGATTTCTTTTAGGTTGACACATCAAAGTAATAATATTATTACATTTATGGATTGACAGATAGAATTATTATTTTACGAGAACAAGATATGGTATATATATATTTGTGTTAGCTGGTAGCATTAATGAATTTTGTTTCGCCCTTGTTCTAGATAGGTTGGGTTGATTTTTAGTTTAACGTTTTTTCAGCAGTAAGCTTATGTGAGACAGAATCAACTAATTAAAGTGGAATGCGAAACACATGAGCCCCTGCCGGGAATGGAACGCGACTTTTTCTAGGTAGGAAGTTGAGGTGATACTTTGAAATGAATCGTTCTCGTGACTAGAGTTGAAAGTTCGATCACTATTTGTAATTTATGTCACTCCTTTAATACTTTATCAACGTTACATGTAGCGTTAAGGCTAATAATAACTTACTGGTGAAATCACGTGTAAAACTGAAACAGCGAGTTAGTTGTGTAAATTCGCATACAGATCCATGTAACGAAGCCAGTGTAATGTGGGTATGTCTCTGCTCTGGCCATCCTCCCTCGTAGAGTATTGGATAGCAAGGTAGTCTGAAAATCTTGTAGTCCACGAATCGATTACTGTGCACGTAGAACCATTTTCATTTCTTGACCACGAGTTGAAAAGGCAAAAAAGACGAATTAGGTTGCATGAAGTTTACAGCTAAGAAGTTAGACGGAACCAAAGGTGCAGGTCATTAGGTGATTTGTTTAAAGAAACGATAAAATGGAGGAAAGTTGTTTTGTCTGCGTCTAGGAACGGAGTATAAAAAAAGAAACTACGCTTCTGTCCAGAACTTATGTCGCATGTCTTTCAAAATGAAGATAAATATAAATAACTCTCTTTCTTATGATAGAAAATGATAAACGCCTTCTTAGAAATATGGAGAAAAAGGAAACCAATATTTTCAAACAAAAAATTGTGCAAAAAATTAAAAACTAAAAGAGTTATAATTAACAAGAGAGATCTCCGAAACTCATCGCCAAATTCTAAGTTCTGTTTTCGTAAGCGTGGCAAACGCGCGGCAAAATTTACAGAGAGAAAGAGGGAATTTTATGCTTAATTAGAAATACAACGTAAATATTCCATAGTGTTTGATAATTATTGCACAGCTCTAATAATAATAGGTAGTTCAATTGCACAGCTCTAATAATAATAGTGGCATATTTTATACGTAAAAAGCAAATAGAAGGAAATAAACCACAAATATGCCAAGCGATCCGGCAGTTTGTGGTAGTGATTTTCTGATATGCGTCACCTTAGAGACCGAACATTAACGTGCCTTCATAGGGTATGCGACTAGCGCGCGCTCCTGAAGTCTTTTGTTTTTATCCACGATCGTCAGTTCGAATTTCATACCATAAGTTTACATTTTTTTAAGAAAAGTGTGATTCTATCAATTTCTTAAACAGCAATGTTTTTTTTTAATGTTGCTTACTATTATCGTGTTAATTCTAGTTTATTTGACTATTTGCAAATCATCCTTGATTACGTCCTTTAAATAAAGTATTGCAATTATCAACAGTTTTATAAAAAGAGGAAACTTCATTTCTAACCATAATCCTAACCGTGAGGGGGAACTTATAAACGTTTGAAATGGTAATTAGCATATGACTAAACTTGAATGAAACATGACTAGAATAAAACATTTATTCCAAATAGTTTCTGCAAGTAATTTCTTGAAAATGGACAGAAATAATGAACATAAAGTATTAGCTGTCAATTAAAAGTGTAGTAGCGATAGTTCTAAACCAAAATAGAATATTTACATTTTGCTTCATGAGAATAATAAACATTTTACAAAAATAATGATATTTTACTGTATCGCATATATATTTTAGTAAATAAACAAAATACATATTATGTATAATTTAATCACCTGGACTCGATAACTGGTTGCGATGGTGAAGATAATGAATATTACTACAAATTGTTACAATGCTAGGAGCCGCAGTGGCCCAGTGGAAGCCGAAGGGTGTAGCTGACCACCCTGAGGTGTTAGAGTAACGATCGTGAGGTTTTCGAGTCCCTCTGCATGGGGGAAATTTTAACTTTCCTCGATGTTTCTCTGTTCACATCCCTACTGATTCTGTCTTAAAATGTGATTGAAATAGAGAATAAGTCAGGAAGTTAAAAAAGTGGTAGAGTTCACCTCTGGTGCATATATATATATATATGTGAACTATATATATATATATGTGTGTGTGTGTGTGCGTGTGTGTGTTTGTACGTGCGTATATATCTTGACAACAGTAGGTAAGAGTATAGATTAATTCATTTTTGATATTAATCTATATAAAAACTGCTTTTAATGAAAACATGGGGCCTGTTCCCGAAGATGGCTCACTCACCGACATGACTGATTTAACACTTCTGTGTTCTGTGTTCGAGTCTCAGCCTAGACTGAGTTACATTTTTTCAAGGAATAAACACTATAAATGATGTTCTCATTTGATACTGAAAGAGATTTATCGTATAAAGGGAGAAAAAAAAACAGACAATGTTGAGGCAGGGGGAAAGACGGAGACTGTTTATCCTTAAGTGTTAATATGTAATTTACTCAGATGTATTTTGCTCTTTCCTTTCCCTCTTTCCTTCTTTTCTGATTTTGTTTACTTTTCATACTTCTTGTTCTCTGCATGATGCATATTAATGTTTCCGTTTTCTTTGGACTAATTCCTATCTCTTTGAACTTAACGTGAATGGAATTTTTGCAGATTTATCTCGTGGTTGATTCTTTAAGTGATGCTATCATATAGCAATACTTTTTCCTCCTTTTTCCACAGACTTACAGTGACACTTTGCTGCTACTGGAAAAAGCTATCAATTTTTATATATCCATCTAATGTTTGTGGCTGTACAGTTGTAATATATATATATATATATATATATATATATATATATATATATATATATGTATGTATATTAAAGATTGCAAAAATGAAAATGAAATCTTTGAGTTTTTCGTTACACGGTTATTCCGGGTAGGCTGAAGGAGACAATGATATTGAGAAATGAACGAAATGGTGGAATGAAGAAAGTGAGAGGAAACGGGAGAACCCCAAGAAACCCCACGCACCACAAAGTTCACTTGTCGCGAGCTGGGATTGGACCATTGATCCCATACACCAGAGGTGAATTCTCTACCAGTGATCCACCCCGGCCCTATTGAAGTATGCTTTCCACAGGACGTGTGTTACAGAAATACATATCATTAAAATATTTCATTTACTTCATGTTTGTTTGTCAATGCCTAGTCATGGTACGATATTTTCCACAATTCTTTGGAAACGAATACACATAAATTACAAGCATTAAAATCATTCTCCAAAATTCGATTGATTCATTTCACCATCCAAATTCCATTCATCGATATTGGAGTAAAATTCATTATTGCTGTGAACACGATGAATCTCAAATACACCTATTAACTTGCTATTTATAGATCACGCATAGCATAACAGTAAAAATTTCACATGTCGAGTCTAATATCTGATAATTTTCCTATTTTATTCGTGCTTCATTCAAAGCACGTACAATTAAGCAAATATATTTAGAGACTCTTTGTTGCATCTTAAATTCAATATATTAACTTAGAGGCACCATATAATGAAACATGAATTATTACTAAAAGCTGCAATTTATATAATATCACATACTCAGATAGAAGAAATGATGTTTAGTTGCTCATTTACAACAACTAATCACACATTATTAAATCGAAAATAAGTATACCTTCAACACGTTTCAAACATTCAAATTCTTCTTTGTTGTGACATATCCTTTGATTACCTGTAAATTAAAAATATGAAAATATTTGTTTCTATTTCTTCTGTTAATAAATGTAAACATTTTCTATAATCTAGTAATACTACAGCTCGTTAAACAAAATTGTATAAGAATTAATTTCAGAAAATACAGCAACTTGTGTAAGTGAAACATACTAAGCATTCAAATACTAAGTTTTCTTTCAGATGTTTATACTTATTTTAATTTCAAACAAAACAAATATACGATCCGAAATTTTTTTTGTTAAAACATTATCACTAAAAGTATACCTCCTTTAATATTGCTCAACACTATTACTATGTGGAAATGTGAATCAATTTAGCTACACTATCCAAAATACCGTTAACATTTTTAGAGATAGAAAAATTTCTCTTTAAAACAATCTGGAGCCGTATTGGAGAAAAATACGCAAAAGTTTAAAATAACTACATAGCAGCTAGCATGAGAGCTAAATGTCAAATCGGATGAAACTACACAGACTAATCCAATATTTGAAAATACTGTTAATTAAACTAAATGATTAACAATTTTCTTACTAATCACATACTAATTTTAGTCATACATAAATATAGGTAATTATAAAACTATCTACAAGGAATATAAATGAAACAAGTACGTTATATTTCAAGCGTAACACAAAGCTGGAATATATATATATTACTAATTATTTTGTCTAATTGGTATGTCATATTTCATACTCAATAGTTGAAATGGTTATTAACCAGAGACTTCAAAATATACCCCAAGATAATATCCATTTATTTCCATATATACATAACTTTAAATATAAACATGGTAAGACTGATATCTTGTTCCATAGAGCTAAAAAAAAGCTTAAGAGCTCTGTGGAAAAATGTGGCTCGTATTGGTCATCGCTTTCAAATTACACGCCAAAACATCATGCATGTATTAGATAAAATACACAGTGCGACTAATGTGAAAACTGATGGAGATTTATAAACAGAGATGCAACGATTGGAGGTGAAAAGCAGAATAAATCTAATTGGTCCATTTTTCAGTGGAAATTTGACTGATATATATATATATATATATATATATATATATATATATATATATATATATTTGGAATTCATCAGACATCAATTGCCGTTGTTACTTGAGGAGTTCCACCTAGAGACAAAACTGAGTATGTGGGTTCAATTGGATGGAGCCGCACCTCACTGTGCGTATAGAATGGTGGGATATTTGCACATGCGATATACTGAAAAAAAATGGGATAAACGGACCATTACTTTGGCGCATACAATCCCCAGATTTAATTCACCAGATTTTATCTGCAGAGATATTTGGAAAATGTTGTATATGAACCGCCACTAGGGAAGATATGATGGAACAAATTCGAGTATCTTCTGCTCAAATCTCACCTGTAATGGATGTTCGCTGAAAGATAAATTTATGTATACAGGCAAATATAAATTTCAGTATACAAACTGTAAAATAAATTGTCCCATCTTGTTGTTATACGAGAGGCTAGTTGACTCACGATACGAAGAAAACGTCACATAGAACGTGAGAGACAAAGAAACTCACGAAGAAAAAAAAACATCCCGTGTTTGAGAGTTAAGGGGACTGCCAAAGAAAAATCCTGGACATGACATGCAGGAAGACACAGAATGAAAAGATTTGAAACAATATTGTGCAGACGATGGTTGGATTAAACCAAAGTTTTTACACATTGTTCTAAAAATGCATTGTTAGACATTTTTGCTTCGAATTTTAATTGATTAATATTTGTACCAAATCATTGCCTGCAATAAGAAATGAAAGGTATACTTTAACACGAATCTTACCTACTTTTTCTCATTACACAGACATCTATCTTTTATAATAATACCTTACAGATAATTTTGTTCCATACACGCTCGAAAAGGAGGGAATGATAAATTCTTTCATTTGTCACATACCGTACAATAAGCTATTTTCTGTGGCACATACATTTTTGACCTCCCAAATTGCACTCTTCAAGTAGCTTTTGTTGTTCCAAGTGAGAAATGATCCTCGAGATTATTTATTTAGAAAAACGCCCGCATCTATATATACAGGGTTCTAACGAACTATACCGACAAACTGTAAGAGGTGATTCCTTACATCACAACAAGATTAAGAAGTTCATATTTACCTTTGGGAAAACTGCGTTATTTCAGAGCTAGCGCTGTCCAAAATCGCGAAAAAGGTAAATTCCCATTTCGAATTCGGGAAACCGTTGACGGTGGTCCTTTTCATCGCATGGGAGGTCAAGCATTCGTATTCCAAAAATGTATATTACGTTACTATTCAATGGATTTGCAAGGTATTCTGTACAGGGTGCTATTTTCAGATATGCTGTCAACCGTGTTTTTCAGATATGCCTTGATTACAATGTGGAACCAGAGTAGGCCTGATGCAACGTGTCAACAACGGACACCCAATGCTTCGAAGTGAAGTCGGAACTTTTAGGAACTGGCTGCTATAAGGTCCTTTGTTTTCGGAATAACGTGTGCTGGCATGTAGTTCGTCAAGATATATTCCACCAATTTTTGCACTTATAAGCTTGAAAGAAAACATCGCAGCACGCCTGTTCCCGAATACGAGACACCATGCTGCTGATGGTCCTTAATAATTCCGATATGCTGCCAAGGATTCCGTGTTCATTGCTGTCATAGCATATCGTTTACCTACTCTGGACCCAGCATAAAATTAGAGCATGTCTGAAATTTCGGTTGATGGGAATACTCTGTACACCAATTGAACATTTTTGTAATGTGCATTTTTGTATTGCTTAGGCGTGACTCCTTTTAAGCTGATAACTACCACCATTCACAGTTTCTCGAATTCGAAATAGGGCATGCTAAAATTTAGCTTTTTCGCGATATTGGTCGGCCTTGGCTCTGAAACTATGCACTTTTCCGTATAAGTCCAAAAGAACTTTTTCTCGTATTGTGTATCATTTCATCATTAAATGGTAAGTAGTATTTAATTCCACACTCCGAATTCGAAATAAAATTACGTGTATCATATCTTAATTTAGAAATCAAAGTTAGGTTTCCATAAAATGCGGTTATTTGTGAATTGTTGAACATTTGTGTATAAGCTAAAGATGCTATATGTAATGCCCCATTTCTTGAAAGACCACAAATAATAAAGCAAGGGAGAAATTCAGATACAATTCCAAAATATACTGTAAGATTAAAAACCTTATAAAATAGCAGTTACATGTAACAACAGTAATTTGTTTTGTGTATGCTCCTATGATGCAAATAATGAGATCACCTTCTGCTATTTTGCTCCCTAAAATAGCAACAGTGTGTTCATTTCTGTATAGATGGTGCCTACATTCTGAATGGACTAATTGCACCGCTGGGAATAAAATGGGCTTATTATAAATTCAATGCATTCAAGGAAATAGTATATTCAATAGCTTGTGGCCTCATCAAACTTACATTCGTCTCTACATATGAGTGAGTTCATATGCAACAGGATTTTCTAAGTTCTTCATCTCCACTGTTGGAGATGTGTGTACAATTTAGAAATAAGTATTTTGAAGTATCACGAATAATATCACTAGTGTGAAACTAATGCAAAGCGTATAGTAGGGTTAAAAAGAGACAGTAGGTTAAGCTGTGGGTGCTGTTCAAGTAGAGGCACACCACAGATTGCAAAATTCAAAACAAGGATTTATTTTAGCCACAGGATGGTGTATTTATAAGGGCCAAGTTTCTGCAGACAGAAGAACTAAATATTAAGTAATAATCTATATTTTAGGTTTAAAAGTATGCAAATACTAGGGCAAAATCATTACAAATGCTTCACAACCTTTAAAATAAGTGTGAGTATATGAAAGATGACTGTCTTAAATTCATTTTTATCGGCGTCAAAGTTTTTCTTCACAGTGTACAAAAGCTGTTTATATTGTATAATTATATTGTTACTAGTATCAAAACCGGGGCCGTGGTGGCTGCGTGATCCAATCTGGTGCTTAAGTTCCCTGGTTCCATCCCGGCTTGCGACAAATGAACTTCGTGGTGGACAAATACCCTGTGTGTATGTGTGCGTATCTTCTTCGCACTTTCATTAAAGAATTTCATTCATTTCTCGACATCACCGTCTGCTCTAGCTTACCTGGCATAAGCGTGGGACGTAAGACTTACAGATCTCATTTCCTTTGTCATCATTTAAAAAAACAATATGTTTTAGTATTCTCACTTACACATATAATCACCACAAGTGACGCGCTTGCTTCCCTTCGGACGCACCGAACTTTGTCTTACCCTGACTCAGTTAGATAGCATTTGTTGTTTTTATGGCTAGCTAGTGAACATTATTCTCAGTTTGGCCTGTGGTTGTTTTGCTATACTTTTAGACGCTGTACTTATACTTAAAGCGTAAACGAATTGTAATTTGCAATAAATACTTCTGGTAACAACCTTGAATTTAATCTATGCTAAGTGCGTTATGTCTTGTTGCCCAACGTAAATCCTGAAGGACAAAACAAGAAAATTAGTAAGAGAATTACTATTGTTCAATAATTATTTCTTGTGGTGCCTAAACTTGATCGGCACGTAAGTGGGGTAATGCTCTACTTTAACTTGGTCAAGTATTTACGCATGATATATTATTTTTGTTTACAATGATAGTGTTACTAGTGTAAAATTATTAAAGTTTTTTCAGTATTCTCGATTTTTTGAAATCCCTGAATCTCTGATGCGTCTACTCCTTACAGACGCGCACCCACACAGGCCTTCTTGTTGTGCACCCGCTCCGACCTGGTTAGATAGTATCATATATTTTCTTCGTCACCTAACAAGTCTTTTTTATTATCCTCGTTTAAGAACATATCTACGATCGCTGATGTATCTGATTCCTACGGCGAACCACTGCGCTTGAGCGCGAGCTTACCAGCAGTGCTTCTATTCCGATTGAGTAAGATAGACATTTTCGCTCTTTTCAGACACTTACCGTAAATTGATTTGTGTTTTATGCACATTTGTGTTTGTATGGGTAACATCAAAATGTATATTTGTATCTCTTACGCATAAAAATCATAATGTTGTGGTTAAAATGGGTGAGTGCATATGAAAGAGATTTTTGAAGGAAATTAATTTCTGTTATTGGAGCGTATCTTTACATTATATTAAACCAATATTCTGGTTACAAATGTAGTGTTACTAGTGTTAAAAATTACAAGGAGCACAGTAGGGTTAAAATCAGTGATTGCGATATCAGTTTTTTTTCTCTATGTCGTTTATGGGTATTATCTCCTTCGCTGACACTCTTGTTGTAATCCTATCTTGACTCGCTTACATACTATTTTCGCTTTTATTAGGCACCTAGCACAAGTTTGTTTGCGCTTTCTTCACAGTTGTTCTTATAACATACGTACGGAAGTGGAAGTTCTTATAAATTATGTTTACACCCGCAAATGCAACTCCTAGTCTGAGAAACAATTTCAAAGGTACTATCGAATTTGTGGTTACTGCATATAATACAGATCAGCACAAAATTGGTCGTGGGTACATCAGTTTGTATACATATTACGAATATATATATATAACTATTTGGTTATACGCCAGGGTATTAACACTATAAAACATCTTAGGGAATCGTTTAAAGCAAGATTTTATTTTAGAATTTGGCGGACTGGAGTTTAACTGCTGTTTGTAATAAATACCATCCCAGTATATATAAGTTACAATTTATATTATTATTATTATTATTATTATTATTATTATTATTATTATTATTATTATTATTATTATTATTATTAGTTTTATTATCTAGATTTGAGATTTTAATGCTGAATCTGTAATTCAGATGGATCACACGAAAAGCACATGCCGTTACTGTATTAACATTTCAGCCGACTGTTACTGTATTAAACTTCTTCTACGCAAAGCAATCATCACAAATGTTATACAACACGGTGTGTTCCTTCTCCGTCGTCCTGCCCTGGTGCGAATTTAATACAATATTAGCTCCTAATGACCACCTAGGACAGCTGCGTACGTCACGACCTCGACGACACAATTACACCTAACAAGTTTTAATATTAAAGGAACTACAATTAAATTTATAAAAAAAAAAAAACTTTATATTTTGAATGCACATACGAGCTGCAGAGGGCTTTTTCACATATTATAAAGCTTTAAATTGGCCAATTCCATCCTTGGATTTCTATTTCGTAACAATGCTTGTAAGAAAAAAAATCATAATGACAGAAGTACAGGGGCCTTGACAAAACAGACATACGAATAGCACATGAGAGGATAGTTGAGTAGAAGGTCGAGAAGCATTCTGTTGTATTTGGTGCAGACTATAAATCTTAGTGCCAATTTTTGAAAATTTAAATGAGATATGTAGAAATTTAAATATGATTTGAGCGCAGCGTCTGTTTAAGTACTGTAGCTGTGTGAAACTTGAAATTACAGCTTAACATAGGAACGGAACCACATAAATTTCAGCCGGGAAAGAAACCTGGGCTCTCACTCAAAAGACGTGTACGCTATCCATATAGTCATATGTAGTGCTTGCTGTGTTTATTACTTTAGAAAAGAACATTATTTTAAAAATGTATTAATGTATACAATTATCGTGTAGACGAAGTATTAATTTATCACCATTAAAATGTTACGTCATCACCACACTGAAATACTACAGTAGGAAAGCATGTACCGACAAAATACGACATTTATCGTGACACTAGTAACATTCCTAATCTCTACATAGAAATAACTTACGGTGTCTGTTGACTCTTCTTACGATGATTTATACGGCTATTTCTACAACACTAGTACACCCCCTTATGGGCCGTTAACACAACGTATATTACTTGAATGTAAATTTGATTATCCTAGCTTTGAACGTACTGCCGATTGTAGGATTTTCTTTAGCACATTTAAGATTAATCAGCAATTAAACAGAGGAGTCTCATAGATATTCACTAATGACAAAACCTTAACCCTCGAGAAGTCGCGCTGAAAAAATAACGCGAGTAGTCGCGCGCGGTCAAGAGGACCGCACGAACATAATGTGTTGCAAATATCGTTTTAAACATTTTTCTTTTATTAGAAACGTAATTTTGTATATTTTCTGATTAAGAGGGAATAACACTTTTATTATTATAATAAGTTTTACAGTAATAGCTATTAGAGAAACCTATAATTAGACATGTCCTTTTTTATTTTTCATTTCGAATAAAATGATTTTTTTGGTTACATATTTCTTTAGATAGATATTGGGTGATTCTGAAATTAAGGGGAATTTTGGCACTGGGAAAATCTTAAAATTAAAAATTGAAGAAATAATGTATAATTTATTTTTTACACACCTAAGGGCCAAACAAATACAATCGTTACAGTGGATGAGGTCAAGAAAACATATTTTTTTAAAAAAATGGTAATTTATTATTTTGACAAACACGGTGGTTACATTAATATCCACGGAGGTTACAAAACATACTCAGTGAAGATATATTTAAGTTTTACTCACTGGTAAAATGTAAGACAATGTAATATTTTGAATTGAATGCTTAATATAGATATGTGTACACATCTAAAATTGCAGTAAACGTAAACCGGAATGTTCTATTTTCCAAGAAAAGCTGTTCCAACCCTGCAACAATGTCTTTAGTACCCACAGTGGCTCTATTTGCTTTTGAGCATCGTTAGGTTAGAGTAAGAGTACGAAGATCTGAAAACAAGTTGTAGAAGTTCATAAATGCTGTTACATAAAAGAATACACTTTATGGTTGAAACACACTGAGAAAAAATTGTAGGTGACGTACTTAAAAAGATAGGTTACATGCGTAATTCCTGTAGTCTTTGGACAACGTACAGCAGACGTATAACTGAAAACGCATGTTTTATAATACTTTCTGTATAAGTGTTCCATCTATACGTACTTTCCGTATGAAACAATGTCGGCGGTCAGGATCTCACATACAAATGAACGTATATAACATATAGCTGACGAAGATAACATAAGTATATGCATGTGATATACGGAAAAGTATTATGTCAGACATCCTGCAACGGCGTGATGTAACACGTAAGGGCAGTGCCTATGTAGCATACGGATAAGGTATGCTCCGTACTCATTTCTATAGTAAGCAAGAGGATACCGTATATTTGTACAATATACCGCTGTCCAGAGAACGGATTTTTCTCTGTGCAGCAGGCACGGAGTTGTATTGTCCCTCATGAAAATGACTGTATTTAGTGTCAGGATTATATTGAAAGCAGCTTAGTCTGTGCATATTTAATGCCAATGTGTTTCTTCCCCATGTCACTTGACGACACTTCCATCCTCTTTAGTAGCTATAACCAATGAAGATTACCCCCTTCATTTCAGTTGTAATTCGTACACTGTCAACAGATGTAAACACGAAGCGTGAAGAACATTTTGTACACAATAACTGGGGCAACCATAATATAACTCGTGATATCAATATATTTACGGAATAGATTACATTTTGTTGATAGTTAACATGGAACATTGAAGGATTTTACAACTGATTTCAACATATCTATTGTTTTATTCATTATAAACATATGGAGAATCAATAGTTCACTTGTAGCTACAAATGGCTACTTTATTAGTTGAAGAAAAAAAAATGTAAAATTGACCGAACCCAGCACCCTTTGCAGGTGAGTCGTAGATGTTCCTCAATCTGCCACGCCGTCACTTGATAACTTCATGCGTCGTACGATATATGGGGCGAGTCGAAAACTTCAAGACGCTTTTTCTCCATTATTTTTGGCTATTGCGCTCTCCCAATTTGTAATATTAACACTTTAAATATGCACTACCACTTCGCGAAAAAATTACCTCGAAGCTCATTTACCAAAGTCTGCTTTCTCCTTGTTAGTTTTATTTCATTTTGCAATTTTCTTACCACTTTTCTTTCGGCTGGTTTCTACCAGGTCAAAATTAGGCTCAACAATATCATATCTTACGACATTTCGATTGTTACCACCATTATCACTGTCAGGAGGAGTTGCTTCTTCCAGCATTTTATTTACTGCTTCCTTCTTTTCTTCGTTTCTTCTATTCTTTATGCCTTCTAACTTTTTCACGTATTTTTTTCTCTCTGGGCTCTTTTCTCTCGTTTACTCAGATCTGCATATTTTTTAAAATCATTCCGCTTGTAGTTCTGGCTTTGTATCTATCTCTCTCTTTTCTTTTGAATTCTTCGTATAATACAGGATCTGCTTTTATTCTTTCTCTTCTTCGTCTTTCTGATTCTCTTTTCATTTTTCTTCTCTTTTCTATTTCTGATACCTTACTTGGCTTTTTCCTCTCTACAATTAACGCTTTTATTTAATTCCATTGTTACTTTTTCATTAGCTTTCTTTTTTTCGTGGTGCCATTCTCTCTATAAAATAAAAATGTAAATCAATAATTTTAATAATCCAGGTTTAATCAGCAACAAACCTGTTTTTATTAGCTTGGACTCTACAAAGTGCACATCCTAACACCTAACTTCAAACATTTAGTGCTTTTGTTCCAAGAGATAAGCAACAACAAATGGTACAGATGTTATATTTCGAAATTTTACTCATGTATAACATTTAATTAAATTTTAATTCAACATCCATCAACCAAATCATATATTATTGAAGACAACATGTAATTAATATTATAGTAGCATGTTTAGCAAACATATGGAATGGAATTTTTGGAATTTTTCCTCCGGATAGCTCTAATAGGTAGCATTTCAATAAGAATCTCATATTAACTCAAATATGTTACTATTTTTTTTTATAATAATATCATGATCTGCTCATTATAGTAACCTTCATGGATCATATGTAACCTCCATGCTACATAGAAACCATGGAGGTTACTTCCATGGAGGTTACAAAAGTGCACTTCAGACAGCCTGATACTCAAAGCAAGAAGACTATATATGCAAGGACTTCGTTTTTAGTAGGAAAACTGCGATTTTAACAATAATCAATTGAAAAAACCTTTTCAACATTTTTAATAATAAAACTAGCAAATACATGGAGGTTACAAGATCAAAGAGTACGCACGTATTTTCCACAAGATGTGAAGATTTTTCACGAACACAATACTGCACACACACTTATCAACATATCACTCACAAAATGGCTGCTCTGAGCTTCACTTTCAGATCCAGAGACTGGACAGTGTTGCTTCCTAGTAGAATTTCTGGTAATTTTAAAAGTACTCCATGGAGGTTACCTCACAACCCAGGGACAATATTTTCGCATTAAATAGGCCATGAAAATGACCTTAAAATGTAATTTCTTGCAAAGTAGTTTCATTATTTATGTCTTACAGTAGTAACTTATGCGGATTTTTCACGAATTTTCTAGTGCAAACATGTTTTTCTCTTCTGTTAATGTTGAAAAATGTTGGTGGGGACACTCCACGGAGGTTACATTTCACATATTTTTCGCTTTTTTAAAAGCAGAAAAATAAAATAAATGTTAAAGTAAACTCTGGGAACACAAAGTATTAATTATTTTTTTATGTAATAGTAACTTTGTTACTTTAATATTGTATATCTAGAGGCTGAAAAATCGGAGGGACAGAAAATTCCCCTTAATTTCAGAATCACCCTACGGACTGGTTTTATTGAAAATTCTAAACCTGATGATGATCTTTTCTTTTGTCAACTCTGGTTCGTCTAAAATTAGAAATGCAATAGTAAATTAATTAAAATATACTATATAAACATAACACTAAAACAAAGTTTCACAGCGCATTTTACATTTAATTAGATCTTACTCGTAGGTAAGCGGTTAGCATATACGCCTTTGGCGTGGGACTTCCAGCTTCGATTCACGGTGGGACCTCATGTGGTTCGGATCCTTCGTTAAGCAGTAGGTCCACGTCTTACATTGCTTTGATGCTGAAAAGGGTGCTAAATTGAAATCAAATGAAATTGACATTGAATTATTTTACGGTCCTGTTATTTTGAAACTTCACCTATACAGCACTACATTGCATTATTTTGGGTTATCTTTAAATTTACAATGTTCTACACTTCGTCGTCGCTTATTTCGTCGTCTCCTGCTCTGACTACATTCGGGGAATAGCTGGTTATTTCTGGGTTTAAGATCTTCAGATTCGCTCGCAGATTCCTCACTTCACCTTACGTGTTCACTCATATATATATATATATATATATATATATATATATATATATATATATATATATATATATATATATATATGTCTGTGTGTGTGTGTGTGTTATGATCTTCCTCAGCTTCGACGAGATCATCTCTCGGCTGACTTATCCAAATAGTCCATTCCTAACATTTCCTGTTGTTTTCTGCTGTTCATTTCTAATTTTCTTTTTTTTAATACTTGGTATCAGTTTGTTAACTCTGTTGACCTCTTTTCCGTCCATTAAAATAATATTTATGTTTAAAAAGCTTAAAACATCTCCAAAGCAAAGGTCACGTGCAGAGCGAAACACTGAGTAAAAACATTACACGGTTAGTCGTGCGCGGTGGAAAGCACCGCAGAAGCACTAAACAATCAAGTGAAGGACTTCGTTGTGGTTAAATATCATGTGCGTTTGTTTTTTAGGTTTTCCCTTGTTTTCTTCATTCATCATTATATTCATTATCATTCATTATCATTATCATTATATTCATTATCATCTTCCTTAACTTGACAACATAATCTTGGATGTTCAAGAAAATATACTATACCACGATCGGTATTGTCAATCCAGTTTAAAGTTTCACAAGAGGCACAGTGGCGGGTTATTGTATTCAACCAATCAATATGTTAAGAGAAAATATAAATTAAATTTGGCTATACTGATGTTCTATAGATAATGTCAAATTATTTTTCCGTATGGGTATTTGAATTACAGTGAATTTCAGATTCAGTTATGTACTAGATAAAAGACCACAAAGGCATTCCAAGCTACACCTTGTTTATGTAACTGAAAAATCGTCTCCTAGTTCCTCTCATATTTATCTTTATAGGGTCCTTACGTTTTCGCTACATATGTTTACAAAAGATAATTTTGTTCCTACCCTAATGGAAATGTAGCGAATTAACGAGTGAATGTAGGTAAGTATAACAGAGTTGTATAGGAGTAAAGGGCTGATATTATTTATAACTGGGCTTTAAGATATGCAATAGTGCATATATGTGAGCATAGTGAAGAGGAACACATATATTTTTACCTTAATAATTTATAGATACCGTACAGAAATAATAAACTACACATAATTCCCACTTTTGTTTTTAAAAAAATCTACCTTTATGACAGGCATGCAAATAGTGTAGTTGGGATTAGGATGCCAAAGTCTAGAGGGCGCCAGTCTAGTCTGTGTCGGTTTTGTGCACTATTATTTAAAAATACTTAACATATAAAATTTTGGCGTGAAGAAGAATACAGCAAGTCTTCTTGATTTTTTAAGTCGAAGCAGGAAACATGAACCACCGAACGATTTCTGTGCACTAACTGTCAAGCCCTTAACGCAGCTTAAGGTGCCATAACATTCTACTTTTCTTCCTTCGCTCAGTAATACTCATGAGTCTACAGCTTCTATTTTCATCCTAAAATAAGTTTATTGTGTTCTGTAATATCATTTTAAGTTAGGAACATAGTTTGAATTGTATATATGTAAAGTACATCGTTATTGCGCGTACTAAATTTGAGTGACAGCTATTGAGATATTCAGCATACAACTTCCAAAAGTATGTGAAATAATGTTTTAGTCTTTTAGATAGCCTGATGTAAGAAATAGACATTTAACAAATACGTATAAAACTATTCGTTTGATTTAACCTTCATTCTGAGATGTCTTTTCCTTTTTAAATTTTGCTACAAACTGTAGTTTTAAAACAATTACTTTAATTTAGGAGTGCACTGTATTTGTGCTGTATGATCAGAGACGATTTCAAGTTATACTTCACATGGGTACTACATAGACGGCACCATATTTGACGGTAAGTAATTACGATTCCAGGGATAAAGATGAATGTGTTCCCTCTCACTTAGCACTTCAAACTGTCTTCCTATAATTGATAAACTATCGTCAGCTTACATGCGTACACCATCATAATATCACTAGCATGCACTTTGCTCAATTTGCACATTGTCACAACTTCGACCAAAAACTTTTATATAGAGGGAGCTTGGAAAATGAACATTTTCTTAGGAAGCCCAAAATTCATAACATTAACACAGCGCCAATTCAAAAATCTAGACCGTAGATCCACTTAATTCACATTGACTGTGATTTTTTATTGAAATGAAATGAAATGAAATCTTTGAGTTTTACGTCCCACGATTATGCCAGCTAGGCTAAAGGAGAGGGTGATGATGAGTAATGAATGAAATGGTGGAACGAATTAAATGGGAGGAAACGGGAGAATCCAGAGAAAATCCACGCACTGACTTTTTATTGATGTAGCTCGTTTCGTATGACTTATTTGCTAGCCATTTAGTGTATTTTCATACATATTGGCTTCAGTTTTAATTTATCTTATTTCAATCATTGCTAAAGTAAAGTATATAACAATTTCTATCGTTAAATATATGCTTAGTAGAAGAAGGCAATGAATTGTTCAAGAACAAGTATAACATATTGTGTATGTGTGTGTTGACGGGAGGGATGAGTAAACGCATGATGCTGTTGCTTGGGTTATCGGTCACTGGTACTGTCGTCTTCTGAACTACAATACTAAGATGAGGGGAAAAGTTTTGGCAAGAGTAGAATTTGTTTTGTAACTGCACCTATATTCGAACACTTTTTACAATGTAAATCATTTTAAACATGTTAAAGTATATAACACTGGTTAAAATTGATACACTAATGAGGTGCATACACATTGCAAACTATTTTAATGTACGATATGTAATTACCAGCATTGCCACCTATAAAGAAAAACTTTGTATAAGAGTGGAAAATGCCATCCAAATTTCAGATTGGATCAGTAAATGAAACATTTTTTTCCAAATACGATAAAGTTAAAGTTTTATAGGCTTCTTTTTCTATGTATTTACTTTAAGTATTTCATGTACTACAAATGGGTATTTAATGTAAAATTAGGCAATTCTTACTTTAATTAGTGAAAAAAATACATTATTTTATTTTATGTCTTTTAAATCATATACGCGTCTGCAGGGCCTCTTAGTCCCTGTGGGATTTTATATTCAAATGAAATGAAATGAAATCTTTAAGTTTTACGCCCCACGGTTATGCCGGTTAGGCTAAAGGAGACGGTGATGATGAGAGATGAATGAAAATGGTGGAATGAAGGAAGTGGGAGAAAACGGGACAACCCCGAGAAAACCCTCGAGCACGGTGTTTGTCCACCACAAAGTCCACACGGCGCGAGCTGGGATCGAGCCAGGGACCCCAAGCACCGGAGGTGAACGCTCTACCTCTGAGCCACCGCGCATTTTATATTCAAAGGTTATTGCAGATCTATTCAATCAATAAGTCTTGTTGTTTTTGTGTAATGTTCTAACATTCCTTTTCACTTTCTTGAGTAGTTTCAGAATATCCTTTGCTTAGCTGTAAACCAGATAAAATTTGATTTTATTTAGTAACCCCTTAAATGCATATTCAGGGCCTAAGAGGCCCTAATGAAATATCAAGGTGTGAGAATTATTTAACATATTTCTTAAAATAAAATTTATTCAAAAGGAATATGTTATTTTGTTTCACTACTTTTAATTATTATTACCTTGATATTTGGAATTAGTGTTATTTATTTCCATTAGATAGCGCTGTAATAAATATGCAAGCTGTTATCAATCTTTGTGTATACTATAAAAATATATAAAATATCAAACATTTATTTAGCATATTTCTCTTAACTTATTACCTATGTTTGATATACAGCGACAGAGTTGTCACAATAAAATTTATGTATCGAGCGAGTCAAAAGCCTCTTGCGATAGGCCAACTCGGAAACTATTAAAGATATGAAAAAATGTGAAGAAACCATTTTGATTGCAAAATATGGGTTGTCAATCTAAACTGGTGAAGTTTTCGTAATCGGACCAACCTTTTAAGCTTGACACTTGTATAGTACCCAACAATAAAGAAATAACTCAACGTTGCCATTTCAGTGGAGGACAAGATGGAATGAAATAATCTAAAGCGTGAAATGGCCTGGGCTAATTAGAATTGAAAGGGGAACAAATTAACGAACAAAGGAAAATAACTTTTTGCAGAGCCCACGACATTAGCGTCAGCACAACAAGGTGTTGGCGGAGGATGGAGGAGGTATACGAAGAAGACGAACAAATGAAAATAAGACGTGTCGTTTTCTGACAGGTTTACTGTGAAAGGTAAGCATGCGGAAGTAGCTTTCTGCTATTGACTCCACGCACTAAGCTCTGTCAGAGCAGTGTATCGGTGTTGTTTATACAAGAAGAAACAACGGCTCAGTAAATATAATCAACTGGTGATTTGTGACAAAGTTAAACAATGTTGCCAATTTCGCAATCTGTATTTACACACATAATTTGCCTGAGTAAATTTGATCGTTATCACCAGAGTGCAGTTGTGGAATTACTACATGGCAACGGGAACTACCTCTGCCACGCGGCTATTTGTTCGTGGGGTGTCTAATGTGACCGCTCTGGAGAATATTGAGAGTATTTCTGTGTAATCGATTTCACCTGTGGCACGTGTGTTTTGAGGACGTGAAATGTATTCAATGCAAGAAAAAGCTGAAGTGGTGCTGCTTCGTGCAGCTGGAATGAGTCAACGGGAAGCAGCAGCAGAGTATTACACGCATCGTCCAAATCAGGTAACACCGTCCCACCAACTCATTCCCTTACCCATGACAAGCTTTAAAACCACGGGTTTCTTAGCGGGCAGGCCCCGTAGTGGACGACCACGAACTGCAACATCCTGTGACATGACTATTAATGTGCTTGCAAAGGGGGCAGTTAGTCCTGAAAGATCAACACGGAAAATTGTGAACAGGAGCCGTTTATCTTTCTTAAGTCGGTCTTCAGAATATTATCACATGAGCACTATCATTCTTACGAGATACATTTGGTATAAGCGTTACATGAGGATGGAGCAGACAGACGAACAGAGTTCTGTGAGTGGATACACCAGACACGAACACCTCAACCCTATTCTATTCAACGATGAGGCTACTTTCCACCTCAAGGGATCAGTTAATAGACAATACCTTGTGTATTGGTCTCGCGAGAGCTCCCAAATAGTTGTTGAAGCGCAAAATGAAGCCAATCCGCGAGTGGAATACGCGGCAACCTCTCATTAAGGCCCAATAGGTTAATATAAGACCAGTATCTACATCATCTGCACACCACACAACATCCATATCTTGAGAAAATACCCTTGATATTATTTTATCAAGAGTATTTTATTTCCAGCAGGATGGTGCATAGCCATACTAAGGCCGCACGAAACGACTATGGCTAAACGAAGTGCTTCCTGGCCGCCCAGATGGATTGGTCGAAGTGGTTCCATGGCATCGCCGCACAGATCACCTGACCTCACACCATTAGACTTTTACTTGTGGGGTTATCTAAAGTCCGTTATGTATTGGAATATACCTAGAACCGTGGAACAGTTGAATTTAAATATTAAGAACGCGTTTAGAGGAATAACACCCTAAACACTCTGCCATGTACCTGGTAGTTTGCGAATTCGTATTCGTTTGTGCCACCAGCAAGAGGAACAGCAACTTGAGCATCTATTGGCATAGTGCAAAGCACTGACGTATGGCAGGGTAGCCCCCCACTTTAGAAAATTGAAACAATGAGCAGCTCAATCGTTTGTACTACGTTTGTACCGATTGTACCGAAAATATTTTCGTTTATACGATTTTCCTTATAGCGTTACTTGAGAGGTCAACTGGGGGGGCTATCTTGGCGCCAAGATAGCCTCTCGTATCACAGCACAAATAATTGAAATACACCATTCGAAAGCAAATCGTTTGTACCGTTTGTACCGAAAAAAGTTTTGTTTTTACCCTGATACTTTTCGAGAAATAGGGGATGACATTTGGCGCCAAGATAGCCCCCCGTATCACAGCACAAAAAATTGGAATACACCATTCGAAAGCAAATCGTTTGTACCGTTTGTACCGAAAAAAGTTTTGTTTTTACCCTGATACTTTTCGAGAAACAGGGGATGATATTTTGGGCAAGGGTGCTAACTTGGCGCCAACATAGCCCCCCCGTATCACAGCACAAAAAATTGGAGTACACCATTCGAAAGCAAATCGTTTGTACCGTTTGTACCGAAAAAAGTTTTGTTTTTACCCTGATACTTTTCGAGAAACAGGGGATGATATTTTGGGCGGGGGGCTAACTTGGCGCCAACATAGCCCCCCCGTATCGCAGTACAAAAAATTCGAATCCACGATTCGAAAGCAAATCGTTTGTACCGTTTGTACCGAAAAAAGTTTTGTTTGTACCATGATAGTTTTCGAGAAACAGGGGATGATATTTGGGACGGGGGACTATCTTGGCGCCAAGATAGCCCCCCGTTTCACAGCACAAAAAATTGGAGTTCATCCTTCGAAAGCAAATCGATTGTACCGTTTGTACCGAAAAATGTTTTGTTTGTACCCTGATAATTTTCAAGAAAGATTGGATGGGATTTGGGAGGCTATCTTGTACGCAAGATAGGCCCCCTAATATGTACTTTTTCCATGCCCATTAATAAGTATTATGTGTCTATTCATGTGAATTTATGTGTATTTAGAACTCTTGTTGTACATATGCAAATAAAAAAAGGACTTGTTGGGAATAACGCAATTTTAAAATTGAATTGGCGAGTGGGAAAACAGTGTGAGTTCAAAATAAGCCATTTTGAATTAAAGGCGAAAATAACATTAAAGATGTAGAACTACAATGTGTAATGAAGAGCAGTACAATTTGAAAGACCTCGCACGTTATAGCAGAATTCTATAATGTCGACTGTACATTTGTGGCATTAACAAACAAAAGTTCTTTCTTCAAATATCTCAAAATGCGTTTTGTGGACTAGTAGTGATTTCCCGCTCAACGATTCAATTAAATTTTCTCTATTTGTGTCCTTTTCCGTAAATAAATATCGTAAAAAGAATAATAAAATATGTACAAATTCAGAAAGAAACTGGATTTACAGAAACAATCTTAAACAAAGAAAACTAAAAGATGAAATATTTGCTCACCTAAACTGCGTCCTTCCACGTTTCCGCTTTACACCAGTGAAAAAATTAGCTGTTTATATCTGTCACATTAACGGCTCGAGAAGTTTGCCGCTTTCATAGACAATACGCGAAAGCAAATAGGACATTGCTGAATAATACGTATTTACTTAAGGAAAATAGTAGAAATAGAGAAAATGCAATTGAATCGGTGAGTGGAAAACAACTACTAGTCCACAAAACGCATTTTGAGATATTTGAAAAAAAAAATAACTTTCTTTTGTTAATGCCACAAATGTACAGTCGACATTATAGCATTTCGTTATAACGTGCAAGGTCTTGCAAATTGCACTGTTCTTCATTACAGCTTGTAGTTCTACATCTTTAGTGTTATTTTTGCCTTTACTTCAAAATGGTTTATTTTGGATTCACACTGTTTTCCCACTCGCCGATTCAATTCTAACGTTGAGTTATTACTGGAAAATTATTTTTTTTTAATTTTGATACGCACAACCAGAATTCTAAATACACATCAATTCACATGGATAAACATATAATACTTATTATTGGACATGGAAAAAGTACACATTAGGGGGCCTATCTTGCGTACAAGATAGCCCCCAAATTTCATCCCCTGTTTCTCGAAAAATATCAGGGTACAAATAAAACTTTTTTCGGTACAAACGGTACAAACGATTTGCTTTTGATTGATGTATTCCAATTTTTGTGTTGTAATAGGGGGGGTTATCTTGGCGCCAAGATAGCCCCCTCGCCCAAAATATCATCCCATGTTTCTCGAAAACTATCAGGGTAGAAACAAAACGTTTTTCGGTACAAACGGTACAAACGATTTGCTTACGAACGGCGTATTTCAATTATTTGTGCTGTGATACGGGGAGGGGGGCTATCTTGGCGCAAAGATAGCCCTCCAAATGTCATCCCCTGTTTTTCGAAAACTATCAGGGTACAAACAAAACTTTTTTCGGTGCAAACGGTACAAACGATTTGCTTTCGAATGTAGTATTTAAAATTTTTGTGCTGTGATACGGGTGGGCTATTTTGGCGCCAAGATAGCCCCCCCAAATGTCATCCCCTGTTTCTCGAACACTATTATGGTACAAACAAAACTTTTTTCGGTACAAACGGTACAAACGATTTGCTTTCAAATGGTGTATTTCAATTATTTGTGCTGTGATACGGGGGGCTATCTTGGCACCAAGATAGCCCCCCAAGTCGACCTCTCAAGTAAACCTATAAGGAAAATGGTACAAACGAAATTATTTTCGGTACAAACGGTACAAACGTAGTACAAACGAATGACCTAGTCATAGTTTCAATTTTCTAAAGTGGGGGGCTATCTTGCCATACGTCCGGCACTGTTGCGTCTCGAAACAAGTGCCGTGCGTGCGTGAAGTATGTACATTTTTTCTCACTAACATGTACAGTAAACCTGTCAGAAAACATGACTTAATTTCATTTATTTGTCTTCCTCGTATACCTCTTTTGTGTTTCCTTCACCCTTGTGGTCCTGACGCCACTGTCATGGGCCCTGCAAATTGGTATTTTTTTTTGTTCATTAATTTGGGCCAGGGTATTTCACCCTTCAGATTATTTCATTCCAGCCCGTCTTCCACTGACATAGCAACGTTGCATTTTTCTTCATAATTGGGTGCTATACCAATGTTGAGTTTAAGCGTTGGGTCCGATTACGAAAATTCAACAGATTGCAAACCCACACTTGGCAATCAAAATGCTCTCTTGTCATTTTTTTCATATCTATATATATAAAAGAGAACGTACAAATCCTTTGTGAACTCATCACGCTAATACGGCTGAACCGATTTCTTTCATTTTTGGGGGGTTGTTAGGATTTGGACCCTAGATGGTTTTTATCATATCACTTTAATTTTTAATTACCAGTGTCTTGAGATAATGGACCATTCAAGTCTCCATAGTTCATCATAGGTAAAAATAAACGTATGTATATGCAACCCGCATGACCACGTGACTCGGCGGGTTAACATAAATGACAGGCGCTATAATGTTAATATTTACTGCAATTTGAAAGCGAAAAAGTAAAAATTATCTAAGTAACAAAGTTTATTGCGTTCCGGGGTGACCGCAGCGAAGCGGGGTGAACGCTGCTAGTTTTCAATAATTACCGAGTTCGCGAGCACCCGTTAACCAAGGGACTTGACTCGCTGTATATATATATATATATATGTGTGTGTGTGTGTTATTGTATCAGCTGTGTTGCTGAAGTGCTCTGTTGTAGTGTTGTTACATGTGCCCTGTTGCGTTATGCCCGTGTGTGCCCCTGTCCTCTGGTGCGCAATTTCTGTTAGTTGTCACTTCTTTCTAAAAATACATCTACATCTAATAAAGATCAACTAGGAAGAGCGTGCGTGAAGAAAATTGTGCTCCTTTTGTAATTGAGTTCCTTGATGATAGTGTACTGTCGAACATTAGTGGCGAATTATCTGAGGTTGAACAATCCAACTATACAGTTCAACATGAATTGTAAGTAATGAATATTTCAATACGTCATCAGGCTCTCAAAGCACCAGTGATAATGAAGATAATCCACATTCATCTATTCGTGATTCCAATAGACTTGTTTGTCCGAACGGCACAAATTGGTGCAAATCACCCCTCCTACATCAGGAACTCCAGAACATATCATAAAGAAGTGTTCTGCAGGTGTTTCAGAGAGAGTGGGAACGACACATCCAAAAATTCATATTACTGTTTAATTTCAAAGGAAATCATGGATGAAATTTTATGCTGTACAAATCTCGAGGGAAGAACGCCAGCCATGTTGAACAAAGATAGAAGAAAATGTTATTCTGGACGAAATTATTGCACTCCTTGGCATTTTGTTACTAGTAACAGAGGAAAAAGCAAGAATATAGAAATCAATCAACAGTTCCTCTCTATAAAGTCAAACCCAATTATCAAAGCTACTATGTCATTCAACACGTTTGATCTCTTAAAGAATCAATACGATTTGATTATAAACGTACTTGGCAAATCTGCATTTAAAATCAGAAACTTGCACCTATTCATTTTATGTTGGAAATATTTATTGGAAACTGCAGAAAAAAGTGATTGTTCCCAGTGAAAAACTTAATGCAGATAAACAGCTAGTGCCACTTAGGGGTTGGGGTAGGTTTGTTCAATACATGCCAAGAAAAAGTTAAAAGTACTGAATAAAAATATTTTATTTACGTGACACTCAATCATCATATGTCGTTGTTGGTTCGGAATATGCAAAAATCAAAAATATCAGCAAAGCCGTTGCTGAAACTTCACGAAATATTACTATGGATAATTTCTTTGCTAGTGTCGATCTGGCTGAGTATATGCTACAACAGCGACGTATGATTTTGGGAACACTAACGCAAAAGAAACCTGACATTCCAACTGAATTAAAAGCCTAATCTCATCAAGAAGTAGTTCCTCAATATTTGTTTCCAAGCAAAGTGTCACTACCGTCAACTATGTGCCGAAGAGAAAAAAGGCAGTGACTTTATTAAGTATTATTCATCATGATAAGGCAGTTGATGAAAACAGCCCGAAGAGGAAGCCAAAGATTATGAACTACTATAAGAAATAAAAATGTGAGTTGATGTTATGGACCGAAAGGGTTGAGACTGTAAAAGCGAAAGACAAACTAGTTATTTGTTATGGGATATAGAAATTTTTACTTTGAAAACAAGAAAGACAATCTTACAGGAACTGGCAGAAAATTTAATGAAACCTCTGATGATTCTAAGATCGCAAATAGCCAACTTGAAACTAGCAACAATTAGGGGTTTGAAGATATGCGGAATTGAAAAGAAACACCTGGACAAATGGAGAAAGGAAGCTGTGAAATTTTCCATACATTATTAACAGAAAGAGTGCTTTGGCATTCGCAAAGAACACAGTAAAATGATTTGGATTTCATGTATGTTGTAGATACAAGAAACTATTTCGAAATCTACTAAATAATATCAGAATAAACGAATATTAATAGTTGCATATTGCCCTTTTGATGACTGTAGTTCTATTTCACACAGGTGTGTTCAGAATTTTAAAATAAAATACAAAATTATAAAGGAAATGATTCAACACAATAATAATATATATGAAGAAAATATTTCATTACAGCATGTCCTTTGAATTTTCTACTAATTGTAATAAAATTAAAATTGTTCTAAACATTGCCTTAATATGTGTGTACTTGTGTAAAATCCACTGTTAGTGTAGTGTGTAATAAATTACACCATGACAGATCTACAAGTTGCATCAAATTATAAATAAAATTATTTAACCCTTTCAATAACATAAAGGACTTAGAGCCCCTGCATATGCATTAGTGTATATTTTCTGAAACATGCCGACCATGGTTAAACATTAATTTCTTTATTTGTCTTTCAATTTGCTGTGAAATGGTAAGTGATGTAGGGTGGTGGAATGCAGATAATTTAATGGAAAACAGTTGCATTCCAAAATTAAGTACGATAACTAGAGGGAATAATATATTGTATATCACATTAAATATTTACATGATATAAAATCAGTTATTGCCCCGTTTGTCATATATAAATCCTTACACAGTTGTTTTCTGTGGTGTAGACACTATTTCCCCAAATACTACATAAGTTGCGGTATAGTCAAAGCGGTCTCGTTGCTTGAGAACTGACTTCACAAGTGGTAGAATGTGAGTCTTTATCAATAGCGAGTAGCTTAGCGGTTAATGGTGTGACACTGTAAGTTCGAGGTCCAAGTTCAAATCTTACTCCAGTATTGCATTATCTCACTTTTTTATTTAACTTCATTTGACGTAGTAGAATTCATGGATTTAACGTCCCTTGTTCTTTGAAAAATAGGACGGATTTGTGTCATTTTGTTAGTCCAATGGGTACTGTTGAAAAAAATTCTTGGCACTTTCAATAATATTTGGATAGTGGTATTAATAATAAGTACTTATGAATTAACCGTTTCCATTGTGGTGCGTGTTCTTTAGATATACAGTCATGTTCAAAAGTGCAAAGTAGTCATTCTCTCATACACACATATGCAGATCGTACCGACATTTAGTTTTAAGTATTTCATTTTTGCAATATTTTACTTGGGAATATTATGCGTGGCGTTTTGCACACACTTTTAGAGACGATATGTACGTATATATGTGTTCTTGGGCGTCCTACACAGGTTTCGACTCCCTCTTGCCGTTCTCTTTGCCAACCTAAAAATCACTGAAATTGTGGTCTTGCCAAATCCAGGAGTACCTTCGGCATAGTTCTTTCTACTTTCTCACCGTCTATCTTATTAGTACGCCGCTTGATTCCTTTTTCTCTCCTGGGCCGGCGTGACTCAGTTGTAGACTGTTCACCTCTGGTGCATGGGAAACTTGGTTCGATCTCATCTAGAAACAAGTGAACTTTGTGGTGGGCAAAAACCATGTGCATTGATTTTCCAGGGGATTTTCCGTTTTCTATCATTTCATTCCAACATTTCCATCCATTTCTCATCATCACCGTCTCTTTTACCCTAACCGGCGTAAAAGTGTGACGAAGTATTTCGTTTCATTTTTCCCCTTCTCTCTTTCGTTAGGAGGACCAAGCAGGAGGCAGTGATCATACATTCTTCAAAAGGTTTTGAGGATTTATATCTCTTTTCTTTCACTTGTTTGTATTTCTAGCCGAGTTTTCCTAGCATGTTTAATAAATCTTGCTTACTCAAGTGAGCCGAAAGCTATTATTGTGTTCCCATGTAAGATGTAGATCATTCAGCAAAACTACGATATTGCATACGTTTTACTTTCATTATGACAATATTGTATAAGTGCACAAGAATGTAACACTTAGCTGACATCCCTTTTGGGATGACCTCGATTCGCTGTTATAGTGACAGCGAAGGTAATATGCCTCATCTTCTTCCTGTCAAAGCCAGCTTTATCTCTTTCTTTCTTTCTTCTGTTTTAACGTTGGACAGCTATATGTCAGGTTGCTAGCAAAACTTCCTCGGGTTGGGATGACGAGGAGGAATAAAGGGGTGGGAAAATTAAACAAATGCATGGTAAAAATGCACAGTCTGGTAGTACAAGGGATGGCGTCCTTGCCTACAGCAGCTTCATAAACATTCCTCTCTAAAACGAATTATTAACCCGGCACCGGGCGCGTGGTTACTAGGAACAAGTGGGCGCATGGTGAAATTTTCTCTCACCTATCAAAGTAATGGAAAAATCCCTCTTATTAACACAGTTTAAGATTTAATTGTGAATTTTATTCTAAATTTACAACTTTAGAATATTTTAGTCATATACGCAGGGTATTTTACATTGTTTATTAATATCACTACACAATAAAAAAGATCAATAATTTTCCAACACTGAATAATACAGTAAAGCTACGGAATCACAAGAAACAAACAGTTTATTCAAACCGAGCAAAATCCTTTCGGGATGTGGCAGTTATCACTCACTGTCTTCATGTTGTTCACGCCCTCGGCACCTGCAACAGAGAACAGCTGGTGCGTGCTCCTTGCACACTGGGACAAGACAGTCTGCACAACATGTTTTGAATTATCGATTTTTCTTCCTGGGACAGAAACCACATTTCCTTTTATCACTATCCCCTTCTGGTGCCTCGGAGTTCACAGGTGCTGGAGAGTCACCCAGGATCATTCTTCTCTGTGATCGCAGCAAGCATGTTATTGTTGCTCTTCTACTGAGGTATGGCTTGCAGAGTTCCATTGCTAACTTTTTCTGATAGTCTCCTTGCGTCAACATTTTCACAGTTAAATCTATATATGATGTAGCTGTTGAGAGCACCAATATCAAGGAGTGTGTAGAAGGTACGTAACGGCCACCTGTTGGTTTTCCTTGCAACTATGTAGAGACTCTACAGCCCATCCACACAGTCTACACCACTCTTCGTCATATTATAAAATGTAATGATTTCCGGTTTAGCCTGCTCCTTTGTTGCTTAATCAATGTGTTCTCCTTCATGCATTGTGGAGAGTAATAGCACATTTTTCTTCTGTTTGACACATATGAACAAAGTAACATATCTTCTCCATGAGCGAACATGCTTGAAAATGGCGGTCTTCCCTTTGTACTCAGGAACTCAACCGGAATCTGAGGTTTGCTACTTCTTAGAGTTCCAACCAGTGTTAAGCAGTGATTCTTTAGAAGATCTAGCGCTAAAGGAACTGATGTGAAGAAATTGTCTGTTGTCACATTTCGGCCAGATTTAGTAATGGGTTTGATGAGACGTTTCACAATTGCGTGCGCACTGTTGTACTGAACATATGGTCCTCGGGGCTGTTGTGTTCCCGGATAAATCTCCAGTTTTATTGTGTAGTAGATATGTGCGTACACTAAGGAATATATTTTAATGCCATATTTTGCCGGTTTATTTGGAATGTAACATCGAAAAGAGCATCTTCCCCTGAGAGATTCAAGCATTTCATCAATAGTTACATGTTCATGTGGTGTCCAGTGGAACGCACATTTCAATACGAATTCTTCAAATAATGCCGGTATTGGAGATAAATTGGCTTCTTCCTTTCTCTGCTGTCTGGTGCTGATGTCATCAAAACGCAGGGCGCGGAGAAGCATACGAAACCGTTTCTGAGACATGACCAAACGAAACAATTCTGGAGCTGTTCCGTCAGTTACCCGTAAGTCCTCCAGATTTAAACGAGAACTCTTCATCATACCCGATAAATACAGCAAACCTAACAGTGCTAACATTTCTTCATAATCAGTGTTACGAATATCTCTTTCACGTGTTATTCCTATACGAATTTCTGCTAATTTTAGATTCGTATATTCTACAATTTGTTTTATAGTGTCTTCAGGGAAAAATAAATGCCATGCTTCCAATGGCGATTTTACTTTTCATGCTTGTCCTCTGACATCTGGTAAATGTCTCACGAGATTTCTATGCCTAGTTTTATGTGTCGTGTTTCTGGAGTGAACATTCCACGTTGTAACTCCATCTTTCGCTGTATATATAGGTCTATCTCTCACAACTTGGTCAGAATTTACAACATCAGGTTCTGTTTCTATTCCCGAAAACTCACTTTCACTACTTTGTTCAACTGTCTCAACGTTAGCGCCTTCATTGTCACTGCGACTGTCCATTATATCACTTACACTTTCATCTGCGTCTTCCCTTATGTTCATCTCCCTTTCCACTTCATCCATCCATTGTAACACTTTTTGTGCAGTTTTGTCATCCATATTTTAATATATTTACCTACAGTCAATGTATTTGTAGTATTCAACACTGCCAGAAATAGTAACGTAACAGGGCGCAAGGTGAGATAAAATCTCACTGAATTGCAAAGCTTCTAACAATGCACTGCAAACAAAAACAACGATTCTTCGTCAACAAGCTGTAGTTGCAGATTGAAGCTAAAAATAGTGAACTTGGAATACATAGAAGGATATACACGTGCGCATAACCATTGCGCAGTAGTACATGGGGAAAGCAAGGAGTGAGGGATTGTTTCACCACGCGCCCTGTGCCGGGTTAAAAAGCGTTTTCATAGTAGTACTTCAGACACCCTTTAACGTTTTACTGAAAAGTCGCCACGAGGATGGCATGGACCAATCACACGTTCATAAGCGTGTGTTTCTCCTTTGCTTTTTATCATTTATTTTACGCACTACAATACACATTTTAGTGTTGTGTAAAATGTACGAGGAGGGCAATGAAGACACTTCATCTGCGAACATCTGAGTAGTCCATGTCGGCCTTATGATGGGAAACGTTACTAATGAATGTTTTTCGTGGTGGTATGATCACGTTTTACAGTAATTGTTTATACGAAAAATGTATTATATACACAAGTTTGAAACTTTCCTATATTTTCAATTTATTTTAGAAATTGTATTAATGTATTTTTCAAGAATTTCACCTCAGATACTTTTCTCAAATTTATTTTTTTTATTTTTTCGGATCGTTAATGTTCGCCCATATTATTTTTCATAGACATAGAGTCGGGTGTGGCCAGCGTCCATAATTTAATTTTTAATTACTTATACTGTTCTCTGTCCCGTGTAGTGTTGCCTTGTAATATTAAGATGTCCCAGGTACGATTCTCTCTGCCGAGACATGTGGTTGGGATTCCACATTAAAATGTAGATTCCGTCCTATGGACGCCATCATCATTCCACGGAAGTCAATGTCAAACTACAATGAGTTCATCTTGTCCAGGAAACATCGGGTCAAAGGCCTGCTTTCGGGCGTAACACATACTGTCCTGATTAGCTACTTTTCAAGTTTTAGATTAAAATATAAAAAACAAGAATTACATATGTTTACATTTTGGAAAGACTATTTTTCACTTTAACAACTATATTGTAAAACTTTGTCCCACATAGGTATAGCGTTAATAAAGAGAGTGTCGGAATCGATCTCCCACTACCAAATGTATTATAAAATTTCTCTATAAAAGTATTTCCACAAAATACTGTAGAAGTTATTCTCTGTGGTATCTGAGGTTAGTTATAGGTGGTCTTTGACCGTAAGGTCGCAGACAGGATCTCTACAGAGCCCCGTAGCAGACTAAGTAGAATGTAGATAATTTGTTAGGAGTGTAGATAATTTATTAGGTTCTTTATTTTCAAATACAGTAAATATATGCGAAAATGAAAGATCATTTCTTTGTTCGTATGCTAAATTCGGTAATGACATAGGCTGCTCAACTTGACAGATGTGTTCTAATGAGTGTGAAGCAAATACTTTAGCGTCCTCTGTGTCTGAGAAGTTATCAACTTCGTGGTTCTCGTTATGTTGTTTATCTTGCTTGTCTTCTAAGCGGCTAAAGATGTATGCGGGATGCTGCTGACTTTTAATGTTTTGAATTTCAAAATTGTAATCCACTAAGAGTATCTTATAGCGACCAAATTTTCCGACTTTGTCCGGCTGGGTATGGAGTGAAGCCAAGCATTTATCATCCATAAATAATTTAAATTTTCTATTTAGTAAGAAATGTCGGAATTTTCCCAAGACATATACCAGTGCATATAGTTCTTTTTGCCGTGTTGGGGCTCATCTCTCGCTTTTGGTAAAACAGCGAGTATAACAGGAAACAATCCGTTCCTGATTTTTTTTTAGTATCATAACAAGCCAATATGCCGCCTGCGAAGGTTGACGATGAATCAGAATATCCTCGGATTGCCAGTGATGCATCATAATGAAACAAAGATGGAGCTTGTATAATTTCCATCTTAAGTTTTACAAATAGATCATCAAGCTTTGTTGTCCATTTAAATTTTGAATTTTTGTCCTCGGATTGTCAGATAAGAGCATAGACCCAGGAAGCTCTTTCAGCTCCGTTTAGAGGTTGTGTTGCTTTCTGAATGTCGTATGTTGTAGGCAATTTTAGGTGATATTTTGATCTCCTTTCTATTAACTTTGAATCCTAAAACTTCCAATTCCGGGTATAATAGATGGATCTTGTTCGGGTTTGCTCTAAAATTTTGTTTTCTTAATTTTTTAAAGAGGAATTATTATACCGACGGTTGTTGTTTCCAATTTTTGCTACCAATAACGAGGTCATCCGTAAAGGCTGTTACACGAGGTGGTATACCCTGTAAAACCCTGAGTACATCTATACTTATGGCTGCCGTGGACTAGGTGTTTCCCGTAAAGCAGCGCTGAAACTTACACGCCTTAGTAGCATGATTAAGCTCAAAAGATATGTATTTTTAACTTCTGAGATCCAATAATAGTAGAAAATATCTAGGCTTTATGTCAATAGTCGAAATACAAGATTTGCCTCTAACTACATGTAAAATGTGTTCAGTGGGCTGGAACGAATCCTCAAATATTGTGTAAAATTATTGCAAGTCTCTAAATTCAAAACTAGCGGAACTTTGAACTACTTGGTTTCTTAACTACAAGAAGTCGCGGGGAATATTAACTGACACTAGCATCTTTAATAATATTATTGTCTAAAATTTCTAAATCAATTTGCGGTCTTACTGCCAATGAAGTGGGTGCTGACGTCTGTTGGAAAGAGGCTCCTTTATCTATCCTTACCTTATGTACATAACCGCGAAAGTAGCCAATGTCACTTGGTGTATAAGAAAAACACCCCTGTATCTAAAAAGTAGATCATGTACAACTTTTTTCTCTTGACTCCTTAAATTTGTATTGATGTCGAATAACTTAACATCAAAAAGTGAATTTGTCTCTTGTAACCGATTTTGAATTTCTTATTAAGTTTTATAAAACGTTTCGTCATTTTGTTCACCTTTTTCGCAATCACCCTGTAAATCTACTTCTTGAACATTCTTTCCTGTATGTAGTGTTTCTAGTTTTCTTTACTAGCGTTACCGGCCTACTAGTATAATTTGATATTAATAAAGTGAAATTATTCTTAGGCATTTTAGTAGGCAACGATTGTAGTCCGTATTTGTCCAGCAAATTTTCTAATGGAGAGAGAAAAAAATATGGATTATCCTTTACTGATTCTTGACATTAATTGGTGACCTGGCTGGTATGGTAACCTTCCGAATTGTATAAACATCAGCCCACTTGACCTGGCTTATTGTATGCATAGCGCTAGCAGATAATTTTTCCTGAGCATGAACTTCAATTGGATACTGCGGAGGCCGTAGTTTCTTGTATACCGACAACATATTATTATCTAAGTCAATTTTGGTCTGTAATCGATTTAGAATGTCTTCACCAAATAAAGACAAAAAATCTCCACGCTCTAAAATTGAGAAATAATGAGAAAATGTTGTTGAGCCAATCCTGAACTTAATCAAATCTATATGGGGTAAATTTAGGACGGAATTCTCAATTCCTCGTAGATTAGTGCTGAAAGGAACCAATTGTGTGTTTAGATGAAGCTAATTCTTTTTTTTTGCCATAGACTCAATGAACTGCCAGTGCAAATGATTGCACGATATTTTCCTTGTTAATTGTTACATTACTTAACAATTTATGTTCCTGATTTAGCATTTTAATGTTCTCCCTTCTATCTGATAACTGGAGCCACTGCATTGAGTGATGTATTTTCCAATTTTTGTTGTTCACTTCTTTCCTGATTTTTGGCCATCACAAAATGTTCTTGAGAGGGTTTGCCCTGGGGCTCCCTAGGCGTTTTCCTACTGATTGTTCTTATAGCATGTACTGGAAGAATGTCTTTATAGAGCATGTACCGCATACTGTGACTGTGTCGGTTCTAGGATTACTATTATTATTTTTATTATTATTTAGAATTGTTCTTCTTCTCATATCTGTTCTGGTTGTTACGACCGCCTCGCCTATATTGGGAGTTCTTTATAGCATTTTGAACTACCACAAAGGATAGTTCAGACAATTAACTTGCTAATTTAGTGAAAGCAAATGAATTTTTTGCACGATCATTACTAGATGTGCTAGGCGCCGGGGGTTCGAGAGGGGAATCCGGATTAGCAATTAGAGGGGAAGAATTTGTAGGCAACTGAATTCGTGATGCACCCTGTAGCTGTGGTGCTGAAGATGTAGGAAAGACTACGGTCGGTTGTTGGTAGTGATTCCAATTAGGGTTACATAATGGAAAGGCCAGTTCTTATTGATGCACAGGTGCCTGCGACTGTTGATGAGTTTAAATTGCTGACTGTTGAATTATGATCATACAGTGAATATATTGCCCGTTGTTATTCCACGTAATCACGTTTCTTCATTAGGTCGTTTCCTTTTTCGAGATTGTGTAAATGCGTCTGTAAGGCCTGAACTGTTGTAAATATTTCTGCACGGATAAATAATTTCTTTTCTTCTCCTCCATGGCCTGAGGCAGAGCATGTCTAATGACATCCATTAAAAAATACGTTTGCACCTTGTTGGACTTGAAAAATATCAAACTCGCCCGATATGTCAGTAATTTTGGTCTAACCAAGTCAAATAACTTATCTTTCAATTGATCGTAATTAAGTGCATATAATTCGTTCTAATTTATCCTTTAATTGTAGCACTAAAGCGAGCACCATGTCTTGTAAATAAATTGGCAACATCTATTTCTTTTTATTCTCATTCCTCGAATGCAACAATGCAAGATGGTAGAAAAGCATAAAAAATATATCGGAGTCCTCACTAACGTGTCCCTAATAACTAGTGAGTTGTGGTATATTAAAAGAAGCGCTCGAACTCTACTGCGCGCGAACTATACCGTCCTGTGGGAAAGTGTTCTTTCTTGTTCTAGTTTGAGGTATGCACTAAATAAAGTCAAGTCCGATTCACTAATTGTACATTTTAAGAAGATCACATATCTTGAAAAAAGTTCACTGTCAAGTTAGTAAAGTTACTGTCCGGTAGGAAGTTCAGATCAATGCTGAACCAGCCAAAGCTTCTACCATGTAAAGCTTTCTCCCATATAGGTAAAGGCAGAGCGTTAATAAAAAGTGTGTCCGGAATCGATCTCCCACTGCCATTTTTATTATAAAATTTGTCTGTAAAAGTATTTCCACAAAATACTGTACAAATTAATCTCTCTAGTATCAAAGGTTAATTAAAGGCGGTCTTTGACCGTAAAGTCTCAGACAGGATCTCTACAGAGCCCCGTAGCAGGATAAGTAGAGGGTAATTAAGGAACCAATTGCCGATTTTTTCTAGACAGTGCGGGTCGCAATAGTTCCTCGTAAGGTAGAGTGAGTGAGGCAAAATAGTCGATGTAGGTAACTCTACAGAAGAATTTCATGTTTTCGGCGTCTAACCGCTTTTCCTTCGGCAGGGAGTCGGATCTTTGACCGGCCGTAGATTTGAGGAAGGGTCTGAACAGGGTTGGGCAAGCATCCGCGTCACGGCTATCTGCCGCCTCTGACCCCAGCTTTTAAAAATATGTTTTCGTACTATTGGTGCTATATTCATGTACCTATTATTGCTGAAAGCAAATTTATTATTTGCATTGTTTCATGTTGCATCACTATTCTGTCCGTCATTTGCAGTTTTCAGTTTCTGTGCTGGGTTTAACGCTAAGTACGTATAGGCAGTGAATTATTAGAAGTATTACGTGTATTTGTACTTCTTCTACGCTGAACGTACACAAGATTTTCGTAATTTTGGACAATCAAGAGTAAGTGATTAAAGCTCACAAACTGCGATGAAAGTAATACTTGCTCAACTTATATGACAAAGAATCCTAATTGATACAATAATTTGGAAATCTGGTAAAATGAGTTGAGTTGTTTCAGTGCGTTATAGGTATTTAGAACAAAATCCATAATACCGAAATTTCGAAATAATATTACGAATTTGGGTGTCTCGATTAGCTAGAATAAATCCATTTTCATAATTTGCCAACAAAAGGTTTTTGAAATTTTCATACGCATATAATCCAGATCTAATTCCTATGTACCACGTAAAGCATGATGATAGTAACACATGAGACAAGCACCTAAAAAGATAGATTTCTCTGTAATAATCAAACCGAAATTTGCAACAAAAGTGTTAGCGTAAATATCATCTGTTCTACCACTGAACTTTGTTAATTATGTGATTTCATTAAATTTTACCGGCACCTTCGACTGCTTATATCTATTTATGTTAGATTTGTATACTCATGTTTTCTAGACGTTTTTTATTCTCACCTTATCTATTTCACTTTCTCGTTCTGTGCTTGACATTATCCTCCTTGTTATATCTTGTGGAATTCCGTCTGCTAGATTAGCAATTTCGGATACTTTCAGGACAACTTCTGTGATATGAAGAATTCAGTGGGTTACGAATCATTCCGTTGACCGTTCTTAAAATCTAAGAGTTCACGTTGCAGACAATGCATTTGGGCAGAGTCATTCTCAGTCCAAGCAGTATTATTGCCAATTCTCTCTTCTACAAGTAGGGTAAGCCATACAGTGACTGGCACCCAAATAATAACTGGTACGTTTCTAGTTAATATTCAAATAATAAGAAGACAAATCAGTTTTTCTGAATGTATTCATTAACGGATGACAGCACTAGTCTTTGTATTTATGTTCTGTAAAGCTTTTTCCTGCTATTTGTGTATTAGAGTGAAGTGGGTTATGGAATAGGTGGATATATTATCCTAAAATTAAACGTGGTCTTATTTGTTATAAATTTGTTAAAGAGGTTATCACCGACCTAAAGCTCATTTTTTGGATTAAGAAAAGGACATTGGGGAAAATAGACTTAATTTCAAACTTTATTAAACCAAGCCTCGTATATTCTCTAGCATTCTAGAAACTCTTCCCTCATCGCTTTCGTGTGTCTCTTCGTCTGTGTTGGTGAGCCTCAGTCCGATTTTGTGGCCACATATAGACATATGATGTGGACACAGCGACTCCTTTTGTGAGTGTTCTTTTCAATCCAGAAAACGGGACACTTGCAATAACACCTACGCCTTGTCCCGCCCATCGCTGATGGTTAGTTCGAAGCATCCGCATCTTTTAAGCCAAACAGCTTGGACTCAACATTATACGTCATAAGCGGGAAACTACAACCCCAAGCATTCACACGCAATAGCCAACTGAAAGGAGCATCAGTGTGTTTTTGGTACGCGTGCCTGTTGGGCATTTTTGCGAAGAGCACGCACAAAGCCGAGTAGGGTGCGTCAATTCCCAAGATTAAGAGAGAAGCGCTCCCCTCGGAAGGGTCGGGCTAAAGTAAAAAATTCGATTTGTGTAACGCATGTGGTAAACATTAACATTTTGAAGTGTGTCTACAGTATCAGTGTCTCCATAATGAACGCTTGAGTTTGAACCAGCGAGTAACAAGGAACTAAGAACATGAGTTAGGACAATCACCTATTTCTACTAGTAGGAAGCTAAATTGAATCTCAAAGTTAATATTCGTCGCTCCATGCTCATCCTGGCCTCAGCCTAAAGACTTTTTGCCGACCTGTCATCTAGTGGATTCTGCCGCTGGGCCCCAGCGACATCAACTGACCGGTCGAAGATTAACCGTGAGTAATTAAAAGCCACTAATTCGTTACACGTACTCGAACGGAATTAAAAAGGAAAGATTCAAATAATCAGAGAACGTTAATAATAGTTTCTCGTTTGTTTGTAATTTTCTGTATTATTTTTAATTGTATATTTCATGTCTACTAACATTATATTTTTACATAATTTAATTAGGTTCTTGTGATTTATATTGTTCAGTAAATTCTTGTCCGTTAATACTTTCGTCAAAGTTCGCCATTCATACATATTTTACTTTACGGTACTTATGTTTTATTCACCTGTGTGCCCAGCTTCGGTTTCAATGAGATATAAGTGCGGAAGTGATTGTATCCTGCCGTTGCAAAGCTGGGTAAATGCAAATGAATGTTTAGGCTTATAGAATTTCAACGCCTGCAGGGAAACACGATTACAATCTTTAAAGAATATTTACCATCGTTCTGACTTATTTAATGTTACTCTTCTTTTGGTTTATTGCCAAAGCAGGTCAGTCACTATCAAAATGTGTTTTCCCTTCAAGCAATCTTGTAAGTTGTATCTCCTGTGTTAAAAAAATGAGGGTGCTAATCGGTGTATAAAAAAGTATGTCTCTAGATAGTAATTGTCATACCCTTGCATATTACTATCAAATTAATATTTTATATATGGTTGTGATATATTGGGTTTAAAAGCTTCCAATTAGGAAAAATACAAATGTACTAAACACTCATGTTCCTGCGTTAACTCATTCTAGTTAATGGCACCCTGCCAATTACAGTAAATTGTGGTGCCAATTGCTGTAATTCAATATTAATCAAATTAAAAAAAGAGATCAGTTTATCTCTTAGTTTCGATCGCTTGAATCAGAAGTATAGTGTTATATAACACTAGATCAAGCGCCAGTATCTCATTATTAGATAATTAAATCTAAACTTTTTAAAGTGAATCGCATATAAATAAACTGGTGCTTGTCTTTAAAGCTATTTGTAGGCAAACGGTGCTAAGAATTGGTAGTGATTTTCATTTCCATGATTTGCCAAATTGAGTAAGCCATAAAACAGAAATTCTAAGAAGTGCCGTTTTGCCTATAGATGCAACACATTGTCCGTTTTTGTTCTTTCTCAATTGAATCAATAAGTTTAGAAACCTGTCATCCCATCGAAGCTAGTCTTTTCCCTATATGGCATGTTTTCATACTAAAGAAAAATTTCAGTGCTTAATATTTTCTACAAGCAGTGGGAGGAGATGACTAGTTTTCAGCCTAAATGGTGTTTCCACATCCGTTGAGCTGGAATATGCAAAGATTCTAAATTTTGTGAAATGATCTAGATTATTGGTCCTCGAACACATCGATTAAATTTATATTTCAGGCGGCAATTTCTCCTAATGCTAATTTATATATCTTGTACAGAATTAGTTTCTGTTGCAATATGCCATGAATTGAAATAATTAAAGAAATTCTTAAAGATGCTCTCCAAGCTGATTTAGAAGACTGGGAGTCAAACAGTCTCAAGGATGTACGGTATACCAAGATCTACTCTGTAATTCCGTTACAAATCCTAATTGCAGAGTAAAGAATGAATTCTAGCTGAAAAGGGTGCCAAAACGTCTATCCGGTTAATTCTAAAGATTCAGTAACAGTAACGTTTACATTTAACGCGAACGGTGATACAACCCCTTCAATTATAGTGTACCCTTAGGTCCATATTGCCATAGATGTAGCAAAATATGTTCCAAAGGGATGTGTTGTTGGACATAGTAACAACGGTTGAATGATAGGTGAGGTATTCTACAAAAATGTTGCTAATACGTTTTACAAACAACACAATTTTAAATTTCCAATCATCTACTTTGTTGATAGATATAAGATGCACCTAACTCACCAGTTGAGTCCGCTATGCTGAGAGTTACAAATATAATGTATTGCTTTGTATCCAAATGCAAGTCGAGTACTTCAAATCAAACATGTTGCAGCATTTCGAATAATAAAGAAGAAGCGGATAAAAGTGGTTTGGAATTAGAGGCATAACCATCTTGATGAAATGTGAATAATTTGAATTTTGCTTTTCTTGTTACAGAAGTAGTGGATAACTATATTTCCCAATCAACTATTAAAAATGGCTTTCCCTCTTTTGGCTTATTTCCCTTTGACCCAAACAGTATGGACTATAGTAAATGCATTAGCAACACATCTACGTCCTCACCAATTTTTGCCGTATATTCTTGTGCGAAAAGAAAGGAAGCTATTGTCTTAACAGCTGAGCAGTTCTTAGACATTGTAAGAGTAGATGTATTGCAATAGTTGGAAAAGACTAAACGGGAAGACTCGAAAAAGAATCATAGTGTGGATATGTTAACCTTATATTGTTTGTGGAGATATTTCAAAAGATCTACACAAAGCAGTAACTCAGATTCATCAGGGAAAGGAATTAATACAAATGTTCTTCAACATTCTCTAGTAGACGAACCGTCAGTCAATTAAACAGAAGAAACATCAGGTGCCGCCATATGTGAACAAGAAGCAAACGCAAATACTCGTGATTAAAATAGCTCCAACAAAGTTAGGCTGTCATTATTTGATGGGATTGCAAATATGCAGACATTTGAGAATGAAGACAGTGCATTGTGTTCAGAAAGTGTTGAGGTGAGTAAATGCTTGAGCAGATAGTTGAAAACGCAATTTAAATTATGCGACATTTGATCATCTGCATTGGCCAGAGACACCTAAGCACAAAGGGAAGCGCAATATAGAGCGCCTAGCATTTAGTGTCACCTCAGAAAAATACCAGGAAATGATAAGAGAGAAGGAAACCCGGGAGAAGCAAATTGAAGAAGAAAAGCTATGTGGAAAAGAACGAGAGAGGAATCCAAGGCAAAAAAGGAATGGAAAATTACAAATAGGATATAAAGCTTGTACAGCCAGAAATGAATCGAAAAATTGTATAGCCAGAGAGGAACCAGAAACAGATGAGAGTAGTGCCTGAATCGGAAGCATTTCTCCTCAGAATTGAAAACAGGAGCAAACTGTAAAGAGAAATTTGTTAGGTGCCCAAATGAATATCGGTAAGAACTCCAATAAATCATGTCCAAATGCACTACCGTTAAAGACTTACAACATGATAATGCGTTCTTTGTTTACAAATAGTTTTCATTTATATTGCATTCCTAGAGATCACAACATTCATATTTCAGAACAGCTGCAAAATGATGGTTTTGTGTGCCATATTTGCTACTTTCTCGACGAAGACAGCGAAGATATAGATATACCAGGTTATAATGATAGTGAATAATACCAGTCTCTGCAATGCAAATCGTGTAACCCTTGTTTCTGTTTTCTTTTTTTCATATTTAAAGATTTATTAAGTTAGAGTTAACAATGGTAGTTTTGCCTAAAATTAAATATCTTGGTTTGTACAACGTTATAAACAATTTTAACTGATTTCTTTTAATTATTGGTCAAAGGGTAACCTGAGGGTATTATATTTCGGCACACAATGTAAAACTATGTTGTTTTTTATAAATAAAAACCATTTGAGTTGCGGTTTACTAACAGTGCCAATTACTATAGGAATAAGTGCTAATTACTGTATTTCCAGTGCCAATCACTATAGTTTTATACTGTGTTCTCTATAAGCACTATAAACGTTTCCTGCTTCTGAAATACGTAAAAAATACACATACTCCATAATTAATATGAATTAATGTATATTTAGGGAAAAAAATCAAGAGAATATGTTTAAAAAGATGAAAGATGTAGACGTCTATATTTTAAAAAAATCCTTAAAGTGCCAATCACTGTATGGTCCATTCTATTTCACTAAACTTATTCCTTAGATGCTGTGATAGCTTTTCAAATTTTGCATTCTGATTTTGTTCTAATTGTTTAAATCTAGAACTGTGATCTAATTGTCCCAGTTTGTTGGTAATTTGATCAAACTTACTTCTATGATATCCCAACGTAGCTGTTTGGGTTTCCAATATATTTGTTATTGTTCAACATGATTTGCTAATTGAAAACTCAGTTATTACAACTCGCTTTCAAACAGTTCATTCATCTGTTGAACAAGTTGCTAGAATTCAGAATTCGTGATTTTGAAGTTGGTGCATTTCAACCAATTTCCACTATTTTTTGATTAGAATTCATCAATCTCTCGTTCCGCTATAACATAAATACTATATTGAATAATCTTACTAGGCTTCAGATTAAACAGTTTCTCCTGGCTTAAAATATTCCAGGAAAACTTGTACCCACTTCAATACGTTGTAAAATATGTAACCACTTCTTAGACCTTGATACGTATATCTGGAGTTAATGCGTTTATAAGTATTAAGTATAAGAACTAGTTGCACTAATACTTTCAAATATCTCAAACTCTAAATCGCTATATTTGACGAGAAATGAATTATTTTAAATCACATTTCGAAATCTTATTTTTAACTGTCATGTTGACTCACACACTTAGTATATAACATCTCTTTGACAACAGTTTACATCACTATAGCAACGAACAAACAGAAGATATCTAGATCAATCGTCAGATGCTGAATACATTTTTCTTTCTTCTTCTTCTTCTTCTACAAAAATGCTTGAGCACTGCTGCCGGGATGACGCACGAAAAATTATATTCAACGTTGTCGCTGTAGTATTCCTCTCAAAAATGGCAGTATTAATATATTCATACGCCATAAAGGAAACTGAACACTGAAAGTCACCCAAATGACCATAAACGTTGGTAAATAATAACCAAAGGGGAGAAATTACATTAAATTTCGGAAATCAAAATTTTAGGCAATTTTATACCAACGAAAGGAAAGGACTTTGAACACCAACTTCGCAATGATATGTTTAAACTTCGTGGAGAACAATTACTAATTAACGACTTTCTAGTAATTCCAAAATTTAAGGTATGGTCCTATGTACTTCTCACAAAATCTAAGGGTGGAGAACCATTGCACATCCACTACCAAAAGGATCTCACCACCAAGAACTTTTAATCCATTATTTGAAGTCCAGATAATTTGCAACTGTGAGAACGCGTGGGCAGATGCAACCCAACAAACTCGAAATTTCGTCGGTGCTGCCAGCAGTTCGTATCCTTGATCTAGGAGTTCGTGCAGGTAAAATTGTAAAGCAGGTGACAAAAGAAGCAGCAATGCATTCTAAAATGAATCTCTTCGTTTCAGATCGTGTTGTCGGATGAACATAATATATTATTCTCAGTATTGCTCTGTATATAATGCATTATCACCTTATATTATGTATGTTTCAAGAAATTAAAATACTGACCTTCATGAACCAAAGAATGCCTGTAAGTAGGTGAAAATGTCAAATCTAGAACAACTGCTGTAAATAACTTGTTAAAGCATTAACTCCATTGACAGAACTTATCCAATACTCCTCATTCAAACAACCTTTTTTCTGGATAGGATATTTTGCTTGTTACACTGACTAAATGTTGAAATTGAATTTGAGAAATTTGAAAATGAAATGAAATCTTTGAGTTTTACGTCCCACGGTTATGCCGGTTAGGCTAAAGGATACGGTGATTATGAGAGATGAGTGAAATGAAGAAAGTGGGAGGAAACGGGAGAACCCCGAGAAAACCCACGAGCACGGTGTTTGTCCACGACAAAGTTCACTTGGCGGGGGCTGGGATCGAACCCGGAACTCCAAGCACCAGAGGTGAACGCTCTACCACTGAGCCATCGCGCCCCCTTGAGAAATTTTAGAACTTTAAACCTGTCTGGATTTGGGCCCGGGTCCGCCGAATAGATGTTCAATATACCTACCACTTACTTACCGCGTCACTGCAGCTTCCCCTCTATCTAGTAGCTTGTTAAAAGTGTTGATTGCAGGACTATACAGAAGATACTCGTAGTCCTATAAGAAGGCCTTATGTGAGTTTTATATTGACTTACTCGCGATTTCATTTTTTCGCATTCTTTGAATTGTATTAACGCATTTAGAAATATAAAATTTTATTTGTATCTTCCGCTACCACTGTTTTACTGCCGATAAGGTGAAGCCTATTGGGCGTTTGAATCCCTGTGAAGAACAAAGTCGGAAATGATAAAGTTCTTATCGGGCAATCAGCCAGGTGAAAACTGGTGGATAGGCCCCGTTTCGAGAGCTGTCATCGTTCTCATCATCAGGGCAATTATGTAGAGATCAGCCAAATCTCTAGTCTTCAGATCAGCCAAAGGCTGATCTCTACATAATTGTCCTGATGATGAGAACGATGACAGCTCTCGAAACGTTGGCCTATCCACCAGTTTTCACCTGGCTGATTGCCCTAGAAGAACTTTATCATATACGCCGCCAGGAAAGCTTCAAATCTTACTTCAAAGTCGGAATTGTAGCCGTTCTCGATATTTGTTTGGAGAAGTTCAATGTTTGGACTAAGACGAAGGGACGTGATATGCCACTGGTGAGGAATATCATATTTGGGGAGAATTTAAAGCATAAATGATTGGCAAACATAACACACGTCTGACAGAGATCCGGTTCGAATCCCATTCGGGAAATTATATACTACAACTATTATTATTATTATTATTATTATTATTATTATTATTATTATTATTATTATTATTATTATTACTGGAAATTGGAGACTTTTGTGCATGTTTTATATTTCGTAACGATTTTGAGTGTTCAATTGCAAATTTTATGTTGATATGGAACGTATCTGAATTGTTGAATTGTTCAAAACATTAATATTTCTATATCCCATTATTAAAAAAATAGCAGAAACGTAAGCGATTGATGGGAAAGAAAATCCTTTTGTTTTAGATCGTATATTTGACCCATACTAACGATATGTTTACGTATTCTTCTAATTGTTCCATAAACACGTTAGGTTCCCATACAGTACGAAATAAGTTTGATATGGTTAACGTCATCTTGTAGCCGTGCTTCGTAGATCACATTTCTACTCGGGTGCACTGAAGAAAGTCGTATCAGCACTAAAAAATAGAGGAATTAAGTTTTTTCCATGTTATATTCCAACCACGAGGATTTGTCAGCAACACTTATCCCACTACTCGAGAACATCGCTATTAATTAACACCGCGTTAGGCTCGTACGTTTCTGTTACACAATTAGGCGCGTAGGTGATCCCCACGTATTAAAATGTATTTTCAGTAAGTAAAATCATCTTTAAATGACGATCCTTTAATCTATTTGATAAAGTGTTAATTGAAGATTAAAGTTTTGATTCTACACAGTGTTCTACTGAATATAACTGATTTATGTTTCATGACTATTAAGCTGATTCCAAGCATGTTACACAAGTGTTTTTGAGATGTTCTCCACACACCCATCTCTTCAAGCATTACTTCCTTCTAGTTTTGTCTCTTTCTCTTGCACAAGCATGGCAATGTTCTCTAGACTCTGATGGTTTCTCAATATCTATCATCCCCTCTTCCTCAACTCCAAGTAACAGTCGGAATCTGGACCTCTTCCTAATTTCAACTGGAATCTTGGGAATAGAGAATAGGCGTTACATCTGAGGTTTAGTCATTTCCCAGGCGAAATCAAAAAAAAAAAAAAAAAAAAAACCTTCGTGACAATTGAGGTGAACTGGCCTTGAATTTCCGGATTCAAAATGGAACAATGCACATGACTTTAGAAGATTAAAAGTATCACATCGGGCTATCTTGTTCTGATAAGTGCTATGGCCACTTGCACTCACGTGATAAATTTCATTATTATATTCATCAGAACACACCTTCGACTACTCTTCTTCCTCAAAACCACTGCAGAACAACATCTTATCTTTTGTCGTCGTTTCTTCCGCCATTTTGACATTTTACTTCCTACGTATATAGACGCGTGGTTTACAAATGTCACCCAAACACTCTGCTACAGAGAGAATTTATTTCTTACAAAGTCTAAACGAGAAACAGAAGTGTACTACTGCTAACAGAATAACCTCAATAATTAACCTTCAGCTACTGAAAATCGCAAATCAGTGTACCAACACACAGTGTTGCAAGTTTGAGACAAAACTCGCTGGGGGACACCTGTTACCCACACGCCTAATCCAAGGTTAAGTAGAAAATCTTGGTAAAAAGTGTTCACGAAATTGCAAAGTTGGACGTTGTTGCAAAGTTTAGATATGACGAAGTTTAAAGACCTATTTGAGGAGCGAGCCTAATGTTATGTGAGGATAATTACACTTTAGATTTATCTCTTCGGGTATTTCCTTATAAATATACTCTTTCGCGAGCCATATATATATATTGCAGATTATTAATTTGAACACTTCAACCAGTTTACTTGATATTGAAGAATTAAGAAATATCTAACCATTAGCCCGGGAAGATGTAATGCGTCTTTCGCGCACTCAAACGTGTTTTTATACATATTTTCTGTTTATTATGTTACATAGTATAGTTTTTTTGTGAGCGGTAGAAAAAGAAAACTTATAACGGTCCCAACCTGAAACTCAGCTATTCCATGCCGAATGCGCCTGTGTACCAGTGTTAGACAACTAAGTTCCTCTCGGCAGATGCCACGCAGCAACTATCCACTATTCCTCCTTTTCCTCTTTGAAAGGTATTTCACCAGCGTTCGGCAAAGAGGCAATGAAATACCAACGAACCACAAAAATACTCTCCTGAGGTTCATTAAATCGCCTATATGTGTGAATTTTATTACATTAAAGTGAGTCTTCATACAATAAAAGAGTACCCGGGGTAGGCACGAATCACAAACCTTATCCTTAGGCGCGCGTTCTTCTAACTTCCCCACGAAGGCGATGAAGAATAAGTCTCATGTAGAGGGATAAATCGATGAGGTCATTATAAATTACACAATGAGCGTATTCCTTTAAAAATGCATATTCAAACGATAACCTTTCGTAATCATACAAGACGTGTTCGTCATGTAATTACATAATAAAATTACGCGCATCATAGTTCTCCCTTAATTCATAGTTCTCCCATATTCACTTTATAATAATACACGGGAATAACCATCGGAATTCGTACAATAATACGGTCTCATATCAATGTTTCAACTTCATGATGCAGAGGCACTCTTGACCCTCGAAACTCAGTTTAGAAAAAAATGTTTTAAAAATAATCTATAATAGTAACTGTATGCACATGATTGCGATATTTCGTGTTGGTCCCTTCCGGATTCTTCGCGACATATTGAAGGAATGCTTCCAAAATTAAGTTATAGCTGACAACGTAGGACTGGCTAGGACAGGAAAGCGGAGATACCCAATTGGGACCCTTGAGACAATAATAACAACAACAATAATAATAATAATAATAATAATAATAATAATAATAATAATAATAATAATAGTAGTAGTAATAGTAGTAGTAGTAATAATAATATTATAATTATTTTCACAGAGTATTTCCGAAGTAGAACTAATTCCATTCGAACGCGCAAACACCCCCCACACACACACTAACGCATACACACACACACACACACACACACACACATATATATATATATATATATATATATATATATATATATATATATATATATGTGTGTGTGTGTGTGTGTGTGTGTGTGTGTGTGTGTGTGTTCGAATGGAATTAGTAATATATATATATTACTAGAACGGTTCACCCTATCATTGCTTATATGGGGGGATGGGTGAGTGAGTGATAGTTCTGCCTTGGGTATGGCCACGGTCATTTGAACCTTTATAATGTTTTTAATGCTTGGCTACGCTATTCTAAAAACAGGTGCACCAATAACAACACATCAATTTGAGAGGTGATGTATAATTGCATATATCAAAAAGAATGAACATGAAAGTTCCCTGCTGCTATAACTTCATACTTATTATGTATAGTGAATACAGCTGTAGGAAGTTTCTCAGCACCTGATTAGGAGTCTCTGAAGAGTAGGTGGGGCAATTTCCAAACTTTCAGAGCCTATTTCAGAATTCGGTCGCAAGAGTATCTAAAATGTAGAATGAGGTATAAAAGACCTTGAGAAATGTGCGATACTGTAGTAAATCGAAAGTTTCTGGGATAAAAGACCCCCGGGACAGAGTCAGTTCTATGAAACCTCACGGATGTGTGTCCCCTCTACACTCTCTTTCATTGCTTCCCCTTCAATTTCTGCGATTACGTTCAAATGAAGTGGGCTCAAAGTTTTTTGCTGTGGGGTCCAAAATACTGATAGCCGATACTGACTAACACAGGCAAACAATACCATTAATCCCTTGAGATGATTGAAATAGAATTTGAATAATAAAAAAAAAACTTAATGAAATACAAAAGGTAGCCAAGTATCGACTTTGCAGTAATAATAATAATAATAATAATAATAATAATAATAATAATAATAATAATAATAATAATAATAATAATAAAATAACTCAATTACAATACTTATTGCGGAAACAGTCACTTCCATTTTAGAAAAAATAATTCCCTCTTAAATGATTCGAATGAGTCTCTCTCATATGAATTTCATGCTTTGCATATATTTATTTTAATTTGTCACAATCGTGGTATTGATTCCCAGTGGCACCTAACGTATTTCGTCTTATTCCAAACGCAACATAAATGCGAACACAAATATCGAGGACAGTTATAATTCCGACCTTGATCATCTGAGGTGTTCCAAGCCCCAATCTGCTTCACTACCCAATCGTCTGTAATCTACACAAATTCTTCATACAAAAATAAGAAAATACAATCGTAGTTCCGAAAGAAACAAATAGAACTTTCTATTTGTAGATCTATTGATACAATTCGAGGAATGCAAAAAAATGTCTCTTTGGAAATTAGAAGTTTGGATAACGAAGAATAGTAATGTAAATCGGCACTATCGTTAAAAACGATGAGGTAGCCTGAACTTTAAGAAAGTTTTATAATATTTTCCTCATTGACAATGGCCTATATAACTCCCTTTCGAGTTACAGAAGGAAATCCCCTTTACACATTATGAAACTCACATAGCATTGTCTTCTTATACAATCATTATTATCTAGTGTATAGTCTTACGTGCAACGGTTTTGATTAGCTAATGGTACGAGTGGAAAATGCAGTGACGCGGTATGCAAATGGTTAGTGGATTTAACTTGCCAGTTTCAAGTCCCATGCTAGGTTCAAACTTTCTCAAGGAACGAAATTAGAGCGCTTGTGGAGGAGAGATATTTTTGGTGATGGCTCTGAGTATTTAATCAAAGCGCTTGCTGAAAGAAATAACCAGAATTTATTTTGTGAATTAAAAATATAAGGTCTTAATTTAAAAAGGCCTTGTATACGCACATGCCAGGAATTCTACAGGAAAGATTCGTTGATAGTTGACTTTAACAGCTAAAATTAGCAAGGGTACCTTTTAACTTTATTTGAAACTGCCTAAAAGCTTCCGATATGAGTTGAGCGAATCGGTATTCCGAATTATAATAAGTATATAGGGTGCAACAAGGCATAAAATGATTTTAAACCAGAAACTTCCGTAGACCCATCTATAGCCATTTACATATGATGCGAACTATATAACAATAGTATATTTTTTAATAAAATATTTATTAATAAAATACTAAAATAAGCTAAGAAATCAGTACATACAATTATACTATTGTACTTAATTTCTTTTGACAAACAGTGCGGTCATAAATCATTAGCCTTCTGCCTAAATTTCAGCTTCCCATGAATTTATCCCAACTTAAATGGAAGCGAAAGCTTCTGATGCGTTTGACACGCCTGTGAAGGAACCACAGTGGTAAGATGCACCATTCCAGCGATATCACGTTCCAAATGTGTGTAGTGCTCAGAGAAGACGCCAGAATCGAGGCGCAGCTTCGAGATCATATCTTTACGCTGCGAACTTATTTATATAAAGTGCGAAACTCATTGCTCAGAAACATAATTCCGTATAGGATAAATCTCGTTAATCAAATTTGTTGTTTACATTTTCTTCTCTTAACTGGATGTATTTGTGTTCTGTGCTTATAGTTGTTGTCATGGAAAACGGTTACACTTTACTCCTTTTCACTGCTCTATTACGCATATTTGAGGAGAGCTATGTCAGTCGATGATATTGGATGAAAAAAACACGATAAGGAAGGAGTGTGGTAAATTTTATTCGGCGCCAAAATTTAGTGATAGTATTCAGGATCCGAATTAGTTGCTAGCTGCTGCAAATATGCAGCAAATATGCTACAAGCGGCTGAAAAAATGGTGGAGAAATACGCCGAAATGTTGTTGGACGAAACTCCTGACGATTAATATTAACATGGTGGTATACCTTCAAAACTTCGGTGTATCTTCGGCTGCCGAAAACCAGAATTACTCGTTGCATGTCAAGGGCAAATTACATGCAGTTGCGTGCCATATGCTGATGATGGTTTGTATGATATACGCGAAGTTTTCGACACATGTATACGAATGTATTCAACACATGTTGGCATGCAGAATTATTGGCAACTTGGGAAACAAATTAAGCTCAGTGAGGACTACGGAAAAGTAGACGGAAATGGCTCAGATCCAGCATCAACGTTGTCAACAATTGAAACCGAGTACTTGCTTGTTCCCGTTGCATAAGGAGAAAACAGATGGTGACTGGATTTTGGGTATATATTCTTCAAATTACTCGGCTATGATAAGCACGAGTTTCAGATGATCGGCTCGTTCACATCTAATTGTAAGCCTATCTAAGTCGCTGTGTTCTTGGTCAGATTACGCACCTATTTATCGTACATCATATCACTGTTCATTCATTGTTCGGCAGTTCGAAGTCCATTCTTGACGATTATGTTACGACTGCTCAAAGCAATTTGCTTCTTAGACTAGTTCCACAAGTTTTGAATCAGTCCACTGGAGAAAATTTTACCAATCATGGCATTCCAATTGCGAAGGCGTTGTACACGATGGTCGATGATACTATTACAATGAGCTGGGACGCAACGTATAGACCGGTCAAAAGTCTCTGAAATTCGCCAAACAAAAGATGCTTTAATTCAGGCAAAATAATTTTTCCCTTGGTAAGGTCATGGACCATATTTGCCCATACAGATCCGTTACTTAGGTCTATGTACCTTACAACGCATATTATAACGATATCGCCATTCTCTTGATTCTAGTTCAGGAAGCACTGATTACTTTAGAGAACGGTAATGAGATGTGCGACAGCGTTTTTAAGTCGTACCAACACAGCACGAAGATATGGGTTTCCAGGAGAAAGTCACTGCTTCTGGAATTGCAAAGAATTAGCAACAGAGACTGCCAACCCAAATCGTTTAATATGAAAATCAGACGGGTGATTGAGCAGGCTTTCGGTCGTTAGAAGAAAACAGTAAGACTTTACGCAATTGCCACTAACAAAATTATGTTTGACCTTGATTTGAAAATGGTTAACGTTGTCTTGGTCTTCTAAATCTCTTTCAACAACCCATTTTGAGCGATCGAAATTGTATAAATATTCCCTAAAAGCTGCACAAAATTGTCTAGAAACGATGATACTCAATCGTATCAATAACAAAAATATTCTGATAATGTATGTCAAAGGTCTTACTGTTTGGCAGAAGCGTTTGGTGTTCAAACCAATCGAGGACTGCAGTGCCCTATTCGATACTCAATTCCCGCGAAAGTCATTGGAGGAGCGGTATGAAAATGGTTTGGGCCAATTCCAATTGCGAAGCTACTACCCCGAGCACACAGCATTCAAGGAATGTGTCTTCTTTGCAGGCCAATATGAAAGTTCAGGGCGTTCCGGGATTAGTTTTCAGATAGATTTCAGCGACTTCGGCGTTGCGAGCGCACTGTGGTTAAGGCAAAAATGAAGTTCAGATACTGCAATCGAATCAAACGCTACATATTGGTGCTAAAGGACAATGCGAAGTCAGAGAGAACGGCAATAGTTGTCTACTTCTGCCAGTCTGGAGCATGTACAATAGGTTGTTGTTTACACGTGCTCACCATTATTTCGTACTTCTCTTACGGCCATAACCATGAGTTTGTTGTGCCCTTTCGTCGATTGGCCAACGTTTCTCTTCGCATTAAAAAGGCTTCCGATGATGAGAATGTATCTTATTGAGTTTCGTAAACTGAAGTGTCTCTTATTGATTTTCGATCTTAATCTCAACGGTAATCATCTGGTATCCTATATATTTGGAACAAGATGTCTCATGAAGGATGCATGTTACAACTATTGATCCTTTACGAACGTATTTACGCATCGGAAGCTATCGATTGCAGTCACCTTCGGACAAGTTCATGGAGAGATGAAATTGGAGCAAAACTTGGCTCCATTCATTAAAATATTTTAAAGTTAGAAACATTCTTAATGTTTACTGCTCGACACCATTAATTGTGTAACATTAATTGAGTATTTGCGGTACTGGACAGTTATAAAATGAATAACATACTTGATAAATTGTGTAGAAGTAGTTCAGAACACTATGATGTTTATTTGGAACGTGTGCTTTACACTATGATGTTTATTTAGGACAAAACAAGTGCTGATGGGTAGTGTGAAGGTACGACAATTCTTTTCGATAGTCTCAGTTTTAAGTGGAGTATCTGGTTACTGACCACCAGACAAGGCCTTCTTTGTATCAAATAATATCTAGGTATCCATTTCAACTGGATAGCACAGAAGCAACGTTTGAACTAAGGATGAAATTCGGTCAAATAACACTACCAACAATAGAAACCGCTTTTTCTGCGAATATTTGGAAATGTTATCGATCAAACTATTGAGCTTATAATTTTATCAACGATATATATGCTTCAGTTTCTCAAGAAAAGGACATTTAAGGGAATTAATTAAATAATGTACATAATGTAATCATTCCATTCTATTTAGAAAGTTTCTTCCGATTCAGCAATTACAATTTCATATTATGGTTACATTGGTTGGGCAGAAAAGAGTTTCGTAAATGATCCGCCTAGGTCTAACTTAAGATACACAAGTAAACAAAACTGAGTAATTAATTTTTAAACATTTTTCAAAAAATAAAAATACTCTTTTATGTAAATAAAAAGGAAGCCAGCTCAAAACTGAAGTTATTTTAGAGAACATATTTGTAATTGTGTACATTTTTTCAAGAAAGCAATATGAACTGTTCTACTAAATCACAAAGAAGAAGAGTTGGTTAAATGTTGTTATAGATATGTAATAGTTTAAAGGACACTTATAATTTTGTTTAACATAACATAAGGCATCACCTATGTTGAAATTTACTGAATGTGAAGGAGTAATTTTTTTTAAGTTTTCATAGCATTTACGACCTACCATATTCTCGTTGCTCAAAATAGTCATGCTTTTCAAAGTGTGCAGTAGTGTTTATTTTTGATGTATTTTCATCTGCGGAATCTACTCATATTTCCTGTCTCTGGATTAGCTGGTCTGTCCACTTGGATGTTAGGAAATATTATTACAAGAAGTCTATTTATGCATGAGTGAAATCATTGCTTCGCGCACTGCATCATTTAGGCCCTTGTCAGAGATTTTCCTAGAGTTTTAAGATAATTCCGCCTTGCTATTTTCATTCCATTGGTTCTGGGTGTAAGATTCTATTTAGTACGACAATGTTCATTACTGCTTGGAAAGGTCAAGACATGAATCCGAGTCTGCATTTTTGTCAAAATTGTTATCTAATCTCGGATTTGTCAGAGCTTTTTTTCACCAGCGTCACTAGATAACAAATCTTAGCTGTTGACATTTTCTTCACCACACTCACTGTTACTATTATGGTCCGTAAGTAATTCAAAATCAGGATCTGCATCGGAATCGTCCAGTTCAGATTCATCATCATATAAAATAATATGAATTTCACGTTTCATTATGTTATAATATTTCCATAAATACCAAGTTAAAGGGTTTTCCGATACATATACACTCAAAAATACCTTTAGTCATCACAATATAAAACCGAACTTCTAACAAAATTCTTGGCACTAACAAAGAAACGTACATCACTGCTCGGGATGGGTCTAACAGGCCCACCCGAATTTCAGAGCTCCACTGAAAGCAAACCAACAACAAATTAAACTCCTAAGCTGCAGTATTACCTTTTGTTTGCGCTTCAAGATGGTATAAGATGTTATACCTCAAAGCACTATCTTTGAGGTGGAAATATTAAAAATACCAGTAGGCTTGTCTCGTGGACCTCACCAGCGATTCGAGGATTAATATACGATTAGTATATATTTTTCTTAATATATAACTTTCGATTCTATTTAGAGTTATGCTGACATTTTAATTGGATCAACCAATTTTCATGTTACGCTTGCAGGAGTCTTAGTTACAGACTTTCTTTTAAGAAATATAATTTTTATATTTGCCAACTTTAAAGTTTTAAAAAAATAATCTCTATTAATATTAAATTGCAACTTGTTCTCCCTCTCAAATATAACATTATCGTGAAGTATCTCGTTGGTTTTTAATGGCTGTTGCAATATCGTTCATGCCTTGAGAGTAAGGGGCCCGCTCCATTCGCAATTAGTGACACAATGGGTCTGATTCTACGCATTATGGTTCATCAGTGTTCACATCTCGTATACAAGGAACATTATAAAAGAATGGTAATTTAAATCAAATATACAAAATATGAGAATATTTAAATATGATACTCTTAGCCTTAGGACTCAAGTGACAACACAATCCCACTTAGTTGATATTATGCACTTTTTATTTTCAACAAATTCAGTATTAGAAGTCATTTTTTCAAACATATTTTAAAACGAGTTGAAATAGAATGTAGCATTTGGTAGGAATATATATTCCAGAGTTTAAAGGAAAAAATATTGTATATTTCAAGCGTATAGAAACGTATTATGATCGTAAACGTTAGTGCTAAGTCCATCATTTCTAGAAGTATCCGTATCATCATTAGAAGACACGATCTTATATTTTAAGAACGTTTTCATGTATGGAAGAAAATATAGCTGTAAACAATCAGCAGTAACATATTTTAATTATCATTGGTTTGGAATAACACATTGTAGTGATAATCTTTTTGAAACTACAATTTATAATCTGCAATTAAACATCTTGTTAAGTTTGACATGTTACATTAACTAATGTATGTTTTATAGCCAAACAAAGGAATAGTTAAATAAAAAGTAAGGTGTAAGAGGTAATCATAATTTGGGCTACGTCGCGTTAATGATGCTATACACTTATCTTGTTGGTGTCAAAATAAAGAACTATGTTTTACGTTCTGCATAATTTCGTAGTTTTAGAAAAGTAGTTCGTTTTGTTGAATTTTGTCAATTGCTGCACGTGACCGTTTACACGAACTCGTGCCACTTTACTCTTCTTAATAGAAAATGACTATTAATGTATGCCTGGTCTTTCGACATGTTTTTCTCCGTTAAACGACAATAATGCAGTAAGAAATTTGTGAATGTTAGGTTTGTAAGTATTATGCATGTAAGGTTTGTTAAGTTCTTTCAATATTGATGCCTGAATACTGAATTACTTAATCACACCCATGTATATTCGAAGAATTTGAAATTTCTACACTTCCACTAACACACATACATATTTCCAATACCTGCACCTTAACTAAAATCAACTGATATGCACGTCTTATATAATTAGTATGTTAAAGAAAAATTAACGTTTCTTACCAGTGGAATCTCACATATATAACATATGATAGTAATTAATCCATTGGACTCAACTTGGCCTTTTGTGTTATGAAATAAGAAAAAATATTTTCAAAAATACAGTAATGTATATTTTTTCAATTCCTAAATGTATTCACACTTTGCATTACCTACCGATAGCATATCTATAAGGAGAAATCTAATGAGCGACAAACTAATTGTAGCTGGATAAAAATTATACGCGACGAGTACATTGTATTTACGTTCCCGTTTGTGAATTAGTAGAACCTAACTATTAGTGTATTCCTGATTTTCCGACATGTATTTCTCCGTTAAACGGCAATAATGTAATCAGATATTTGTGTTAAATATTATTTATGTTAGGTTTTAACTTATTTCAGTATTGAACCCCCCTACGTTCGGGGGTTGATAGAAATACCCATGTGGGTAGCGTGGCCCATCCACACCTGATTATTTACCGGTCTTTTTCTTAAAATTTGTTCAGACTAATTTAAAACTTGAAGTATTTTTTTTACGTTTCGAAATGAAAAAATAGCATAATAAATATAGAAGTATTGCATTACCCTCTATTGACAAGTACAATTGTTTTCTAGCCATTCTAGTATTCTACACATTGTTATGATAAGCAGTGCGATATTACTTAGAGACCGCATTGATGTTTGACTACATTTAGAGTGGTGGGTAATGCTAAAAAGTGAGGTTCAATTAAGTGTTCAATACAAAGTTACTAATTCGCCTCGTAAGCGAATTAGAAATAATGAACAACAATGGCAAAATAAAATTCAATATCTTAAGCATGATCAACGGCCATTTTTTTCAGGTTAATTTTGTATCAACCACTTCCTGTCCCTATTACTTAACATTAACTTTGCTATGTCAACCTAATGCGTTTTATATTAATATACTTTATTTCTTTCATATCATTGCGTGTGAAAATTACAGCTCTTTTTAAGATATTTTAAATTCACTTATAACCTTTATTGTCATACACGTTTCCATTCGGAAATTATAACAGTATTTGAGAACCAAAAATTATTTTCAACAACTTGAGTCGGTAGTGAGATTCATGGTATTCCATGCTCTCATTTGGCGCAAGCGGATAAATATATGGCGAGATATATGTTGTCAGTGATTGAAACAACATAAATGATCTGGTGGTTTACATGCAAAACCTTGGTTAAATACATGAAGAAATATGACTAAGTCTAACTATTTCACAAGGTCTAAGATAGGAGAGCGGTTGTTTCTTCAGAGAAAAAAACAGTAGTTTTTTTTTCAGAAAATAACATTGAAAAAGGAAATCCTTAGGGAAATGATTGAAACAAGCGATGGATCAGAAAATCGTCAATCTTGTAGTATATTCAACAGTTCATACATCCGAGCAATGTCCGTAATAAGATAACATCAATCCTTCTGTCGTCTTTAATATATGATACTAAGACTGTTGTTCTCTAAACGAACAGAGAACATATCAACAAAACGTATAAGAATTCTAATTCAGCTGATAATACAAACAACCTTCTCTGAAATTATGTATCGGCAAAATTAAAGTGAGACGGTTGCTTTATTCGTTTTTCAATGCAATTGATTTTGCTTGGATTGCTTAGATAGTGCTTTAACAAACGAACTTTCCACTATAATGATTAGGTGAAATAAGGATTCTAGCGACATTTTGAAAATCACCAGTGCATAAAAAGTACTCCAATAAGATAATGTTAAGATTGCTATCTTGAAAGACTTTGAAGGTACGGTGCACTATAAGAAGCAGATATGCATTCTGAGTTCACTAGCTAAGAACAGAGAAGTACAAACACGATGTACTAATTGTGGTAATCCACCTTTCTAGGAATATTTGGGAAAGCTGTGTAGTACATGTGCTGCGAATTTCCAAACAAAATGAACTATGAAGAGAAAGACAGTAAACATAATGTAAAGAAAAGTGGAAGTCTAGTACTTTGAAAATTTCACTAGTATGTATCATTATACGAGAATGGTTAAATATACAGTATATACATTTGAATACTATTAGTTCCTTTAAATATATTACAGTAAATAAAAGTAAACAACTGTATGTATTAACGTAATAAAAATAAAAGTTAATGAAAAATTACCTGCAAAGAATATTCTTTGGGTCGAAACGAACCCAGATTTGCACTAATCTTAACTACGAAAGGCTGGTATCTCAAAAAATAAAATAGCATCACAAAATAAAATTAAAAGATATACACAAATTACAGCAGAGTACGAAATACACAAATTACAGCAGAATAGCACAATAAAAGTGTGCGGTCTGACCTAGCCAAATAACTAACATTCTTGACTTCTTTCCGAGAAGCTCGCATTCTATATTACTAAGGGATCATCCAGGATTTATTCGGATTTAGCTACAAACTATAAGCCTGTTCTTAGGCAGCTATAATACTCTAGTGGACATTTTTAAAATTATGCATATTAATGGAACTGTGCATTTTTCATAAAGAGTATTTTAATGTATATACGAAATCAAGTTTTATAGATCTTACAATCACACTTTTTGATATGCCAAAAAAAGTAAGCACATCATTAGATCTTACCCATACAATAATTATAATAGTAAACCTTACGACAATAAAGATTTCGAACATGAAAGCAAAGCGAGTATATCGCTTTACAATTTCAGAGCATGTGGTATCCATTAAAATGAGCAATTAAGACATCAACGCTGGACATAAAAGGACGTAAAAGACGAATTAATTTCTATATAAAGTACTCTATGGATATAAGATGCATATGATAGAACGTCGCGTGGAATATAATATGTAAACATTAAAACGTATCATGTTATTTCAAATCTGAATACGGAACAGATTGACCATATCCATAAACTACAGAAATACTATAATGTAAAGATAGTGCACTCTAATATTTCGATTAACCTAAATAAAATGCATTAACGACGTCAAATATATAGCAAGATGTATATAGCATAGAATGAAGAACAGGGATATATACAAAGTGAGTTACTTGCATTTTTGATCTGTGCGAAGAAGAGAAAAAGGTAGACGAAAGCGACACACTGTTTATGTCACGATTTTATAATGTCAACTGAGCATATTACTCTATCATTAGACGTAGAGACTATTCAAAGTTATCAGCAAGTCAACCGATTTTTGTTGTTTAGTACTTTGATTCCAGCTCATTTTAAATGGATTTTATAGAAAATTTTCATTAGAGTTGAAATTAGTAGCAATAAAATAAATATAAAATAAAATATCTTGCTTATTTTTACAACATTACAGAAGATAAGAAGGCAAAAGCAATTGTATAATCGTATCTATGAAAAAGGTGAATGATAATTTCTAGGGTTCAAAGGTGAAGCAGGGAAGATTGCACATAGCAAGGATAAGAATTAAAATAATTTTACTCAATTTTCTTCCTCAAGTCACATGGTTTGCTTGAAAAGCAGATGAAATGCAAAGTACCGGAAAAAAAACTATCGACTTAATCAGTAATGAATTATGCCAAAAACTTGTTAGAAAGCTCCTATACAATGTCAGCAAGAGTGTGTACGACTTATTTCTTGTTACCTAGTTAAACCTAGGTGTACAAATGCTTACCTTTAGAGTAATAGGCTTTACGCGACATGAAGAATAGAGTTTTGAAGGTTCGTAGGTCGAAACCTATGGGTTCAGCCGTATTCATGTGAAGACTTCACTTAGGAATTCTTTCCGAATATCCAAGTCTCACAATCCTGTAATACTTCCGCAACAATTTTTATAGAGGTAGGTAGTGAGTACTTTAAGACTCGCTATAAAAGTTGGTGCGAGAGTACCTTAAAATTTTGAAATGAATGGATATGAACATATAATCTATACCTCCGAACCAAATCTAGTCCATTTGATAAACATAACAAAGATAAATTGATGCATTAAAATAGGTGCCAAGTTGCTATGGACAAACGAATAAGCCCCTGGACCTTATGAACACTGTTAGTTTAAATTAAATCGTACACTCGCAGTTTAATAGCTATTATGTCAACACTGTTCACTGGAAAGCCATGGATTATAGTTCATTCTTTTCAACATAAAGCCCGTTTCACAGACGTACTATGTATTGGAGCCCATTATGTACCTAAACAGGGATAATTTAGAGAATTGGAGGATACATCTCTCCAAAAATCTTTCCCATCAGGTTTGGCTCCACTCTGGAGTGGCCTCGCGTAAAAGCACACAATGAAAATGTACAGGTATTCCTGAAAATACTATAGGGGTTGGGAAATAGACGTATCAAATTTCGTTTTGATAGACTGAAAGGATATGATGGGAAACGTTGTATCCGCCTATTTGAAAACCTTGAAGGATCCGTGCTCCACCGCTACTTTTTGGACCTTGTCATATACGAGATGCAGATCAGCAAGCTTAAAGGTGGAATAGTCAACGATTGTTTTATTTAGACTTGCATTGTTTGACACTAACAATATTAGGGAAATTCACTTTCTCTCGCAGGTTCACTAGTCTATTATTACACCCTACGTCACACATGAAAATTCCTGCAGTTGTGTCAAAACTACAAATAAGTGGAACACTACAATACATCACTTGTACTCCTTGAGCTATTGAACTTTATACCTTACACTATTATTCCAAGCTGGAACACGCAATACTACCAGCAACTGTAAAATGAGCTACGCTCTTTCGTATGAATAAGCTCCCAAATATAAGAGCTGACATTAGGTCGAGTGTCTCGTGCGGAGTTTAAACCCGGGAACTAACACAAAGATTTGTCAAAATAACGTTTGGCATTCCGTATCATAACTTGTTCCGAAAAGCAGTAATTCGCACAGTAATTCTAAACACAACAGTTTAGAATAGAAATTCGTAACACTATTTTGCACGAATTGCCGCAGACTAAGTCTTAGTTTAAAAATGCAAGGAACCATGTGATTATAAGTGAAGTGTTTGTGTCATCCTTCGAAACAAGAAGAGTGTGGAAATATTTATACCATTGTTGCACGTCCGTAGTTATGTAAGTGATTAGTTACGTTATCAGCACGCCCCGAGTATTAGATGTTCCGGAAGTCGTTAGTTACACGTCCGACCATACTGATTGGAGTTATCGAATCTTTCCCTTGGTCCCATCAGGTGAATGCTGGGATGGTCTCAATACTAACATGGCTTTGAAAGCAACCTGTCCCCATCTTTTCTGTGGTATATTCAATAGATTGTAAGTTATCCTTTAAAAAATTCCCGTATTATGTTACTCTCTACCGGTACATTCTGACTTTTTCGCGGCTGTTGCTCACTAACAACTACGGCAAAAGTCACGTGCGATCATTGGCATAGGCAGGCGTTGCCTTTGGGTGAATTAGACTGCGTTATAGTCAGATAACGCCTTGCATGCACTACCAACGTATTCTGGTTTACTGTTTCCTTTCTCTTTCGAAGAACACGTTTCTTGTTCATTGAATTGCCCTTAGAACCTCCGGTAGTGTCAGTGATCACGATCGGAGGTTTCAGTTATCAATCATACATGCATGATTCACCATTTATGGTCTTCTGGATCCATACACCGCTTGTCGGTCTGCACACATCATTATCCCCTATTTATGAGATTTCTTAAGTAACATCCCAGCGCCCTAGTTCTTACACCATTATGACATTCAGGATTTAGTTTCCGTAATCTGTTTGGGACAGCTGGCTTTTGCAACTTTCCTTTATCCAAAATAATATGTCACACGTCACTTTGCCAATCTTTACGAAAGCTTGTAACTAGTAAACATAGTCCAATTAAAAAAAGATGACAACTAAACATTTCAAACATTTCCCTAAATATTTCCCTTTTCAACGTTATTTTCTTATAACCTACTATTTTTCTCTGAAGAAACAACTGCTCGCCTGCATTAGACCTTGTCAAATAGTTGTACTTGGTTACATTTCTTCATGTATTTAAACATGGTTTGCATGTCTACCACCAGATCATTTACGTTGCTTCATTTATCCACAAGATACATTTCTCTATTTTGCTTCGATTCGTATTTCACTCGATATAATTTATATAAATTATTCTTTAAGAAATACTCACCTGCTCTGTATCCGTAAATGATTCTAATGAAACAATTTTTGCTTACAACAAGCTCACAAGAAATTCAATTGCCCTTGTTCAAATGCTGTTTCAATATGCTGAAAAGCTCAATATATATTTACTTCATTTTCTGTTTTTTTTTATATCTAACAAATGAAAATGATTTGATTAGATAGTATGCAATAGCCACAAACAATAGTACTCTATTCTAGAATAGATACAAGGTATATTATAAAGTAAAGTATGATTAGTTCCTTAGTTTGCTCTTTCATTTCTTATAGATATCAAGATCTTATTCATATCGTAGAATTCTAAAGTACAAAAGAGCAACGAGAAGAAAAGTAAATGGAATTTCATTAACAATGAAAATATTCAGTACGTCTGCATAATTTCACTCTACTCCTTATCTCATGTTGAGGAGCTTCCTCTACACTATCTTGCGTTTCTCATAGCGTTTTTTGTAGAGTGAATATTAGTATTTTTTTCTTTGTTAAAAGTTTTGCGTAAGATATTATTATCACATATAGTCACTTACCACATTTGTATACGATTTATTCATTAGATCCAAACTCTGAATTTATCATACTATTTCTATATCTGTATCTCATTTCTATTCTTCAGTAGAAGTATTTCAATTCTCGTCCCTTACTGTATATCCTTTCAGAAGTACAATACCTAGACATAACCTATTCATGTCCAATGGTTATTCATGTCCAATGGTAATGTTGTTTTGTATTACGAAAAAGTGGTTATTTATAAACATTTTGTGATTTGTTTTAAAACAAGAAGTTATTTCTATAGTCAAAACTAAATAGCATAGCTCAAGTAGATGATATAATCAATGCGAAGAGATCTACTTAAATGGAAATTCTATTTCTGTACATCACAAATGTTCACGAAAAGAGATAGAAGGGACGTCTGAAGGTATGCCTGAAACGTTCCAACTGTTGTTTTCTTTAAATTACAAAGATATAAAATTCCTCTATCCATTTCTTATATATGTACTGTTATATGTTTAGCAACTATTCATATTTCATTATCTTGTTGTAACTGTACCAAATTTTTGCTTAAAATATTTTTCGTATAAACGCAAATTCTGCATTAGTGCATTATGTGACGTTCATCTGAATTTGTACACTTTGTGTGGTATATGTTTCTCATTGATCGTGCTGCCGCCTGGTGGTGCTAAAAGACAGGGTAGAAGAAAAGGAAAAGGAAAGAAATGAGAGTTTGAGACGCAATAGTTAGTTTTCGATGTAAGTGTGTGTGTGCAAATGCTGACTCGACAAAATTCTAGAACAAAGTCAAGTCTAGACCCGAATATACTTTGAAAATATATAGATGTTAATGTACTTTTATAAGAAACATCGATATTCGCAAAACTGGGTAAACAATCAGTAAAAATATTGTTGTTGATATGGATGTTTTGATGGTTTTTACGTAAGTCGTTGTCAAAGTAAATCAGCCCCAAGTAATATTTTATAACGACAGGGGGGCGTGATCGAGATTAAGAGTGAAACAAAGGACTTCGCAAGGTGCACTTGAAGTTAATGGACTCTTGATTACCGACTAAAGTGAAAATGTCTGAATAACATATTTTCTCCAACAGTAGCTGCAGCACAATGCTGTTATTACGTCAGTCAGGAAAGACTGTTTCATAAACTCTTAAAATTGGAAGAAAGGACAATTTCTACAAGAAGATTATTTCGGATTCATAGTGTATCAACTTAAAATGTGATCACAAAAGCAGGCGCCACGACAAACTAAAACTGTTCTTGTGTATGATTTCAAAACGTATCTACGAAGTTGCTACGTAATTGGGGCAATACTGTATATCCACAATACTCGATATGTTACAGGTATGTATAACTATTGAATAAATGGCACTTTAATGTTTAGATTTGTTTGTTTTCTCTTTCCTAGATCGCATGACGAAGTAAGAATATGATTGTTGTGTCACTTGTGAGCAATCTATGAAAGTGGGTGATGTTCTGATCTATTTTTCATAACACGCCTTAGGTCTTCGCCCAGGTGATTCCGTCCGAATCTGAACCATTACGGTGAGGAGTATCGCGCCTTCCTTATGCGATTGTCGTGGGGACAAACTTTCTGAACCCAGAAATAAAATAGTGTAAAGCTATATTATTTGAGGGCGAAGAGTAGAGAGTTCTCCGCGGTGGCCGGTTAAGGATGGTGCGTATGCTGTACCGTAATAGAATGGCGTTTCCCTCTCAGGGACGGATCAATCAATAATAATTCACGTTATTATTAATTGATTCGTAACGGATGTAGCATCTGGGAGAGGACCTAGGTGTTGTGATATTTGACAGGTTTTATTTCTCATGATATGCTATATGCTCTAACTTGAAGATATTATTGATGTTTATTGTGTTTGTGCATTTGTAACTTGTAGTCATGGCAGAAACTGAAAATTTAAGTTTGCAAACTTTGCTTGAAGCTATTAATAAAATTAACGATGTTGTTAATTATACTAAGCAACAACTCAATGACGTTATTAACGAGTCGAAAACTGAAACCCAAGCTCAGATAGAAAAATTTTCTAACGACCTTACAGGTAAATTGGAAACGTTAGAACATAGGATGGATGGGCAAATTCAAACGTTGTCGACTGAGTTAGTACAAATGAGAAGTGAAATAGACATTGTTAGTCGGACTTGTGCGGATAACTTTGAAAAACTGTCAGCACAGTTTCAGGAGAAATTAAACGTGCAAGAAACTAAAGTTGATGAGGTTAAGCTTGCCGTGAAAAATAACGAAGACAAAATACGTCTAGTCAATGCTAAAGCTAATCAGTTAGGAGATCAAGTTAGGGACACTGAAGAACGTATTATAATGATTGGAAATAAAGTTCAGGATTTAAGGTCCGATGTCAATTTCGTAAATGATAAAGTTGAGCGAGCGCAGGAAAAAGTGGGAGAACACGAAAGTAGAATCATGAAGTTAGATCAAAATGTTCGCGATATTTATGATGTTAGTTTTGCCACTCGTGAAATAGCTCATCATACCCAAACAATGATATACGATGTTAAGGGTGAAGTAGAAAGTAAGTTCGGTATAGTGAATAAAGAGAAACTTGCGCGTAAGCATGATCGAAAGTCAAATGAGGTCATCAACGCTTGTGGGAAATGTAAAACCCGAGGTGGAAATTAAAGAAGAAAAAGTTGACACCAGTGTACGTAAAAACACCAACCGTTTTCTTGAATACGATGTTAGTTCTGTGTTGAGTGAAAATGATTCTTCGGATTCTCTCAGTGATAATAGTTTTGTTGGGGTAAAAACTATCAAACGGAGGAAAAAGCGAGAAAGAAAAGTAGCTATAAAGTTACGAGATTTAGAATCTTTCGAGAAATTCTCTGGTCACGAAAATGAGTTGACTGCCACTGCATTCTTACGTAAGTTTGAAGATCAAGCTTCGTTTATGTCAATTACTAGTAGTCAATATTTAGACATTATCAAATTTTTGTTGACTGGTTCTGCGCAAAATTGGTACATAAACAATTGTGTTTTTTTCACTTCTTACGATCGTTTTGCCGAATTGTTCAAATTAGAGTTTGAGAACGAACAGGTACGTGCTACCAGATTAATGGTACTGCAATACAAACCATATGATGCAAAAGTCGACGGAAGTGTGTACAATTTCGTGTCATATAGATGTAATTAGGTTCAAGAAATTAATTCCGACATAAAAGATTGGTTAGCTATCAGTATGATTCTCAATTTGATTCCACCTTACTACCGACGTCAGTTAACAACTTTGTCCACGATGAATTTGTCTTCTGTATTGTCCATTATACAAAGATTAGAAGCAATTCCCAGGTCTGATAACCGTAACAACAGCAACAATCATAGGTTTCTGAAAGTCAACCAGATGTCTGTTAATAAGAACTGTAAGCGTAAAAATAATCAGAATAACGTTAACGACTGTGATGAGTCAGATCAGGTACATTCGAACGAAGTTTGGTAATCGGAAAAGAAAAAATTCCTTTCGTAGAAACAAAAAGAATAAGTGGAATAATAATAGTAGTTCTGATAGGCATGAAGAAAATATGTGCTTTTGTAATCAATGTTCAAATGTAGATAATAACAATCCTAACGTAAACCAAAGTGAAGCCACTAGGGGTGTGACTAATAGGCCAGCGAATGGTAATTCTCAAACGAGGAATTCACCTCAGACCGTTTACTGTAATGGAAACTTTGTAAATCCTTCGAATTTTAGTAATCCTACTGGGTTTAGGCCACCGAGACCGAATTTCATGAATGTCACTGCAGGCAATTTTTGGGTTTCAAAATAGATTTCCTCCCCCAAACTAGAAACACCCTGACTGAAGAGTGCTCATAGTAGGGAATTAATTCAAACGTGTAGTAATGGATTAAATAATGCACTCCTTCCAAATGGTCGGACTGTTTTTGTAAAGCTTGATAAAAATTTAATAAATTTAGTACAGTGGGATGATGTTTTCTCATCTGACGAAGAGGAAACTAAAGATTTTTGTAAAACTAATTTAAATTTATGTGCCACTGCTGAAATTCTTGTCAAAATCATGAATGAAAATCTGTATGCTCTGTGCGATTCAGGTGCTTCGGCTAGCTTGTTAAGTTATAATGCGTGGAAGAAAATATCTAATATAGTGTCAAACGCTGTATTACGACCCGCTCCTCAAATTGTTCTAGTAGATTATAGTGGAAAAAGAACGAAATCTGTTAAGGGCGAGGTTACCCTCTGTGTAGAAATTGGACCTGTAACTTGTGATGTTAGATTTATTGTTGTCTGTGACCTTAATTGTAATTGTCTGCTAGGCAGATATTTCTTATCGCTAGCTAATGCGAAATTAGACTTTGGCGAGAAATATGTTACTGTAGGTTACGACCCTAACACTTGTAAGGTACCAATGAAAGAGTATGAGCACGGATTTGGTAGTGACCCCCTTCTGAATAATGAAAATAAACGTAAAGTAAAAATACTTACTAGAGAGAGTGTTAATAAGGTTGGTTTTCATTTAAAAAATTGAACTGTGTTGACACTGATTCTGCTATTGAAAGCGAGAACGAAGGTGTAGTCCAACCTGTGCTAGAGTGTCCGATAATTCAGAATTTAGAAATTCATAAGAAACAGCTGACGCAGGAATGGATGGATAGTTTGTTAGAAAACAGTAAAGCATTTGAACATGTAGAAAAGTATACTATCAATAATGATTTAAATGTAGAGCAAATAAAACAAGCACGTTTGGACGAAGCTGCTGAAGTAAATTTTTTGTATCTTTTTTATGGGGAACAAATTCATAAATTGGATGAGGAAATTCAAAAGTCTCATAATAATAGAAAAGTAAATCAGGATGTTTGTAATTCAAGTAAAATTACTCGTAATACCCAAAGTCACTTTCCTTCTGTTACTGAAATTAGAACAAAAGTTCTTGAAATTGAAAATTTATCTAATGTTCAAAAACAGCAACTATATGATTTGTTATTGAAACATAGATTGGTTTTTAGCGATTTGCCAGGTAAATGTAATAAATTTGAATACACTATCCAAGTTGAAACTGACCAATCGATTGTAAAACGTCAGTACCCATTACCCTTTAAGTATAAAGAAAATATTGAACAACAAATAACTGAATGGCTAGAATGTAGCCTGGTGGAAGAGTGTATCTCCGTGCATTGCCATCCTTTGTTATCTGTAGCTAAGAAAAATACTAGTAAACTTCGTACTGTTGTAGATTTAACTCAATTGAATAAATTTGTGAAATTAAAGCAGTTAAAAGTCAATAAGATCGATGATCTTCTCATCAAATTTCAAGGAATTCAATTCGTTTCTTGTTTAGATTTTGTTGGAAGTTATTTGCAAGTATGGTTAAGTGAAGAAAGTAAACAATACACAGCCTTTTGTTGGAACGGTAAAATGTATCAGTATACTCGAGTTCCGTTTGGTTATATAAACGGAAGAGCTGCTTTTATGTTGTGTTTTCAAACTGTCCTTGGGGCAGATTTGTAAGAAAAGGTAGTCTCATATATTGATGATGTCTCAGTAATTTCTATGACTTTTGAAGAACAGTTACGATTTTTGGATCAAATATTTCAGAAAGTTTACGAGGCTGGCATGACTTTAAATCTACAAAAGTGTACTTTTTGTAGCACGAAATTTAGTTTTCTAGGGTTTGAGATTAGTCCGCAAGGCATTACAAAAAATCCTTCTTATGTACAATGTATCAAAGACCTTCCAAGACCTAGAAATTTGAAAGAATTACAAAGAGTTTTAGGTTTGTTCCTGTGGTGTGCCAAATTTGTTGAAACTTTCGCTCAAAAATCTGAACCTTTGCTTGGTTTGCTAAAGAGAAATAAAAAATTGATCTGGGATCAATCTTGTGAAAATAGTTTCAATCAATTGAAAAGTGATTTAGTTCAAGAGGTGATGCTTCCACATTCTTTGTTAGATCATGATTTTTGTTTAATTACAGACTGTAGTTCAGTTGCTTTGGGAAACATTCTATTTCAAGAAGTAGACGGTAAGAAACATATTTTAGGATTTTATAGTAGAACGTTAAAACCTGCAAAGAAGAATTACACCGTGACAGAACGTGAATGTCTTTCAATTGTAGTCGCGCTTAAGCGTTGGTCTCAAATGTTGTATGGAAGACATTTAAAAATTTACACGGATCATAATTCATTGGTATATTTGCACAGAATGAGACAGTGTAACTCTAGACTTGCTCGTTGGAGCTTACAAATTCAGGGATTTGATGTACAAATTGTGTATATTAAAGGCCGAGATAATCAAGCTAGCGATGCATTGTCACGTATCATTCTGTTTCCTGAGGTTGAAAAGCATGAAGGTAATAAGTACGAAGTGTTGCCTTCTTGTTTTAAACATTTGTCTGTACAAGATTTAATCAGCAAACAAAGAGAACACCCAGAGTATGAAAATATCATGAAGTACTTAGAGAATCCCAATGATCCTTATATTAAGGTTAAGAACCAAAATATTGGTGAATTTTACAAAATTGAAAATGGAATTTTGTTGAATCGCAGTTATCATTTTCCTAATCAATAGAAAATTTGTATTCCTCCTCCACTGGTGAATGATGTAATTCAAAATTATCATGAACAAGGGCATTTTGGTTTCGAAAAGGTTTTAGGTTTTATAAGCGATTGTTGTTATTGGAAATCCATGCGTAGAGATATCAGCAATTATTTGCGTGACTGTGTCGTATGTAAACGTACGAAAGTTGAAACTTCGCCACCAGCTAGACCTTTACAAACTGTAGCTGTAAAGAATGTAAGAGACATGGTCTCGATTGATTTGTTAGGAACTTATCCACCTTCTCATACTGGGAATAAATTAGCATTGTCAATTTTGGATGTATTTAGCAGATATTACACAATGTTCCCAATCAGAAACGCAACGACCAAATGTGTTTTAAGATGTTTAGAATATTACTATTTTGTAACCATGGGAATTCCAAAATCCATATTGGTGGACAATGGTGGATGTTTTGTATCGGCAAAATTTAAATCTAAAACGGAAGAGTATGGTATTAAAATTCACTATGTAACTTCTTACTATCCGAAGAGCTCAATTGTAGAAATAATTTATAGGGAAACGAATAGGTTGTTCAAATTATTGTGTAACGAAGAACATACTTCTTGGGAGAGATACATACCTCAAATTTTCATTTTGTTAAATTATTCTGTGTGTAGTAGTTTAGGCGTCAGCCCTGCTAGTCTTCATTTAAATGTAAAAGCAAACTATTCTGTGTTGAAGCACTTTGGCATTGTAACAAACGAAAGCTATGATGAAAATGAACCTGTAAATTGGGAAAATAAACTCATAATGGCTGACTACCGCAGAAGTGAAAAGGTTAGAAAAAGAAACGAGAAATATAATACATCCCAAGAAAGAAAATATAAAATAAAAGAAAATGATTTGGTATTTTTGTTGCAGTCACATTTGAGTTCAGCAGTAGACAAAAAGATTCGCAAGTTTTTCATGCTTTACAAAGGTCCCCTGTTTTGTAAAAATAAAATTTCAGATAAAGTCTTTGAACGTGTGGGGTAATTTAACTGGAGAATCTTGTGGCGTACATTCTATTGATCGTATGAGAGTGTGGAGACCCACTCAAAAAAATAGGAACACATGGTTAGAATTAGCTAAGAAACATATACATAAAAAAGAATTTGATTCTGTAAAAGAAAATAGTGAAAAAACTGATTCTTGTGAACCGGAAACTTTAGTAAATGTGAATTCTTTGAATATAACAAAAGTTAATTTGCCTGTTTTCAACAAGTGCGAAAGTAATAAGTTCAATGTTCAGTTGTTGTAGAAAGAGCTATTATAATGTGACACGTATTTGCAATATTTAAACGATAAGCTAGATTGTTGGTATCGCACTCTTATGTTAGCTTTAAATCATTTGCTGAATCCTAAGCTAAACAGACGTGACGTGTAAAAAAAAATGTCACGGACATGGTTGTTTTCTAAATGCTGATGCTAATATGGTTGTTAATTAGTATCCATATGTAAAGGAAATATGAGTTAAAAACTCGTTTACATAAATTATCGTATTGTCTTGTTGATGCTTTGCGATAAGTTATTGAGACTAACTGTAAGATCTGAAACCACCAATTGTACGAGGTGAGTTGTTTAGCATTCAAGTATTATTACAAATGTAAACGATGATAAGCTCTGATTTATTAGAGTGAGAGTGAGTTTATGTGTGACAGTGGAATACTGTAACACGAGTATTGAATTATGAATGGCAACTCCCCCCCCCCCATTTATTTTTAACCTTTGGGTTCATTTTTCTATGTTGTTTTATATTCTATATGAAACTATAAATGTAATGGGGAAGGGAGACTTAAAAATTTAAGTGGATAGGCGCTTTTTAGCGTAAAAGTGTGGCAGACTTTTATCCGGCCTCACTCTTGTTGTAACAGTACAAAAGAGTGGTAATAAATTTATTTCGTTTAGTTATTATATTTAAATGATGTGTAATTCTTGTATTTGTGAATAACAATTTTGTTTTCGTAACTTCTTTGTCAAATTAGCGTGAATATGCTTCGTCATTTATGCAATTTAAGTATAATGTGTGTAGAATAAGTTTGTTCATTTCCTTTTGTGGAATATTGGAATATATTAGTTAAATAATATTTGTTTTATTTATTTGTTGAAAAGTTGAGTAATTCGTAATGATTATTTGTTTATGTTCTATAAGTTTTGCATAATATCGTAAAGTAAGTAATGTGAATATTTTACCTCTAAATAATGCCATGATTTCGTATAATGTTTGTGTTATTATTAATAATAAGAGCACTTATAGCAATATTGTAATTCAAATATTAAAGGTATATCATGAGAATTATTTGTATATCAATTGTGAGTCATGCACGTATAAATGTTTAACTTAGTGACAGTTCCGAATGTAAAAAAAAAAGAATTTACATATAAAAGCCCCATGAAACATTTATGTAAGCGTATAAATGCCCCATGCGTTCGTCGTTTTACTACATTAAATCAAACTTTTTTCATCTGATGAAGTGTAACTCGACGAAAGTTCTTATAAAATTCCTAGTGAACTAGTGTTCATCTTGACTTTGGAACAGTCATGATTATTGAAGTGAGGGTTCTTGAATGTTTACCATTATTCAATGGTTCACGTACATTCCTTTCGACCGCCAATGTAACTGTACCAAATATTTGCTTAAAATATTTTTCGTATAAACGCAAATTCTGCATTAGTGCATTATGTGACGTTCATCTGAATTTGTACACTTTGTGTGGTATATGTTTCTCATTGATCGTGCTGCCGCCTGGTGGTGCTAAAAGACAGGGTAGAAGAAAAGGAAAAGGAAAGAAATGAGAGTTTGAGACGCAATAGTTAGTTTTCGATGTAAGTGTGTGTGTGCAAATGCTGATAGATGTAAATGTACTTTTATAAGAAACATCGATATTCGCAAAACTGGGTAAACAATCAGTAAAAATATTGTTGTTGATATGGATGTTTTGATGGTTTTTACGTAAGTCGTTGTCAAAGTAAATCAGCCCCAAGTAATATTTTATAACGACAGGGGGGCGTGATCGAGATTAAGAGTGAAACAAAGGACTTCGCAAGGTGCACTTGAAGTTAATGGACTCCTGATTACCGACTAAAGTGAAAATGTCTGAATAACATATTTTCTCCAACAGTAGCTGCAACATAATGCTGTTATTACGTCAGTCAGGAAAGACTGTTTCATAAACTCTTAAAATTGGAAGAAAGGACAATTTCTACAAGAAGATTATTTCGGATTCATAGTGTATCAACTTAAAATGTGATCACAAAAGCAGGCGCCACGACGAACTAAAACTGTTCTTGTGTATGATTTCAAAACGTATCTACGAATTTGCTACGTAATTGGGGCAATATATCCACAATACTCGATATGTTACAGGTATGTTTAACTATGTTTAACTATTGAATAAATGGCACTCTAATGTTTAGATTTGTTTGTTTTCTCTTTTCTAGATAGCATGACGAAGTAAGAATATGATTGTTATGTCACTTGAGAACAATCTAAGAAAGTGGGTGATGTTCTCATCTGTTTTTCATAACACGCCTTAGGTCTTCGCCCAGGTAATTCCGTCCGAATCTGGAGCCATTACGGTGAGGAGTATCGCGCCTTCCTTAAGCGATTGTCGTGGGGACAAACTTTCTGAGCCCACAAATAAAATAGTGCAAAGCTATATTATTTGAGGGCGAAGAGTAGAGAGTTCTCCGCGGTGGCCGGTTAAGGATGGTGCGTACCGGGCAGCGCTATGCTGTACCTTAATATTGTCATAACTTTTGCAAACCTACTGTGAAACTAAACACTGAAGAAGGGGAGGATGTAAGTAGAATAGGTAGCACACTGTTCCCCAGCATTTCTTACTGTTTATAACTACTGGACCCGCCGATAGCCAATATTATTGAGCGCGGAACTTCTGTGAAGTTATACAGCATACGCAATACATTATAGTTACGTGCATAAAGTATACTTACATATCTAGAACTACAACTAACTTATATTGAAACCTACAACTAATTTATACGTAACTTATATCTACAACTGTCCAATCTTATAACGATCGCATGGCAGGGTACTTATCGCACCACTTAAATCACATCTCTTATCATCTGCACAACTTCAAGCTAAGTTATTTTCTTCTACACTACATATATCGTGTCTATGACTTCTTATCAAATCATCATATTGTAGTAGTACGTTTCATTGAATAATCATTCTTTATACTCATCAAATGTGTGTTCTTTGTATACAACACTCTTGTACGCATTTGACTTTCACACAACATGTTCTCTTATCTAACTTATCTCTAAAATCTTTGTCTGTTAGAGCAATTTGAGGTGCTTTTGTATAGTATATCTTAGATCTTAAACCTACTAGCTATTCTGTAATGGTACCTTTAACCTCATTCTATATCTTACAAAGTATTTTCTTATTGATCTTGGGTATGTTGTATCTGTTATCTTTAGGGTAATCGCTTGTGTCGAAGTAATCAAATGAATACAAATATTAAATATATTTTACTAAATTTATCTTTTTAAGTTAAGGACATAGGTGACGGGGAAATTCATTTAAAGAAATTTTTATGTTTATTCTTGTTCCCAATGTTGCTAGTAACACCATACCGAAATGTCTTTCGTTCCCTTTTCTTAGGCAATTACATATATTTGTAACATAATAGTGTCCTTAAGCTATAGTGTCCTAATACAGAATCCTTATATTTTACTTAGCTGAATCATGGCCGGTATTTTGAAACAATAGAGTTAGACTTCAGCTTGTAAGTTATTTTCGCTTGAAACACAATAACATATTTTTGGTTGTAAAAGAAAAAAGTCATTCATGAAGTTTTGACGGTCCCTTTGACTCAAATGTACCCTCGATCAAAATGTAAAAACACATCCGAAATCGTTATAAACTTTTTTATTTATTTAATAAATTATGACATTGTAAATATATGCTTGCCGTTTATTAGCACCCAGAAATAAATTTGAACCTTTCTGAACACAATTGAATGATGTAATGACAAAGAAGCCTCATTACCAACAGCAGTGACGTCGAACCACAAATGCACACCAATATTAATTTCGACTCTATTTCTGTTGGTACTTAGGCTACTGTTATACTCAACCATTCAATACAGAAACAATAAACATGCCTATATTTATCAAGTGTTTATACCGAACTGTAATCTTAATCACACTCGTGTGTTACACTAATTCAACACTTTCTACTGATATGCCAACAACCAACAACAGGGTTGCGTCATCGTTGTCTGCTTGGTGGCGGTCACATCGGCATCGGGGAAACAAGCGTGCTAACAGAGCTAACGAAAACGCCGCTTTGGCAGGACTTAAGTTGTAGGAGACTCTTCATTGGTCTGATCTGTGTTGTAATCCTCATTGGCATGCGTATTTTGACCATGCACCGCCAATAAACTTTACGGAGTTAAGCCGCTCCTTGGGGATTGGCGGTCGTCCTCTTGCCACAGTCGTCGCATATGAAGTGCTCTTGGTGTGTCTCTGTATTGGACACTCTCATCTGACGCATAATTATGCTGCGTAGATTTCACTGTCCGTATTGTGCAGACGTTAGAGAACGTCACGGACTGCCTTCTCGATTGGACTGTGTGCTGTCAGATGACATTGTGTTGACTTGCTTTTTCTTTTCTGCACCGCTCCGACCCGGTTCATGTTCTCTGAGGATTTTATGCATCCATATAACGCTACATTTTAGTTTTCTTCTTTACTTTGTTCTCATATCTTATAACTATTATCTTAACTTAGCTTTTTTCTTTTTAGCAGCCTCTTTGTTTTTACCTTTGACTTAGCTGAATTCACTTTTGTGTCTAGCAGTTCGTGCTTGAGCGGTTGCGTCTATCACGAAGGGTAGGAACAGCCTCTCAGCTGACGTCCCCATTCCATTATATTTATTCATTAATTCAATTATTAAAAAAAAGATATAAGCTAAATTATATTGCAAGGAGAAAATTCAAATTCATCCTAAGATTCGAAGAAGAAACATAAATTAAAACTTTTCAGCCCTGAGTGTACTCCTAAGTAAATGAAAAGCAATTGTATCTCTCACATACAACAATCAAAGGATTCCGAAACTTAACAACGTATATACGAGTACCAAGCATGTTCACTAAATAATAATAATAATAATAATTTTATATATATATATATATATATATATATATATATATATATATATATATATACAGATGGTGATCAGAAAATTGGAAACACCTGTAGTTGGCAACACGTCAGATGTATGGGTTGGTAGTGGTGTTGTGGCGCCCGCAGCGCCGGACCGCTGGTGGTGGTGTGTAGGTCGGTCTCCATACTACGTCAGGCGCAGTGGAACAGCCGTGTCCAGTGGCTGCAGCAGATGGACGTAGAGTACAATGGGATAACTCTCAGATTTTCAAAGAGGGCAAATTGCTGTTGCGCGGTTATGTGGAGTGAGTGTGACGGTAGTGACTACTGTGTTAGGTGTGTCGCGTGGGACAGTGTCGAAGGTGGTGACGGCCTACAGAGTACACGGGAAAACCACATCGAGAAAGCGGAACAGTGAGCGGAAAAAAAACACGAATGACAGGTCACGCCGGGCATTAAAGCGCATTGTCAGGGAGAACCGTCGTGCAACTGTGGAGCAAGTGGAGGCGGAACTCAATCAGCACCTCCCCCACCCTGTTTCGACAATCACAGTCCGCCGCGAATTACATGATATGAACTTACGGGGTCCTGTTGCACTGGCCAAACCGCTCAACAGGGACGCTTTCGCACGCCGCAAATTGTGCCGCCACCAGGCAACTTGGACCGTTGAGGACTGGAAATGTGTGATATGGTCGGATGAGTCATCCTTCATCCTGTTCCCAACCACGGGCCGTGTTTATGTGTGGCGAACACCCAAGGAAGCTTAAGATCTGCAGTGTCTCCGCCCAACTGTGAAACATGGCGGCGGCTCGGTGATGCTGTGAGCCGCAATATCATGGTTTTCATTGGTTCCTGTGGTCACACTTAGCGGACGAATCACTGCCAACGATTATGTCGCAATTTTCGGAGACCACTTGCATCCTATGGTCCGGATGTTGTTCCCGGACAATGACGCCATCTTCCAGGATGATAATGTGCCCATTCACACAGCTCGCGTTGTTGTAGCGTGGTTTGAGGAACATCGGGGTGACGTTGTTTCCTCCCATGGCCCGCTCAATCCCCAGATCTCAACATAATTGAAGATGTGTGGTCCGTCTTGGAAACACGACTCCGGCGACGATTTCTACCTCCGTCCGCTCTCACAAAACTGGCCGATGCCCTGCAACAGTAATGGTGCACTTGCTACTATTCACGACCTCTATGCCTCCATCCCACGTCGCATCAAGGCTGTTCTGAAGGCGAAAGGTGGCCCGACACCATATTAATATGGTAAGTTGCAATTTCGTTTAGGTGTTTCCATTTCTCTGATCACCATCTGTATATATATATATATATATATATATATATATATATATATATATATATAAGCAGCTACATTTATTATATTAAGTTAGCGGCCCTCCCAAACACTGGTTAGTGAAAATAGTGTCGCAGCCCTTTTCGTTATCTGAAACAAGCTGACTTTAGCAGGAACTACCTTTCTTCTACGTTGTGGTGTCGACTATTAGTTGATTTGCGCAGCAAAAAAATATTAATAAGAAGTACCCTCCCAACACAACATAGGAGTCCTTTTTCATAACAGGTTCATTCCGGTGATACTTTAAATTACTTTTAGTAGATAAAGGGTTAAAAATTTCATTAGAAAATATTAGTTTTAAATATCTGTATTCTATCTGTTCTATATGCACATCTCATAAGTTTAAAAAGTATCATCCCTTTTGGATGGTGCAGAAAATGTGACGAATTACCACGAAAAGATCATACAGAATAAGTCATTAATTGCAAGATATTAGATGTCTGATACTGATGTACGTGAATAAGAACCTGCAATGTTCAAGGAGTATGATGGGAAATGTGACGTAAGCGATTATGAACCATTATCAGCTATCAAGAAAGGAATGAAATGAAAAGAAAAACCGCCTGAAATTGGTAAATAACATTACTCTAGCCTACATTCTGAGATGTAAGCAAGGAAATGAAAAAGTAATGCAATGCGCTTACGCTTGTGAAAAGCACTAAGATGGATTTCAAAGGTCGTGATAGAAAATATTTCAAATAAATAAAAATGTAAACATAAACATTGTAATATCAGCTAATTATATAACTATAGAAGAGATCGAGGTGGAAACCCAAATTCATAGCGTTATTTCTTAAACTCCTAGAGAGAGTTTACCATTTTGTTATCAAATAACAAACTTAATGGTGGTCGTAGATGAAGATGAGGAAATGCCAGACAAAGACCTCCCGATGGTCTTGCTCTTTCACATTCAGGCTTGGTCTTGGTCTGGCTTGTATGAGTCTTAAAAGTGTGGCTTTTAAGAGTTGCTATGCTTTTAAGAGGTAAATTTTACACTGGATATAAAGGTTAATAAATTCTGCAATGCGCCAATATTAACGCAAATACATTTTTTGTTTCTAAATACAATATAATTTACCTTCGTGTAATTATGATGATAGTGTACAACATATTTCATGACCTTGACTTTTTTAAATGGGTGCCAACGCTTCACTACTAAAATAAAACGTTGCATAACCTTTTCACATTTTTATTTAATCTATCTTTTTTCTAATATGTACTCTATGTGGGAGAAACATGGACATTAAGCACAAGCAATGAAAAAGTTTTATCTTTTTGAAACGTGTGCCCAGAGAGGAAAGAAGATGCTAGATATAGCAGAGGAAAACGAATGCGAATGTGCTAAAAATAGTAGCTGTAGAAAAGGAAATAATAATTTTATGTGCAATAATAGGAGGAAGAGGAACTGCTTGCAACGTTTGCTGAAAAGGAACTGTATTATGAGGGACATGTTAGACGGTATAGTGTCAGGAAAGGCAGGGAGGGCCGAAGAAGAATGTAGTTGTTGCAAGGTATTAAAACTGCAAATGGCTACGTCAAGACGAAGAGATTAGCTGTGGACCACAATACATTGAAGGTTGTCAGTTTCAACAAGTCATACACCAATAATGGCAGAATAGTTATGATGAAGATGATGATGATATGTTTAGCAATGTTGACAAACAAGTAGAGATAAAAAATAAAATAATAATGATTATAATCAAACCGCGTAATATTTTAAATCAATTTGATTAAGAGCTGAAACGGGCACACATTAAAACATTTCAAAGGGTGCTTGAACCTTGGAGCCAAGGCCACACCCATGTATTTGGTACCTATGGTGTACTGAAATACCGATATTAAACACTAAACTTCTTTTAGTTGTGAAAAAGGAACACCACTAATATGTTTTAAGTAAAATATCTTGTTTAACATCCCACGTTTATGCACTGAGGTTAAGCTAGACAGTGGTAAACAGAAATGAGTGAAGTGGTGCAGTGAAGGAAGTAGAAGGAAACGGAGATATTGCGAGAAAACTCACGCACACGATGTTCGTCCGCCATAAAAGGTCACATGGTGCCACCTGGAATCAAACCTGGCACTCCATGCACCAAAAGTGAACGCTTTTTCACTGAGCCACAGCTGCCATAACATGTTTTAGTTTACCTTTCTCTTAACCGCTTCCTATGGACACAACTATTCTTCGTATGATTTCCCAAAATCCAATCACGGGCCGTCGTAAATAAGTGAAATGATGATCAAAGTAAATAAGACACTGAAGTTCTTATATCTTGTAAAATTTACAGAATTATTCTCCCGGTCGTCTCGCGAGCAACCGATTTGGAAAACGACATTCTGTAGCTATATGCTAAAGAGACATAGTGACTTGCACGGATTGCATAAAGTACTGGGAACACATTCACTCCAGCGTCATTTTGAAACCAAGAAATTCAAGTGAAAGATGTAATGTTACCCCTTCCTTTTTACATCTTATAAAAATCAAAAAGTAGCGGTACTTTTACAAGACTCTTGCTGTTGGTTTTGCATTTATTGTCTTGGACTTCGTGTTGGTGTTCCACCCTTTTCCTTGGCCTTAGTCTTGCATGCAAGACTCTCTGAGAAACCAGAAGAGCAAGTCTCTTGCACTCATCACTAGTCTTAGGCTTCTCCCATTTTTTGATATAGGAACATCAATGTGACATCATCTTATGAAAGTGAATTCACCAATTTACACACCTTAATAAACATATAACATAATAATCTCGCCAGGAATTTTGAGGAAGAAAATTGTTTTCTTTCAATACATTATAACATATGTTTTAAACCTTATATTAGAAAATATCACTTCAATGTCGGTGTGTTTTCATGCTTTTTCAATGCTACAGATTACGTGACGCATTATCACATAAATTATTCATTATAAGTCTTATATATTTTCCAAGAAGTAAGATGTCCGTTTGAGAATGCCTGTACCAATTTATTATTGTACAAAGCAAACCTAGATTAATATCGAAAACAACACATAACATGATGTATTCCTTGGGGGAGTTAAGAAGATTTGTGTTAAAGTAGATTCAGAAGAAAGTTTTGTTGAATATTCTGAGAGAAATAATTATAAAGTACTCTCTTATAAGACAATATGAAAAGAAAGTTAATTGCATTTTCCGTTTAGAAGTTGCGTTATTATTTAGAATTAAAGTGTGGGCAATGTAAGTTTGATGTCTGTCCAAACTTTTGCTATACTAAATTGTTATCTTGTTTTGAAACGATCAATAACATTTTACAGTTTATCCATATAGTTCATAGCCTGAATTGACTGTTACGCATTCACGTTTGTCTCTCAGTATCATACATGGAGCAAGGTGCCTTAGTGGTAGAACGCTTCCTTTTGCTGTGTGGGGTCGCTTATTTAATCCTCAGTCAAGTGTGTTTGTGATGGATAACATAGTGTTCGCATTTCCTCTCGGGATACTCCCGTTTCCTCCCAGTTTTGCACTCCACCAATTAATCCATCATTATTCACTTGCATTATACCATCGTCTCGCTTAACATAACGACCATATTTCTGATACGTTAAGCTAATATATTTCATTTCATTTTCCTCGTTATCTTTTTTTGCTCCTTCCTGTTTTAATTCGTAGCCTTCATTTGGTAAATTTGCTACAGTCGTATTGTGAGTTGGGATATATTATGAAACTGAACATGAAGGGAAATGGTTAGTTTTGTTTCCAATAAGTAAACTCGAGTGGCTAAGTAAGATCAATCCGTTATGTAACTGAATTACTACAAAAGCAATATGTGAAGCAAGGAAAGATCCCCGAGAGAACGTACGTATACGACGTTGGCCATGACAAATACTCGTAACCGCAAATCGATCCGAAGAGCCCTCAAACGAGAGATGCATACTTTAGCACTGTCCTTCGATCTTCTAGTTCATTTATAATTAACATATTGCATTTTTGCAAATCAAATACTGCAACGATCATGAAATTATTTATTTTTGTGTCCTTCCAACACTCCATGAATATAATGTTAAACACCATACTCATTCACACAAAAAAATGTTGCACAAGTATGTGCAACATAGAAGTAAAAATTAAATATCCGTAATAAGAAAACATTATAATCATATGCTTACAATAGGTAAAATGCACGAACTGAAAACCATAGAGTCCACAAAGTTTTGATTGCTTTTCCCTTAGGGGTTAGCCCTTTGGGGATCCTATGGTACAATTTGTACCATAGACATTTTTCATGGTACATTGCGTTATTTCTCTTCTATTTGAGCTTTTTAGTCCGTTTTTTTGTACTTCAAGTCCAGAGGCATTTTAGAAGACAATATGTATGGTTTCAGACCGTCCTGCGTCCAGACATAGGAGGTGATGAGGTCATAATCTTAAAATATATTTTTCCTTTTTTAAGCCTATGTTCATTATTTTTTGGCGGGCTTATTTTTTCATGTAGAAGATTGACATTTTGCACAAACATTCAGTCTGTCGAGTACTATTTACCAGATTTTTTGTTCCGATGTCAGTGCTAAAACAGGGGGAACCAGAGGGGCAAAGTGTTAAAACGAGGGATATTTTTACCCCCAAAGTCCCGTTTTTCGTCATTTTCCCGCTTCACATACACGATGGGGACATGTGAATTATACAGTCTGAAAGGCAGTTCTATTCTGAAGAGAATGAGGGTCCAATTATTATCCTAGGGTAATTAGGGATGTCTCAGGGAATTTTTAAAAAATATACTTCTATATAGGGAATACTGTAACACGAGTATTGAATTATGAATGGCAACTCCCCCCCCCCCATTTATTTTTAACCTTTGGGTTCATTTTTCTATGTTGTTTTATATTCTATATGAAACTATAAATGTAATGGGGAAGGGAGACTTAAAAATTTAAGTGGATAGGCGCTTTTTAGCGTAAAAGTGTGGCAGACTTTTATCCGGCCTCACTCTTGTTGTAACAGTACAAAAGAGTGGTAATAAATTTATTTCGTTTAGTTATTATATTTAAATGATGTGTAATTCTTGTATTTGTGAATAACAATTTTGTTTTCGTAACTTCTTTGTCAAATTAGCGTGAATATGCTTCGTCATTTATGCAATTTAAGTATAATGTGTGTAGAATAAGTTTGTTCATTTCCTTTTGTGGAATATTGGAATATATTAGTTAAATAATATTTGTTTTATTTATTTGTTGAAAAGTTGAGTAATTCGTAATGATTATTTGTTTATGTTCTATAAGTTTTGCATAATATCGTAAAGTAAGTAATGTGAATATTTTACCTCTAAATAATGCCATGATTTCGTATAATGTTTGTGTTATTATTAATAATAAGAGCACTTATAGCAATATTGTAATTCAAATATTAAAGGTATATCATGAGAATTATTTGTATATCAATTGTGAGTCATGCACGTATAAATGTTTAACTTAGTGACAGTTCCGAATGTAAAAAAAAAAGAATTTACATATAAAAGCCCCATGAAACATTTATGTAAGCGTATAAATGCCCCATGCGTTCGTCGTTTTACTACATTAAATCAAACTTTTTTCATCTGATGAAGTGTAACTCGACGAAAGTTCTTATAAAATTCCTAGTGAACTAGTGTTCATCTTGACTTTGGAACAGTCATGATTATTGAAGTGAGGGTTCTTGAATGTTTACCATTATTCAATGGTTCACGTACATTCCTTTCGACCGCCAATGTAACTGTACCAAATATTTGCTTAAAATATTTTTCGTATAAACGCAAATTCTGCATTAGTGCATTATGTGACGTTCATCTGAATTTGTACACTTTGTGTGGTATATGTTTCTCATTGTTCGTGCTGCCGCCTGGTGGTGCTAAAAGACAGGGTAGAAGAAAAGGAAAAGGAAAGAAATGAGAGTTTGAGACGCAATAGTTAGTTTTCGATGTAAGTGTGTGTGTGCAAATGCTGACTCGACAAAAATTCTAGAACAAAGTCCAGTCTAGACCCCAATATACTTTGAAAATATATAGATGTTAATATACTTTTATAAGAAATATCGATATTCGCAAAATTGTGTAAACAATCAGTAAAAATAGTGTTGTTGATATGGATGTTTTGATGTTTTTTACGTAAGTCGTTGTCAAAGTAAATCAGCCCCAAGTAATATTTTATAACGACAGGGGGGCGTGATCGAGATAAAGAGTGAAACAAAGGACTTCGCAAGGTGCACTTGAAGTTAATGGACTCCTGATTACCGACTAAAGTGAAAATGTCTGAATAACATATTTTCTCCAACAGTAGCTGCAACATAATGCTGTTATTACGTCAGTCAGGAAAGACTGTTTCATAAACTCTTAAAATTGGAAGAAAGGACAATTTCTACAAGAAGATTATTTCGGATTCATAGTGTATCAACTTAAAATGTGATCACAAAAGCAGGCGCCACGACGAACTAAAACTGTTCTTGTGTATGATTTCAAAACGTATCTACGAATTTGCTACGTAATTGGGGCAATATATCCACAATACTCGATATGTTACAGGTATGTTTAACTATGTTTAACTATTGAGTAAATGGCACTCTAATGTTTAGATTTGTTTGTTTTCTCTTTTCTAGATAGCATGACGAAGTAAGAATATGATTGTTATGTCACTTGTGAACAATCTAAGAAAGTGGGTGATGTTCTCATCTGTTTTTCATAACACGCCTTAGGTCTTCGCCCAGGTAATTCCGTCCGAATCTGGAGCCATTACGGTGAGGAGTATCGCGCCTTCCTTAAGCGATTGTCGTGGGGACAAACTTTCTGAACCCACAAATAAAATAGTGCAAAGCTATATTATTTGAGGGCGAAGAGTAGAGAGTTCTCCGCGGTGGCCGGTTAAGGATGGTGCGTACCGGGCAGCGCTATGCTGTACCTTAATATTGACATAACTTTTGCAAACCTACTGTGAAACTAAACACTGAAGAAGGGGAGGATGTAAGTAGAATAGGTAGCACACTGTTCCCCAGCATTTCTTACTGTTTATAACTACTGGACCCGCCGATAGCCAATATTATTGAGCGCGGAACTTCTGTGAAGTTATACAGCATACGCAATACATTATAGTTACGTGCATAAAGTATACTTACATATCTAGAACTACAACTAACTTATATTGAAACCTACAACTAATTTATACGTAACTTATATCTACAACTGTCCAATCTTATAACGATCGCATGGCAGGGTACTTATCGCACCACTTAAATCACATCTCTTATCATCTGCACAACTTCAAGCTAAGTTATTTTCTTCTACACTACATATATCGTGTCTATGACTTCTTATCAAATCATCATATTGTAGTAGTACGTTTCATTGAATAATCATTCTTTATACTCATCAAATGTGTGTTCTTTGTATACAACACTCTTGTACGCATTTGACTTTCACACAACATGTTCTCTTATCTAACTTATCTCTAAAATCTTTGTCTGTTAGAGCAATTTGAGGTGCTTTTGTATAGTATATCTTAGATCTTAAACCTACTAGCTATTCTGTAATGGTACCTTTAACCTCATTCTATATCTTACAAAGTATTTTCTTATTGATCTTGGGTATGTTGTATCTGTTATCTTTAGGGTAATCGCTTGTGTCGAAGTAATCAAATGAATACAAATATTAAATATATTTTACTAAATTTATCTTTTTAAGTTAAGGACATAGGTGACGGGGAAATTCATTTAAAGAAATTTTTATGTTTATTCTTGTTCCCAATGTTGCTAGTAACACCATACCGAAATGTCTTTCGTTCCCTTTTCTTAGGCAATTACATATATTTGTAACATAATAGTGTCCTTAAGCTATAGTGTCCCAATACAGAATCCTTATATTTTACTTAGCTGAATCATGGCCGGTATTTTGAAACAATAGAGTTAGACTTCAGCTTGTAAGTTATTTTCGCTTGAAACACAATAACATATTTTTGGTTGTAAAAGAAAAAAGTCATTCATGAAGTTTTGACGGTCCCTTTGACTCAAATGTACCCTCGGATCAAAATGTAAAAACACATCCGAAATCGTTATAAACTTTTTTATTTATTTAATAAATTATGACATTGTAAATATATGCTTGCCGTTTATTAGCACCCAGAAATAAATTTGAACCTTTCTGAACACAATTGAATGATGTAATGACAAAGAAGCCTCATTACCAACAGCAGTGACGTCGAACCACAAATGCACACCAATATTAATTTCGACTCTATTTCTGTTGGTACTTAGGCTACTGTTATACTCAACCATTCAATACAGAAACAATAAACATGCCTATATTTATCAAAGTGTTTATACCGAACTGTAATCTTAATCACACTCGTGTGTTACACTAATTCAACACTTTCTACTGATATGCCAACAACCAACAACAGGGTTGCGTCATCGTTGTCTGCTTGGTGGCGGTCACATCGGCATCGGGGAAACAAGCGTGCTAACAGAGCTAACGAAAACGCCGCTTTGGCAGGACTTAAGTTGTAGGAGACTCTTCATTGGTCTGATCTGTGTTGTAATCCTCATTGGCATGCGTATTTTGACCATGCACCGCCAATAAACTTTACGGAGTTAAGCCGCTCCTTGGGGATTGGCGGTCGTCCTCTTGCCACAGTCGTCGCATATGAAGTGCTCTTGGTGTGTCTCTGTATTGGACACTCTCATCTGACGCATAATTATGCTGCGTAGATTTCACTGTCCGTATTGTGCAGACGTTAGAGAACGTCACGGACTGCCTTCTCGATTGGACTGTGTGCTGTCAGATGACATTGTGTTGACTTGCTTTTTCTTTTCTGCACCGCTCCGACCCGGTTCATGTTCTCTGAGGATTTTATGCATCCATATAACGCTACATTTTAGTTTTCTTCTTTACTTTGTTCTCATATCTTATAACTATTATCTTAACTTAGCTTTTTTCTTTTTAGCAGCCTCTTTGTTTTTACCTTTGACTTAGCTGAATTCACTTTTGTGTCTAGCAGTTCGTGCTTGAGCGGTTGCGTCTATCACGAAGGGTAGGAACAGCCTCTCAGCTGACGTCCCCATTCCATTATATTTATTCATTAATTCAATTATTAAAAAAAAGATATAAGCTAAATTATATTGCAAGGAGAAAATTCAAATTCATCCTAAGATTCGAAGAAGAAACATAAATTAAAACTTTTCAGCCCTGAGTGTACTCCTAAGTAAATGAAAAGCAATTGTATCTCTCACATACAACAATCAAAGGATTCCGAAACTTAACAACGTATATACGAGTACCAAGCATGTTCACTAAATAATAATAATAATAATAATTTTATATATATATATATATATATATATATATATATATATATATATATATATATATATATATATATACAGATGGTGATCAGAAAATTGGAAACACCTGTAGTTGGCAACACGTCAGATGTATGGGTTGGTAGTGGTGTTGTGGCGCCCGCAGCGCCGGACCGCTGGTGGTGGTGTGTAGGTCGGTCTCCATACTACGTCAGGCGCAGTGGAACAGCCGTGTCCAGTGGCTGCAGCAGATGGACGTAGAGTACAATGGGATAACTCTCAGATTTTCAAAGAGGGCAAATTGCTGTTGCGCGGTTATGTGGAGTGAGTGTGACGGTAGTGACTACTGTGTTAGGTGTGTCGCGTGGGACAGTGTCGAAGGTGGTGACGGCCTACAGAGTACACGGGAAAACCACATCGAGGAAGCGGAACAGTGAGCGGAATAAAACACGAATGACAGGTCACGCCGGGCATTAAAGCGCATTGTCACGCAGAACCGTCGTGCAACTGTGGAGCAAGTGACGGCGGAACTCAATCAGCACCTCCCCCACCCTGTTTCGACAATCACAGTCCGCCGCGAATTACATGATATGAACTTACGGGGTCCTGTTGCACTGGCCAAACCGCTCAACAGGGACGCTTTCGCACGCCGCAAATTGTGCCGCCACCAGGCAACTTGGACCGTTGAGGACTGGAAATGTGTGATATGGTCGGATGAGTCATCCTTCATCCTGTTCCCAACCACGGGCCGTGTTTATGTGTGGCGAACACCCAAGGAAGCTTAAGATCTGCAGTGTCTCCGCCCAACTGTGAAACATGGCGGCGGCTCGGTGATGCTGTGAGCCGCAATATCATGGTTTTCATTGGTTCCTGTGGTCACACTTAGCGGACGAATCACTGCCAACGATTATGTCGCAATTTTCGGAGACCACTTGCATCCTATGGTCCGGATGTTGTTCCCGGACAATGACGCCATCTTCCAGGATGATAATGTGCCCATTCACACAGCTCGCGTTGTTGTAGCGTGGTTTGAGGAACATCGGGGTGACGTTGTTTCCTCCCATGGCCCGCTCAATCCCCAGATCTCAACATAATTGAAGATGTGTGGTCCGTCTTGGAAACACGACTCCGGCGACGATTTCTACCTCCGTCCGCTCTCACAAAACTGGCCGATGCCCTGCAACAGTAATGGTGCACTTGCTACTATTCACGACCTCTATGCCTCCATCCCACGTCGCATCAAGGCTGTTCTGAAGGCGAAAGGTGGCCCGACACCATATTAATATGGTAAGTTGCAATTTCGTTTAGGTGTTTCCATTTCTCTGATCACCATCTGTATATATATATATATATATATATATATATATATATATATATATATATATAAGCAGCTACATTTATTATATTAAGTTAGCGGCCCTCCCAAACACTGGTTAGTGAAAATAGTGTCGCAGCCCTTTTCGTTATCTGAAACAAGCTGACTTTAGCAGGAACTACCTTTCTTCTACGTTGTGGTGTCGACTATTAGTTGATTTGCGCAGCAAAAAAATATTATTAAGAAGTACCCTCCCAACACAACATAGGAGTCCTTTTTCATAACAGGTTCATTCCGGTGATACTTTAAATTACTTTTAGTAGATAAAGGGTTAAAAATTTCATTAGAAAATATTAGTTTTAAATATCTGTATTCTATCTGTTCTATATGCACATCTCATAAGTTTAAAAAGTATCATCCCTTTTGGATGGTGCAGAAAATGTGACGAATTACCACGAAAAGATCATACAGAATAAGTCATTAATTGCAAGATATTAGATGTCTGATACTGATGTACGTGAATAAGAACCTGCAATGTTCAAGGAGTATGATGGGAAATGTGACGTAAGCGATTATGAACCATTATCAGCTATCAAGAAAGGAATGAAATGAAAAGAAAAACCGCCTGAAATTGGTAAATAACATTACTCTAGCCTACATTCTGAGATGTAAGCAAGGAAATGAAAAAGTAATGCAATGCGCTTACGCTTGTGAAAAGCACTAAGATGGATTTCAAAGGTCGTGATAGAAAATATTTCAAATAAATAAAAATGTAAACATAAACATTGTAATATCAGCTAATTATATAACTATAGAAGAGATCGAGGTGGAAACCCAAATTCATAGCGTTATTTCTTAAACTCCTAGAGAGAGTTTACCATTTTGTTATCAAATAACAAACTTAATGGTGGTCGTAGATGAAGATGAGGAAATGCCAGACAAAGACCTCCCGATGGTCTTGCTCTTTCACATTCAGGCTTGGTCTTGGTCTGGCTTGTATGAGTCTTAAAAGTGTGGCTTTTAAGAGTTGCTATGCTTTTAAGAGGTAAATTTTACACTGGATATAAAGGTTAATAAATTCTGCAATGCGCCAATATTAACGCAAATACATTTTTTGTTTCTAAATACAATATAATTTACCTTCGTGTAATTATGATGATAGTGTACAACATATTTCATGACCTTCACTTTTTTAAATGGGTGCCAACGCTTCACTACTAAAATAAAACGTTGCATAACCTTTTCACATTTTTATTTAATCTATCTTTTTTCTAATATGTACTCTATGTGGGAGAAACATGGGCATTAAGCACAAGCAATGAAAAAGTTTTATCCTTTTGAAACGTGTGCCCAGAGAGGAAAGAAGATGCTAGATATAGCAGAGGAAAACGAATGCGAATGTGCTAAAAATAGTAGCTGTAGAAAAGGAAATAATAATTTTATGTGCAATAATAGGAGGAAGAGGAACTGCTTGCAACGTTTGCTGAAAAGGAACTGTATTATGAGGGACATGTTAGACGGTATAGTGTCAGGAAAGGCAGGGAGGGCCGAAGAAGAATGTAGTTGTTGCAAGGTATTAAAACTGCAAATGGCTACGTCAAGACGAAGAGATTAGCTGTGGACCACAATACATTGAAGGTTGTCAGTTTCAACAAGTCATACACCAATAATGGCAGAATAGTTATGATGAAGATGATGATGATATGTTTAGCAATGTTGACAAACAAGTAGAGATAAAAAATAAAATAATAATGATTATAATCAAACCGCGTAATATTTTAAATCAATTTGATTAAGAGCTGAAACGGGCACACATTAAAACATTTCAAAGGGTGCTTGAACCTTGGAGCCAAGGCCACACCCATGTATTTGGTACCTATGGTGTACTGAAATACCGATATTAAACACTAAACTTCTTTTAGTTGTGAAAAAGGAACACCACTAATATGTTTTAAGTAAAATATCTTGTTTAACATCCCACGTATATGCACTGAGGTTAAGCTAGACAGTGGTAAACAGAAATGAGTGAAGTGGTGCAGTGAAGGAAGTAGAAGGAAACGGAGATATTGCGAGAAAACTCACGCACACGATGTTCGTCCGCCATAAAAGGTCACATGGTGCCACCTGGAATCAAACCTGGCACTCCATGCACCAAAAGTGAACGCTTTTTCACTGAGCCACAGCTGCCATAACATGTTTTAGTTTACCTTTCTCTTAACCGCTTCCTATGGACACAACTATTCTTCGTATGATTTCCCAAAATCCAATCACGGGCCGTCGTAAATAAGTGAAATGATGATCAAAGTAAATAAGACACTGAAGTTCTTATATCTTGTAAAATTTACAGAATTATTCTCCCGGACGTCTCGCGAGCAACCGATTCGGAAAACGACATTCTGTAGCTATATGCTAAAGAGACATAGTGACTTGCACGGATTGCATAAAGTACTGGGAACACATTCACTCCAGCGTCATTTTGAAACCAAGAAATTCAAGTGAAAGATGTAATGTTACCCCTTCCTTTTTACATCTTATAAAAATCAAAAAGTAGCGTTACTTTTACAAGACTCTTGCTGTTGGTTTTTCATTTATTGTCTTGGACTTCGTGTTGGTGTTCCACCCTTTTCCTTGGCCTTAGTCTTGCATGCAAGACTCTCTGAGAAACCAGAAGAGCAAGTCTCTTGCACTCATCACTAGTCTTAGGCTTCTCCCATTTTTTGATATAGGAACATCAATGTGACATCATCTTATGAAAGTGAATTCACCAATTTACACACCTTAATAAACATATAACATAATAATCTCGCCAGGAATTTTGAGGAAGAAAATTGTTTTCTTTCAATACATTATAACATATGTTTTAAACCTTATATTAGAAAATATCACTTCAATGTCGGTGTGTTTTCATGCTTTTTCAATGCTACAGATTACGTGACGCATTATCACATAAATTATTCATTATAAGTCTTATATATTTTCCAAGAAGTAAGATGTCCGTTTGAGAATGCCTGTACCAATTTATTATTGTACAAAGCAAACCTAGATTAATATCGAAAACAACACATAACATGATGTATTCCTTGGGGGAGTTAAGAAGATTTGTGTTAAAGTAGATTCAGAAGAAAGTTTTGTTGAATATTCTGAGAGAAATAATTATAAAGTACTCTCTTATAAGACAATATGAAAAGAAAGTTAATTGCATTTTCCGTTTAGAAGTTGCGTTATTATTTAGAATTAAAGTGTGGGCAATATAAGTTTGATGTCTGTCCAAACTTTTGCTATACTAAATTGTTATCTTGTTTTGAAACGATCAATAACATTTTACAGTTTATCCATATAGTTCATAGCCTGAATTGACTGTTACGCATTCACGTTTGTCTCTCAGTATCATACATGGAGCAAGGTGCCTTAGTGGTAGAACGCTTCCTTTTGCTGTGTGGGGTCGCTTATTTAATCCTCAGTCAAGTGTGTTTGTGATGGATAACATAGTGTTCGCATTTCCTCTCGGGATACTCCCGTTTCCTCCCAGTTTTGCACTCCACCAATTAATCCATCATTATTCACTTGCATTATACCATCGTCTCGCTTAACATAACGACCATATTTCTGATACGTTAAGCTAATATATTTCATTTCATTTTCCTCGTTATCTTTTTTTGCTCCTTCCTGTTTTAATTCGTAGCCTTCATTTGGTAAATTTGCTACAGTCGTATTGTGAGTTGGGATATATTATGAAACTGAACATGAAGGGAAATGGTTAGTTTTGTTTCCAATAAGTAAACTCGAGTGGCTAAGTAAGATCAATCCGTTATGTAACTGAATTACTACAAAAGCAATATGTGAAGCAAGGAAAGATCCCCGAGAGAACGTACGTATACGACGTTGGCCATGACAAATACTCGTAACCGCAAATCGATCCGAAGAGCCCTCAAACGAGAGATGCATACTTTAGCACTGTCCTTCGATCTTCTAGTTCATTTATAATTAACATATTGCATTTTTGCAAATCAAATACTGCAACGATCATGAAATTATTTATTTTTGTGTCCTTCCAACACTCCATGAATATAATGTTAAACACCATACTCATTCACACAAAAAAATGTTGCACAAGTATGTGCAACATAGAAGTAAAAATTAAATATCCGTAATAAGAAAACATTATAATCATATGCTTACAATAGTTAAAATGCACGAACTGAAAACCATAGAGTCCACAAAGTTTTGATTGCTTTTCCCTTAGGGGTTAGCCCTTTGGGGATCCTATGGTACAATTTGTACCATAGACATTTTTCATGGTACATTGCGTTATTTCTCTTCTATTTGAGCTTTTTAGTCCGTTTTTTTGTACTTCAAGTCCAGAGGCATTTTAGAAGACATTACGTATGGTTTCAGACCGTCCTGCGTCCAGACATAGGAGGTGATGAGGTCATAATCTTAAAATATATTTTTCCTTTTTTAAGCCTATGTTCATTATTTTTTGGCGGGCTTATTTTTTCATGTAGAAGATTGACATTTTGCACAAACATTCAGTCTGTCGAGTACTATTTACCAGATTTTTTGTTCCGATGTCAGTGCTAAAACAGGGGGAACCAGAGGGGCAAAGTGTTAAAACGAGGGATATTTTTACCCCCAAAATCCCGTTTTTCGTCATTTTCCCGCTTCACATACACGATGGGGACATGTGAATTATACAGTCTGAAAGGCAGTTCTATTCTGAAGAGAATGAGGGTCCAATTATTATCCTAGGGTAATTAGGGATGTCTCAGGGAATTTTTAAAAAATATACTTCTATATAGGGAAAAATGGGACAAGGTCGGTTTATTTTTTTTGGCGGGCTTACTTTTGCACCTATAAGATTAAAATTTTGCATAAACATTCAGCCTACATAGTAGTATTTATCAGTTTTTTCAGATCTCTGGATTAAAACATGGGGGGATCTAGAGGGGGAAAATTTTCGAAAAAAGGGATTTTTAGACCCAAAAAATCCAGTATTTCGAGATTTTCCCGTCTTGCATACATGATAGAGACACGTGAGTCATACCGTCTGAAAGGCAGTTCCATTCTGAAGAGAAGGACGGTCGAATTATTATTCTAGGGTAATTAGGGCCGTCTCCGTGAATTTTTATAGGGTAAAAAAGGGGCATGGTCGGTACATTTTTTGGCGGGCCTATTTTTTCACGTAGAAGATTGAAATTTTGCACAAACATTTAGCCGACCGAGTAGTATTTAGCAGATATTTTCCGATTTCAGCGTAAAAACAGGGGGGTCCAGAGGGGCAAAAGTTGAAAAAAGGGATTTTTAGACCCAAAAATCCGGTATTTCGTGATTTTCCCGTCTTACATACACGATAGAGACACGTGAGTCATACCGTCTGAAAGGCAGTTCCATTCTGAAGAGGACGATGCGCGAAACATGACCCTAGGGTAATTAGGTATGTCTCAGGGAATTTTGTCCCCTGAGATCATGATGTTTTGCGGTAATTATGGACATTGTGGGAATTCCTGATAAAATTTTCCCGCCCTTACTATTCAAGATAGAAACTTGAAATTTGGTACACACATTTAGTTTACCAAGTGCTATTTACCAAATGTTTTGGAGGTCTCTGCGTTCACACAGTGGGGGGCCTAAATTTGGACAAAAAATTTCCCTCTCAAAATTTTCCTTTAACATCAATTTTTCCTCTCCTGGTATATAGCATGGGCATGCAAGTGATACTATTTGAAAGCCAGCTCTATTCTAAAGAGAATGAGGTATGAACCATGATTTTAGGATAAATAGTGACGATGCAGTAGCTGCTTGACTGAAAGTCTAAAAAATAGCCCAAAAAGCCAGGATCCGGAAAGGGTTAAAACTAAGATATTATGCTCATTTAGCCGCAGTAGCCATTGTTAGTTGATATTGAGCAGGGATAATGAATAAGCGAAACATAATTTGTGCTCTGTAAAATTTCATTGTGGTGGCAAAACATTGAAAACTGAAGTAAACTTATAATCAGCCAATTATCGGACAAACACTTCGTAATATTGTACCTGAGACATAGTTAATGCCCTCAGCCAGTTCAACTAGCATCTTTCTCTATTCTTCCTGGAATCTTATGAAAAATAGTAACGTGTGTTGGAAAAGAGAGCATTCCTATTGAAGATGATACTAGTATACAATGACACATGTCTAACTTATTATTCAACAGTGAAGATGTAAATGTGACGTTAGTTGTGACATATTGTTTTAACATAAGCTTATACTTGTGCTGTGTCGATCATGAAAGATTTGACCATTATGAACAAATAATGCCGTGAATCAAATGAATTAAGATTCTTGCCAGAAATGAATCTCTCTTCTAATGAATCATTTGTAGTTTCCAATGCATTGCTTCCATGATCGAAATGAATTCAGAATCACAAACTGCTAGCTTGTGTGAGAGAATTGGCAGCGTTACTTCTGCAAAGGCGATGGAAATTTTTCACGGGAATTCAAAAAAATAAAGAATACCATACGAACACTTTTCATCCCTGCTTCCGTAAATGCAAGGCAAGCGTTTTTTTTTGTTCTTCCTGGATATTATGGTTGGTTCCTCCGAAGAAAGGAAGCTGCGTACTTAGAAACATCTTACCTTGAAAATAAACTTTACTGTTGCTTGCTTCTCGGTGTCAAGTACCCACAGAGTTGCTCAATTACATGCAATACGATTTCGTAATTAGCAGCAACATACTCTTGATCATGTGCGCCGACTACGAGGTTGCTCCAGGGCTTACATATATAATCTTGTGGATGTCCCATACCCACAAGATTTTTATTTTGATATAAATAAAATAAAATAAAATATTTTTCACTTGCCATTGTACAAAAATAACAAGCAATTAAAACATTGAGATGGAAGTTAATATTTGTTACGAATGGCTAACACAAATTTTTTGATATGTGTCTGTGCAAAGATAAGTAAGCAACAGACTTCTTCCTTCCTTGCCTGTATCAGGCCCAGTCAAAGGCAGTCCTCACACAAAAGAAAATTGAACTACTCGTAAATAGTGAATGGAATTGAGCACAACCCTTTATGACAGTGTTTATAAAATATTTTATGTGAAAGAAAATCAATCAAATAATATCAAGAGATCCTTGAAATCATATAACATGACCCGCCTTATGCACCCACATAAATTTTGGAAAGTCGGCGCCGTTGCTCTTGATGAGTACTTATCCATTTTATTAAGATACTGCTGCACTAGCCATAAAGGTCAAATTTAATGTTTCATAATCAACTCAAAGTAATATATTATATTCAATGTAAAGGCAGTATTTACACAGAAAAAGTGCACTGCATTTTATTGTACATTTATATTGTACATAATATATTTTATAAATGTATATATAGAAAGACGAACGTAGATTCTTTCACATGGCAGAAAGCTTAGTACTACCTACTTTTTGCTTTACTACTAGTGAAATAGAAGTGAAAATACAAATGGTTTTCTGAGCTTCCATGTAAACAAGGGGATCGCTTCAGTGCGAGAGCTCATGTGGTTTGGATTCCATACGTAATCAGTAGGTCCACGTCTCATATAGCCTCGCTGTTCAACGGGACGTTAAACTCAAAAGGAACTCATTTCAAGTTTAATGGTTTTCCCTTAGGAATACAGACAAACAATGAGAATTTCAGGGTTGGCCGGGAAAACATCCCCCGGGATAAGAAGTTCCTTCAGGGGCATTTCCCAAATCGGAACAATTTGGGTTATCAGTATTTTCGCAAATGTATGTTCATATTTTCCTTATTGAGGTAGTGGTGGATCAGAGTAAAGCGTTCACCTCTAGTGGACGGGGTGCCTGGCTGCGCCAAATGGGCTGTGTGGTGGACAAACACAATATATGTGGGTTTTCTCGATGTTCTCCCGTTTGCAATTGCTATTTTCATTTCACCATTTCATTCATTAGCATCATCACCGTTTTGTTTAGTCTACAGGATGATAACCATAGGACATAAAACTTTAAAATTTCATTTCATTCCGCGTTTATTCATAGTCTAGCCGAGTGAAACCTTTTAAAATTTTCAGAATAATTTTATATATATGTTGATGTTTCAACTACCTTTCTTCTCTATTTCAAATGAATTAAAAGGTTATTATTTTGTGCCAATCAAGATTTAAATAGAACTATTTTAGAATGTAATAAGACAAAATAGAATTCCTGCCATTAATTTTCAAAGTTTATGTCCATTTGTTTAAGGAAAATAAAAGAATAATTCAATTAAATGATGATGGAAGAATAAGTGGAATGAGAGGGAGGGGGAAACGTGAGTACCCCCGACAAAACTCACGGACATCTTGATGTGCAAAAAAATTTACGAAGCAGTGGATCGAACCAGAGACCCCACGCACCGGCGGCAAGAGCTTTATCAGTGAACCATCGTGACCCCCATGATAGCTGAGAATAGATTACGAGACAGCAATGTACTTTAAGTAATCATCCGCTTCTTCTTTACCCTATAGAACATAACTGTGGGACTTATAACAAGAAAACAAATCCATTAACATGATTTGTATTTTACAAAATGGGTACTTTACAAAGTGTACATGACCTGGGAAATAATGCTCAGCAGAAATAAATATAGCACTACAGGACCATTCTATAATATTTTCTGTATTTAAAAGAAAATATGTCGCCTATATACTACACTGCATTTCAAGCTCCACATTTTTCTCCATGTTAATATATGACACTAAGATGTTGAAAATAAATTTTTATAACTTCTTGCATCCAGAGAAAATCTTATGGGGTATATTTCAACGAAATATTTCCTTGAAAACTGAATTGACACAAAAATCGTGTAGATTGCAACATTCTTTGCCTTAAGCCCTAATATGAAAACAGGATGCCAAAATAAAAAAATGGGAGTAGAATAACAGCATATTATTGTTAACTTCATAATTACAATGAAGCTTACGAGTTCCCGAGCATTCCAGTTACCCCAAATGAACGCTGCCCGTGTCATGTGCCACAGATGATACACGAAATTGCATTTTCTCGAAAGGCATTTATTAAGTTTCACAGAAAAGAAGTGAAGTAGCCCAAGCGATTTATATGATTGAAAAACTTATTTTTGCAAAATAGATGCTGGAAAAGCTAACTGATACTATGAGCGAATCATTCCCAACAAATTCACTTGAGCGAAGGGGATGTGCGACGACCATCTCATATGAACGAATTAAATGATCGAATCATTTTAGTGAATCAAAGTTAATGAATCGATTCTCCGAAATGATCATTTTGGCCATCTTTTGTTGACACCAACTTAGTAAGGAACACTGTTCTGTTAATCACCGTTTTATTGAATTAAAAGATCAGTTCAATTTTGTTACATGATCCGTGTCATTGATAATATCTCATACCTTTCACTCATTTTTATAAATCCCACTTCTAATGAAGTTTATCTTTTACAGGAACAACAGGAGATCTTATAGTTTTGTAACGTGATCCGTGTCAAATATTGTTTCAAAAGATTTTATGGCTGAGATCGTAATATATAGTACCATAGTGACATTGTTGAATCAGTGAGACAGTCCAAACCTTTCCGAGAGTATCCAGGAAAGATGATGGTAAAAATGAACACGAATAAATGAATTAGTTCCATGCGAGGACTTATTAGAGTGTTTGATAATATTAGATATTAGCGAGCATAAATTCTTAACCGTTTCCAATAGCAATAACAATTCTTGGTGCTCAAACTTGTTCGACAAAAGACAAGCTTAATGCTTTGATACCACAATCTTAGCCATAGTTTATTATTTTGAAAAGTTAATAAATATTTGTAAGTAGTTAATGTTTTGCATATCAAATATTAATTAATAAGTCTTGTAGTTGTATATGGTAGACGGTATATTTCATATAAACTACGAAAATATTTCTATTGTTACTAAAATATCTTACCTTGTTTAAATCCTACTAAATCGCCAGTACAATTACATTCTCTCAGTTTCTCTTTCACCATGCACTCCGTCATGCACACGGTTTCACTGTAGTAATGGAAATACGATAAACCATCGTTCTCTTCTGGAAGTTTACATCCTCGGGATTCTAAAGGTAAACCGTATACATTCTCTTCAATTTTTTGGTGAACAATTTGGTATATAATATGTCGTAGGACGTCAAAAGAAAATTTTGGAGACTTAAATAAATCATGTTTTGTCGGTATATCGTATTGCCTTAAAACGTACATCTGAAAATGAAAGATAGTCACCAATTATTAATAACATATGCAGTCTACTTAAATAAAACCTAACTTAGTTATAACACAACATCTTATAACTTTCTCTAGAAATGGAAAGGATTCAAACGAAGAATTCATTGTAAAATATATGCAATATTATGAAATAAATTATAATTCTAAACTAGTATGTATAACTAAAGGCAAAGAACTAGGTGCTGTAACTACTATCATTTACCAAGAATTCATGTAGCTGCATATTGCATATCAAATATTCACTGTAGAGGATTTATATCTTAGGTAGTTCAATTTGCTCCTGCGTATTGGTTAAAAATTGTTAAAAATATTCGTACTACCATATGCCTAAAAATGGTTGGTCACTGTTTAATGGATTAATATTACAACACTGCTAGTATGGTTTGTTCCAACACATGATAATATGTTTAAATTGATATTGGTGAATGTATTCACTCCACTTATTTTACAATCCGTACCACAGCACTCACTTTTGGAAATTGAGATATTTACATTTTCAAAATTTACTCTATGGTTAAAATATGTATCCTTTTATTTTCGTTTTTAGATCTTATTCCTTTTTATATATATCAAAATTTAAAAAACGAAATTTGGATTTTTCATCTTTATATCATCTCGAACGATGGTTTGGTGTATTACTTGGTTACATGGGGAGGAAAGGTTCAATTCTCTTTCAGAGCGCAAAGTTTAGAATTCGAATATTTGCACACATTCTGAAGTTTTGATTAGTTATATCTGCGAACTATTAAGTTTCAAAAAATAAAAAAAATATATTTTTTCAAAAACAGCGCTTTGTATTTGATTGCAATATGCTCATTAAATTTCATTTAACATTAGCCGCAAATTTTGAAATAGATTTTAAAGGTGATTTAAAATGTGGACATATAGATATATGCAAAACCATGTTAACCTTCACTAAACGGAAGTAACTTGATAGAGTGTTCCTAGATTTTAGAAGGAATACTTATAACTCAAAGTTAAATTTTAGAATTCATAAATGAAGCTTCTAATTGTAAAATTTCACATTTGACGACTTTAGCCTAATATATCATCTTAGCCTTTTGGAAAATTAGCAACAACGTATATGAAACTTCATGAATAGAAGTGAATTGTCTGGTTCGTTAATTAGGTTCCAAAACCAAACATTCAGTTTAAATAATTTTACTTCAAGGTCATTGCTCAAAAGTTAACTTCGGTGACATACGACAGATTCGTTAACGTGGATATATGTTGTTAACCAAATATTGTAAGAGGAAACTTACTCAAATATTTTCTACAAACATACGTTGTTCATGCGAAGAAGAAACATTTCAGCTACTATGTATGATCAAAAACAGAAGTGCATTCACACTTCCAATTTTCACATCCTTCAACATTAAACAACCACGTTTGCAGCAATGTTTGAGGTTTTGAAAAATAGGTAAGCCATTTAACAAATATAGTTTGTTCAAAAAATGTTAGTTTAGCAAACTGCAACAATGTTTAATAATAATACACAAGCCTCTTCAACAAATATAAATCAGAGCAGAACAGTGTTTAGTATCTGCAGAGGTATAGATATCATAAGACAGTTTGAAAGTGATTATTTTTTAATCTTAGATACAGCAAGGAAAGGTAATGTTGTTGAAACTTTCATTTCGTGTCACAGCATACAATATCCTATAAAATAAATTTTCGCAGCGTACAATATTATTTCCATGTGTTATATTATTCGTTTCAATATTGCCACCACTTTTGTGATTTTTCAGTTTTAATATTTCCACGGAAAATATATAAAAATAATGTCGTTTAGTGTGATTTGCTTTTTACGTTTGTTTTGCCAAAAAATCTTTTATGAGCATAAACGTTGTATTTTTCACCTTTTTTTAAATAATAAAGTAAATATTACTAGTACCACGTAAAATGTTCGTGGCTATATTATTTGTTTTCAGGACGTTCGAAAATTGGAATCGATAAAAGGACCGCTAAAGAAAGTAAAATCGAGATGTGTAGTGTGTGGTAGTTTAATTTGTAACAAAATACCACACAAGAAAACCATCCAGGCTTTTCAAATAGTACAAATACTCTCTTATTTTGTATGTAACCAAAAACTATAATTTAATATAGAAGAGTAATTTATCTAAAACTACATTTTTTTTATTTTCTCAAAACATCATTAAATTTCATTGTTCCAGTTCTTCAAATTAGCTTTGAACGTAAAATGAATTTTCTTTGCTTCAACAAAGCGTTCGTGCGCCATCTGCTGCACTTGGAATTAAGTATCAGCATCCTATAGTTTATAACATATATATATATATTTATCTCATTCTAATTTCCTCTGAAACTTTTGCAGTCCATCCGATGGAAAATTTCCAAATCCTGATCACTCAGATCTATCAGCATTCTATTCCATCCTATATTAATTCTTTTTATCCTCCAAAATTCGTCACGGACAGGTTTACGATTGTTGGCACAACTATATTTAGTTATTTTCAAACTAAACTCAATACCACTGATTAATATGTATATGCACTAAAATATTGTTTTCATTTTCACTTCCTTATTTTATTGTTTTATATTAAACACTCGATCCTAAACATCCCGTAAATCCGCCATTGAAACAATTCCTACTAAAATCAAGCTTTGTGACGTTAGCAACTCTGACTTCATCTTGAACATTGCTGACATTAGTATCTTTTAAGATGACCCTTGAAACTTATCTCCTACGTGGCTCGTCTCGTTGGCATCGTTCCGCGAACCACTATCGACACTCTGTGCGTCCTCGGAATGGTTTTTATTTAACACTACATTTTAACATTACAAAACTACTATTTGACATACCGTAAAATATTCCTTTCTACTGGTCGCTGTACCGCCTATTTTTCCACAATTTTCGCGTTTCGTCTCGGGTCAAATTTTGTCCTACAATTCTCTTCGCCGCTCATGAACCCAGGACCGCATTTCTATAATTTCTTCACCATGGGTATTATCAGTTTCTTGCTTTTCTTCTGGATGTGTTTCCCAAACTAAATATATCTTATTACTGTGTAATACGCCAGTGGATAACGCTTTGTGATCTATACAAATTACATTATGTGTAGAAAGTAATGTGATATAATATTATTGTGCGTATGTGTGTTCCTTGGGCTTCATGCTTTATTGAACTTAAGGTATGCTTATTAATCTGTGCATAAATAGGTGCGGATAAATAGTGTTTGCTGCAAGTATCGGCTAGGCCTACTTTTGGTTTTTCATATGGGCTTCCCAGCTCTATCTCATTCCTGTTACTACTAATCTTTCCCGGTTTCTGATCTAAGTCTCTTAATTTAATCAGGATACAACCCGTAATTCTTACAATAACTAGTAATAATACTCCTTATGCTGTAATTGTTAAACTAAAATACAATTTGTTGATATTTATCTCCACCTTTATATGTAAGAGACATAGAGAGAGAGTATAAGGGACATTTTCTCGGCCAATGCTTATATGTATATATTCTAACAGCTAATTATAATGACCCTATATTTCTTTACTGGTATCTACCCTTACTTTTAACTGTAAATACAACGTATTACTTGTAGGCCTAACTTGTTCTACTTTTCTCATTACATTATTGTGCCTAAATTATGCGTCAAACATGCAATGATACTTCTTATTTCTTCTATTTTCATGCAATTTCTTTTAGTGCTATTAAAATCACCTTTATTACATATTAATTTCTCGCCTTTCTTTCTCTCTTATTTCAACTCCAAACACGATCGTTCTGGTTCAGACTCAAATTACTCCACTTTTAAATCATTTTACTTATTTTCACGTGTAATATTTACGTTATTATACACTTATTTACTGTTCTCAGTCAATATATTCGTATTTTAACTCATATAATGCATGTATTTTATTATAATCTGTTTCCAAGAGTGCATCTTAGATCATAATGGGCGTATATTTTTCCTGGAGGTGTGGCTAAGGTATGCGGCAGCCATGATTATTCTAGCCTCTAGGCCACGCCAGGCGTCTCCTAAGCTTCGTCTTTCTACCACTAGGGGCGCTGCGAGTCATTGTTTTGCACAAGTAACTCCAGTCCATTTCATTCTCTCTCCTGAATCTTTGACGTAATAAAACAAAGTAATATAAGTATCGAATCTTATTAAAAAATTTTAATCAATATTTTAATATACCTATTAATTATTACTAACTAATTATTAGTACAAAAATCTTCCTACTTTTCTCGAAAATTTTGCATTTAACTAATTTTTTAATTTTCCGTATTTTACGTCTCAAGACAATATTTTGACTTATGTTTACTACAACCTCCTGGGCTGGATAGAGGATCAACACCATATGTTCGAAAATTGTTTTACTTACTCTATGCATTATATTTAATCAACTTGCTTTATTTTAAATGTAGTACAGATGAATTCTAATACATGCAAATATATTTTAAGTATATTATTCTTCATAAAATCGTATTTAACCTTTGACTGCTACTGTCGTTTGGTATACAAACATTTATGTAACTGTATCTGGTCTTGCTACAACACATTTGTTTCTTCATTACTCATCCAGCACTAACTATATATAGCATCTATAGTCTATTTTTAATTATTTTATCTAATTTTCTCTTTTGTGCTGACATCTTTCATCTTATTATTATTAGCTTAGAATACTTCTATTACATTTGCTACTAACATGCGATAGCTTTTGCCTCTTGATCTTTCCATAATAATGTTCCCTTCCTTGTCTCAGCATAGTTCTTTGATTACCCGCCTTGTATTTTTGTATCTAGTGTTATCTATTTCTGTTTTCCTGCTTATTTTCTTAGATTGAATTCGCAATTTGACCATTTGCTTCCTTCGTTACATTCCTACGGTTATTACTATCCTTCGATTGGACCGAGGCTCTCGATACCCTAGTACCTAGTTCTAATTGACTCTATTGGTGATGGCAGAAATGTAAGTACCACTGCATCTTTTGTTTTATATTCTATATCCATATTTCTAAATTGAATATTTTCCTAATTTATTGTTTATTTCCCATTGTTCGTTTATATTTTTTATTTCATTTTTTCTAAAGTTTCCAATTTTAGGTTTAATCCAATATATTTTTAAATATTTTGTGCCAACAGGTGCAAATAGTCATTTACCTTTAACTGTACTATTTTTCTTCTTCTTCGTCTTATTATTATTATTATTATTATTATTATTATTATTATTATTATTATTATTATTATTATTATTATTATTATTATTAGTGGTATTATTATTATTATTATTACTATTATTATTTAACTTTCATCATTTTGCATTTTATATTTAGGAATGGATTTATACGGTCCAGAAGACAATACTAATAATGAATTTGTGATTATTAGTACAAATTTTACTCCTCCAATTACGTGACATATACAAAGTTTTCACTACTAATTGTGGTACCGTAGTATCCACTTCTAATTTTAATAACTTTTCCGCTAATGTATTCAACTCCTGCGTATTGAGTGTAAAATTTAATTCTTTCTCCGACCAATTTCCTATTAACTTTATGACGCCAACCTTTCAAAATTCCGTTAATGCCAACCTGGGGTCCGTGCGGACCCCAACCATTAACATTGTTAGTAGTCATTTTTTATTAGATTTTATTTTTATTATATTTTTATTATATTGTTAAATACAGTTCCTTAGTTTTATTTACTATAATATAGTAAAATAATATATATACTTACTAGAAGTTTATACTAAACACAAACCATTTTTTATTTCCCTGCTTTATATATATTGTGCAACATTTGTGTACTACCATACTTCTACTGACATTTTCTATATACTACATTTTCTTTATTTCTACGTATTTTCTGATCGCTCACGACTTTCAACCATTTCCATATGGATATCCCTTTTGCACCTTCTCATTGTACCAAGAACTTTTCTTATGAGAAGACACAACTCCCGGCAAGCCCGGTGCTTCTAAAATAAATATCCATTGTTACATTTCCTCTTTTATCTAACCATGGCTTTACAAGTCACTTTACTAAATCTTCTAGATTGCCTCATCCATGCCCTACGTGCTGACAAACATATATTTTGTTTCTGAATCATTATGATGTTTCAGTATTACACACTCGGTAAATTTTTATACCGTATTTTCCGGTCATACCTGGAATGTAAATATACAAAAAGAAATCTTCCACATATAGGTACCAGTTACTGATGCATAGCTCACAAATTTCCAGATCTGTACAAGTCATGGAAATTCAGAACGAATATTTCCCCGAGTTCACGGAACGCTGATAACATATCTGTTTCCAGTTTTCCTTGACTAGTTTGAATATTATGAAATCATCAAAAGATAAGGAGACAGTTGAAAGGATTGAGAAACGTCGTTGCTTGGAATATTTGACGTCCATTTTCACTTGGCCACAATTCATTCAAGCCTTCTTCTGCCGATTTTGGCAATAGGTACAAAATAATGAAGTCTATGAATGCATATATTTCAGTTTCGTCGTTTTCTGTGTTTTACTCCTTTACTTTCTCAACATAGATTCCAGCTTCTGTTTCCTGCACAATTAGATTTGCTGATTCTGGAGTTTGAAAACTTGGAAGGCACGTAGTTCATTCTGAATACCTAATTCCGCTGGCTTGAGTTCCTTGACGACATTTTCTGCCAATGTCTGGTGTTCTGGTGGGTCCTGCGCACCTTATTTTTTTCCACGTGGAGGTATAAATTCTGTAGTCTTTGTTCCGTGCTCTGCTGACATGTCTAAAATTCGGCTAGAGTGCTGGGAAGGGTCATAATCAGAAAACGGTCCATGTCCCGTTCATTAGAGCTTCCGGTAATTTAGCCTCCTTTCCCTTCCTCAGACAATTCACGTTCTTACTCGTAATGGCTGTCGTCCGATTCAACCTCAGTTACTTCGCTATTAGTTACTTCTAACATCCGCAGAACGCTTTCTTTAGGAAGTCCTAGACGAGAGACTGCAACTAAATAATGGAACTTTCTCAATAGAATTTTGCCTGAAACGCATAGTTTTCTGTATATTTGAGTAGTAATATGCTCCGGCAACATTGAAATACAAATAAAATTGAACAATTTCCTCACAAATATTATACAGGAAGTACACTTTTTGTTAAAGAGAATTTATTTGTATCAAAAATATGTGTATAGTAACATCCAGTAAGGTTCCAAATTGTAATAGAATAATAACACAAAGATAGTTCTGCCATCGTCTGGATTTTTAAAAGCACAACTCACTTGTCAGAGGAATAAATATTTACTTTTATTTATGCTGTCGTTGTTAGGACCTACCAATTAGTAAGCCTTATTTGTCTATCTGCGCGTATGGACGCATGGAAAACTATGAGGTTCGTACGGATCCGAGATGTGCTAAATACGTTTTGGTTCTTAAATATGTTTATGATTTGTAAATACAAAAGTAAATTGTTATGAGTGAATTAAAAGCATATTAAAAAGAGATGTCCTTAGTCGTGGATAAGAAAATGAAACAAACAGAGAAAATTTATGAACATAATGATGCCTGGGGTCCGCACGGACCCAGGTTGGCATCAGAAGGTTAAATTTACGTACTTATTCCTCACTTCGTAAATTTAATGGGAAATAAACTAATCCTGTCTCATGATCATTTCCTACTTTTTTTTAGATATCCCTCTTGGAACGAAGAATACATTACTCCTGCGTGAGTATACTTATACATTACTTTTCCGAAAAATCTTTATGATTTGTGTTGACAATTTTCTAGAGATTTATTAAATATAATACTATTCAAAGATTTCGCCTCGTCATCAAGTGCAATAACTACACAGAAATATAGGAAACCTTTGAACTCAAAGTTTGACTTGTCTAATGTATAATATATTCCATTCTCTAGATAAACAACCTCTCGTAACTTCTAGAAAACTTTAAAATTTTGATTTAAATATCCCAGTGAAACAACATTATACATTACTGATATATTATTTTCATAAATAATCGGCGTTTTCAATAATATATATATATATATATATTATTTTCATCATAATGGTATCTCATAAAATAAATAATGTACATCCGATGAAACATATCTATGTCCCACCGATAAATTGAATGTTTTAGTATATCGTGGAAATTTATAACTCTTTTTACATCTTTGTTAGACAATATATGATATGAAAATTGATTATTTAAAAACTTATTCATAACTTTGGTCATTCTTTCTTGTCCCAAGTGTGCAACAAAGTGGTTAAAATTTTCCTTTAAACCTGATGTAAGTAACAATAAAGCTCTTGCAGTTTACGCCCAAAAGCTTGCAATTCATGTTGAACTTTTATATAGAAATTAAAAAGAAGACTTTTTATTCTGTTGACAGTAAGTTCTCATGTTCCGTTAATTTTCCTATTTAAGATGACAGTTATTGCGAATTAATAAAATTATATGTCGTTAACCCAATAGATGACAATCACAATAACCACGATAATATCGATCTTTTAATCCTATTATCTAGTATGCATCTAGCACTTCCATTTACATAAACGAAATGATATTGTATAGAATTTACAACCTTGTTGCTAAATTATTTTTCTTTTACTGCGTAATCATTTAAAATTTAATACGTCTCCGTACACATATCATGCATTGGCACTGTGTGATGGAAATTTAAGTTCATACTTATAATTATATAAACTAGGTTTGTTCCATGAACCGCAAATGCGTTTTGCATTAACGCCAATACTATGCACTATGATGTAACTTGCTGATGTTCACCATTTTTATCTCCTGCAGTCAATGCCTTTTATATCGGTTCCTAGTTGTCCCAAAACGTATTATGAAAGTAATTAAAATTGTACTAATTACTATTTTTATCCCGATATTAATGTATTAAATAATTACTTTATTTATTTATTTATTTGTTTGTTTATTTCCACCTTAGGCACACCAACTTTTACTAAATTTCAACCTTAAAAATATACACTTAATATATTTTCATGTGAACTATAAATTACTAATTACTGCAACCAAAACATGTTTACTGATTCAGAATACAGATGGAGATCTGCAATTCCTCAGATGTCGGATTGTGCCTTTGTTGTTACCTTCGCCCTTCTGGGAGTTTATCAATAAACACATTTTGTTTACAGTTAACGTACTTTCCCAAATGACTCTTTAATTTTCAAATTAACAACCTATTTTTTGTTCATATCAATTTTCCTTTTCATAACTCTTCTTCTCTTTTTTCTTTCCTATATGTCGCACTCAAATCTTGATCTTCTTCATCCTCGCTTTCTTTTTAATCTTTCTGACCAACAAACAGTTTAATCCTCCTTATATCTAGGGTATCAACTTTTGTTTTTCCTTTTCCTGTTTCATACTAATTCTATAAGAGTTATTATTTTCCTTGTCTAATATGACAGCTTTAACATAATATCTCCCACCAAAACATGCTGGAATACCTGCTCGTAGCATTTCCTTAATTAAAACGGTCTGTCCGCTATATCAAAACTTGGCTGATCAAGGTTCTCGATCTGCTTTTTTCTGGAATTTAAACCTTCTCTGTAGATTTCTATATGCAAGCTTTTTTGCTTCCTTAACGGACCGAATCCGTGTCTTCTTATCAATGTAATCGCATGGTACATCTATATCCTGCTCCAAGAACATCCGTTGTTCTCGTCCAGTTAATAAATAGTACGGTGGATACCCTGTCCTATCATGTACTTGGGTATTCATCGTAAAAATTATGCTTTGCAAAAACTCGTCCTAATTCGTGAACTCTTTGTCTATGTAGTTTCATCACCTGTTCCGCCGTTCCTATAGAGCAGTGAGCACTGGTATTAGCAAAATGAAGATTCATTCCGAATCTTTCCGCCATTTCTTCCAAAATTTTGCTCTTGTGTCCGGTCAGCCTGTCAAGATTAAAATACTCTGGAACACCATTCTTCGTAATCAGTTATTCGAATATTACCTGTGCTATTATTTTTGCCGTTATTGCAGGTACTGCACGAGCAATAACGCATTATCCACAAATACTAAGATGTAATTATTTCTGTTATTCTTCGATCGTTTAAATGGCCCAATCTTGTTTAAAGTTACACATTTGAACGAGTTATAACTTGGATACGTTTGCGCGTTAAACGGTATTCTGCCCTCTTTCCTCTTCTGAAATTGACAGCTAACACTCGGATTGAGCTTTTCCTGAAAGAATTTCTTTATGTTGTGGAAATAGATAGTCACTTTTTAGCTTTCCTATAGCATTTAGAGTATGAAAAGTGTACACTTCCATAGACTGAACAATGTAGATTTCTAAACACTTGCTCTCTCAATGTAAATGGAATGCACAATAATAATTTTGTTCCACTTGCCAATTTCTGAGTTCCCTACAACGTATCGTCTATAAAAATTGTTTCCTCTTTTCACTATAGGTCGGACTGCACTCCTTAAAGTTACGCAATACCCTTAAATTTAAATAATAATACTTGGACGACGAAAAGATTGTCGCCGGTTGTCCATCGTCGTTCAATACAGTTTAATGAACATTGTGGTTATTACTAAGAGCTAGCATTTTTTTCAAACAAGCTAACTTCTTACTTCAACATACTTCTAAAATGGGTTGTGGACGGTGGCTTTATTTAGCGAAAGAGCCTAAGCATGGACGGTGAACTACTCAATCTAATGAAAATATTTAATAATGCCAATCGTGGGTCAATAATTTTTGTATCGTTACAAAGACATAAGTCTTTCAGCATCTGCACATGAGAATTTTGTGTGAACAAGAAAATACATGAGTAAAGTATCACCACCGTTTAAACTTGTCAATGTAAAAGATTTAGAGGGATGGGACAGAAATGCCTCTTAAGCCTTAAAGCATCTCCAACATGTGAATTCCACCATGTCGTGCCTAAATAAGGGGATGGAAATGCGTGTTGACACAAGAAAGCTCCCTTCCGTGCACCATCTGAAATGGACGGGAAATGATCAATTCGTGCACGTTATGCGAGAGGTTTAATAAAGAGAAGTAGCAACTAAAATTTACTACAATCACATTCATGTACTTTCAATTCCAAAGATTTGTGTGCAGTGTAATGTAGTTATCGGGAAAGTCAAACTCTGTTAGATCACACTAGCTGCATTTTTGGTTATTGTATGACTGGTAACAAATTCATTAAGGGACCACATACTTGCTGGATTCTTCTGCGTCTCGGCGATGATGATTCTCTGTTCCGTCCACTCTGCGGCTGATCTATGGATCAACGTCCGAAGAAATTCAATAATGACTATATCCAGAGACCTTGTCTGCTATATGGTAGTACTCGCTGTTCCTTGGACTCCAGAGAATTTTCGATGATCGTGGAGTATACAAGTCCAAATTCGGATCTAGCTCTCTCTCCACTACTAACTGCCAACTCTTCTCAACTACCTGCTTCTACTACCAGGTATCTCCTTCTACTACCACGAGGTCCCCTAATCTCTGGGTTTTTGTTCTCTTTCCAATTTTTGAAATCTTCCGCATGACTTCTCGTCATCCTCGTGTTGTCCCATCTGGTTGATGATACCTATTAGTTTCTTCATTGTCTCTCAATGATCGAAATCCCCAGAACGACTGTGTCTGCAATGCTGACAATTTTGACATGCATAAAATTTATGTAGATGTTAACAAAATTTTACAATCTTTCCTGACATCAAACTTTCCCAATCCTCTCAAGTAATAATTATTCATTTCTCATCATAACAATTACAACATTTGCCAAATCGTACCTTTAACATTATTTAATCATTACATAACCATAAATATAAACACAACGTAAAGTGCTTTTGTAATGTCTCCGTCTGTCTGCAGCATTTCTTAATGTTATTACGTTAATCTGAAACAATTTGTAAGTTTTGAATTATAACAAAACATATTTCTAATTAATTTAAAATGAAAATAAAATATATATCCAAAATACACTCTATGCCACAATATTTCACTAGAATTGTATTAAAGTATGTGAAGTTTGATAGTATATGAACCAAGAAAAAATTATATTCAGTAATCTTTTTAAATAGTTTGAAAACAACCTACATTCCTATTACAAATCCTTCAGTTCAAATTTCATCTTACTTTCCTTATGGAATAATACATAAACTAAGATCCTTCATATAATTGAAGGTATTGAGCAATGTATAAAAATATAGATATTATGCTTGTGAAGCCCCAATTAATCTTTTTCATCATTCAAAATTTTATTATCGCAACTAGTGAACTGCTCAGCTCCTACGTATTTCTAATTTTCTGAAGTGTAAGCTTTCTACTTGACTTCCTCTTTAAAGAGCTGGATCCACATTTTTCTTGATAATTTTATTTCTCCGAAATCGTTAACATTGTCGTCCTGTGTGCTGCTACGGGTTTCTAATTTTGTGCTTACGATTGCGCTCCTAATTAAGATCTACCATAGTCACTGGATATTCAATAATTATAGAAAATACTTACTTCTACCATAAATGTATTTCTCTGATCTATAACGAAAGAAAATTCCCAGGGCCTGTTTCTGGATAATAAGAAACTTGAGTCCGATTCATTCCTAAAATACGTAACAAAAAACACTTATTCAAAAACTTTTAAAAATACTGGAAAATTGACACAAATGTATTTAAACTCTAAATTACTAATTTATACAGTTCAAATATAAACGTGCAACTGACTGAATTAAATTAAAACTGTCTTTAATAAATTTCAATTTTCAATAATAAAGACAATATTATAATGACTTTTATATCTTTTTTTACGTTTTATGGATGAGGATGTTTAAGTGTGCCGATTATCATTCAGAAGAAATCCACGGAATGATGTGACACATTCTTATTACAGCCTCATGAAGTGAAAACATCTGGAAAACTACCGGACAATAGTACAAACACACCTGAAGTGGAGTTTGTAAAATTGAAACAGACTAAACTGAATTCCGATTGTGTTCATGTACAAACAATGTAGTGAAAACCGTAGCTATAGAAGGAAATGTCGCTGTATAAAAATCAATCATTCTTCTCCATTTTTATCTGTTGTTTTCACACATGATTGATCATCATACATAGGGACGACCAGGAGCATCATCTATATAAATATCTTCACACAATGAACCTATTGTCTAAACTAAAAATGTTACCTGGAATAGTGCAAAGAGCATTAGAAAATATGAAAAGATTGAATATAATTGTAAAAATATGTGTTAGAGAAAGAGTATCATTTGTGCTTGACTTCCTGTATTCTAACAATAACTGATTGAAGCGGACGTAACTTTTAGCTCTGTTAAAAGAATGCTGAAAGAACAGTAAATAACCGACTGGAAAAAAAAAGGAACAACATGAAATCAACTTTGTAGAGTGTAGTAGTGATGAAAAGTTAACAGCCCATAACACCAAGTCAAAATTATAAGTATTTCCAGACTCGGTGAAATACTGTAGTTAGGTTTACATAATAAATCTAGAAAATATAAAAGGTATTGAGTCCTATAATATATCACTAAAAGATACTGATTTCAAAATCTTTATGAGCACTTTTTGACCTAGCAGAAATTACATATAACTATGTAACATAGCACAGCAAATAAGATAAAATGAACACATGTTTCCAAAACCTTATTAACATAGGAGAAATTGCATAGGACTATGTAACATAGTGGTTCTAGGTCAACACAGCTCAAACAATAATTGCGCTGGACGAAAACCGCGTGTGTAAATACAGCGCGGACAAAAACTCCTAATGGACAAAAACCGCGTAAGGACAAGAAACATCGCATGAAAATACCAAGTGGACAATAACAGCGCATGAACAAAAACTGCGCAATGACAAAAACAGTGTATGCAAATACCGCGCAAGAACAAAAACCGCAGAAGGAAAAAGAACAGCGAATGCAAATACCGTGTGGGCAAAAGGAGCGAATGAACAAAAACCGCCCAAAGACAAAATCCGCGGAAAGACAAAAAACCGCGCAAGGACAAAAACAGCCCATTTAAATACAGCGTGGAGAATAGCAGCGCAAGGACAAAAAAAGCACATACAAATACCGCGTAAGGGAAAACAGCTTTTGGATACAAAACCATAGATGAATATTTTGCACTAGGCTCTGTCCCGCTCAGGTCACTTCTTTCCACTGGGCTCATGCTCACTCGGGCTCGCGATCACCTGCCACAATTGGAATCGCGCTTCCAACGCTTCCCTCAAGTGTTCTCACAATCACTCGCGCTCGAGGTCACTTGGGATCGCACTCACATCTCTCGACTGGGCTCATAGTCACTCGAGCTTGCACTAACACGAAAGGGTCAAGATATGAATTAGGTTGAGAACCATTCAAACGGACTGTTTATTTTTTAGAAATCTTCAGGAACGATAAGCCAGGAAGAATTACAGAAGAAATGCGTTAAATTTGACAATCGAAAATTCCTTACGGTGTTTCAGGTTGCATAATTGACAGACACACTTCCCAGTTAAATAGATTAAGGACATAAACAGGGCATGGACAAAAACCGCGCAGTGAAAAAAAGTGCATGGAGAAAAACAACGAAACGACAAATACAGCCCATACAAATACAGCGCGGAAACAGCGCATGAAAACACATCACGCAAGAAAGAAACAGCGCATGCAAATGCTGCGCGACGAAAATACCCCATCGACATTTTCCCATGCACCATAGATCAACATTTGACACCAAACTCAGTTGGGCTTGAGCTCTCTCCTTTCAATTTTTGCTCGCGATCAGTTACCTCAATGGAGATCGCGCTCACTTCTCTCCAGTGGGCTTGTGCTCACTCTGGCTTGAATTGGCACGAGCTTACACTCACTATTCTTGACTGGGCTCGCCCTCAATTGGGATCATGTTCACTTCTCTCATCTCAGCCTGCACTCACACGGGTTCGCGCTCATTTCCATCATCATGGCTCGAGCTCGCGATCACTCGTCTTGACTTGGCTCGCGATCACTTCCTCAAACTGGGCTGGCGCTCACACGAGCTCGCACTCAATTATTTCGAGTGTGCTCGCGCTCAATTGTACTCGCGATCACTTCTCTCAACTGAGCTCGCACTCACTCAAGCTCACGGTAACTTCCCTCAACTGGGCTCGCTCTTGGGATCACTTCCCTCATCTTAGCTCTCTCTCATTCGGGGTCCCGATCTCTTTCAGAAACTGGACCTGCATTCTATTCTCTCGAATGCGCTTGATCTCAATAATCCTATGTGGGGTCGCGTTCACTCGGAATCTTGCTCGCTTCTCAAAAGAGTTTCCGCTCACTGAGGCTCGCGATCACTTTTCACAACTCGTGTCGCACTCATTCGGCCTCGGATAAATTTCTCTCGGCCATGCTCGCGCTCACTCGGGCTCGCGATCACTTACCTTAATATTGTTAGCGCTTGTGGCAACTCATCTGTTCTCACAATGACTCGCACTGGAGGTCACTTGTGCTCGCGCTCACATCTCTCGACTTGCACTAACACGAACTGGTCAAGATATGAATTAGGTTGATAAACATTGCCACAGAAAATTTAAAATTTTTATAGATATCTTTAGGCAAAATGAGCGAGGAGCAATTACAGAAGAAATTCATTAAGTTTGACAACCCAAATGTCTTTACTGTGTTTCAGGTTGAATAATTGACAGACACACTTCCTAGTTAAATAGATATAATGACAAAAGCGGCGTAACGACAAAAACAGCGCATGGAGAAAAACAGTTTAACGACAAAACAGCGCATAGAAATACAGCGCGGCCACTCGCATGAACATAAACCACCCAAGGACAGAAACCGCATGCAAGTACTGCGTGAGTGAAAAGACCCAGGGGACATAGATGAACATTTTGCAATAAGCTCGGTCGCCCTAGAGCTCACTCCTTTCAACTGGGGTCGCGGTCCCACTGGCTCGCGATCACTTACCTCAATGGGGATCGTGCTTGCTTCTACCCACTGGGCTCGTACTCACTCGGGCTTGAATTCACACGAGCTTGCACTCAGTATTCTTAGCTGGGCTCGCGCTCAATCCAGCTCACGATAACTTCTCTTGACGTGGCTCGCGATCACTTCCTCAAACTAGACGGCGCTCACGCGACCTCCCAGTCAATTCTCTCGAGTGGGCTTACGCTCAATAATCCTAACTGGGCTCACGTTCACCCGGACTCGTGCTCACTTCTCTAAACTGAGCTCGGACTCACTAGAGCTCACGCTAACCTCTCTCAACTGATCTCGCACTCCAGATTACTTCTCTCATCATATTTTGCTCTCACTCGGGGTCCAGATCACTTCCAGAAACTGTGCTCTCTCTCAATTCTATCGAATGGACTGGATATCACTAATCCTAAGTGGGGTCGCGTTCACTCGTACTCGCGCTCACTTCTTTCAACTGAGCTTGTGCTCACTGAGGCTCGCGATCACTTCTCACAGCTGGGCTTGCACTCATTCGGTCTATCATTCATTTATTTCGACTAGACTAAAGCTCAGTCGGACTCACGCTTACTTATTTAATTGATACTCGGGCTCACTCAAGCTCGTGTTCAATTATTCAGCCGGAGCACGTCTTGCCGAGCTCAGGAGCGTCGAACTCGCTAGCTTGGACACCTGGGAACCTGATGTTCGAAAGAGAAAAAGAAGTGAACCAAATTGTGCACAGATATTGTAGACGTACAATGAGGGATTACGTGTTTCGTATTTTCCAAAAAAAAAAACTGATTAGATTGGGCACGGACAACTCCATACCTTTGATCACGAAATATCAAAAGTGCTAATAGCCGTATGCCAGAATTGTAAAGGACATGAAAAATTGCAACGAAACTTTGTGTAAGGACAATAAGTAAAAAGAAAAGAATATGTTTTTATTTTCTGAGAAAAAAACGGTTTAAGGGGGGCGAAAGCCGCCACACAAAATTTTGAGATTTGACGACAGAAAGACAATATGAAGCGCACTAAAGTAAATGAAATTGTACACAAATATTTTAGACGTTAAATGAGGGAATATATGTTTCGTATTTTTCTGAAAGAAACGGTTGAGTGTTTCACGGACGTTTTAAACCGTTGGTTATAAAATATCAAAAGTACAAATAAGTATACGTCAGAAATATATGAAGGATATTTAGAATTGCAACGAAGGTTCGTGTAGGGAAAATTTGCAAAACAAAAGAAAATTTGTTTAAATTTGTGCCCAAAAACAGTGTTGGGACCAAGGCCTCTCTAAAAAAGTAAATATTACCGTAATATTGCAGAAAGGAGTGGACCGAACCAAATGAAATTGTTTGTAGATATTATATATGTAAAATAAGACCTTTCTTTCTCAAATGTCCCTATCCGATTTGATTCAAGTTTGACACATCAACAGCAAGGAAGAAATAAATCTATACGTGTTTTTGTTTATGTGGAAAAACATTGTAAGTGTTAAAGGTGCCTCCTGAAATACTATAAAGTACGCTATATTCTTTGTGCTTACTGTTCTTCAGCCAAATTTGATGAAATTGGATGGAGACTCTTGTAAAACCATGAAATGCCTTATTTTGTATATACAATTTTTACGCACAATTTTGTTCGGTTCGGTGCAATCCTTCTGCCACCTAACTCCTCCGTCTGCCGAACATTTTTTTCTTGTCAGAAAATACGAAACACGCATCTTATTCCCTCATCTTACTTCTAAAATATCTGTGCACAAATTCATTCACTTCGGTCTAGTTCTTCTTGCCTTTTGGGCTTCAAATTTCAAAATTTTGGGTGCGGCTTTTACCCTTAAAACCATTTTTACGCAGAAAATAAAAAACTCGTATTTGATTAATTTTGCTGATTTTCCCTATAAAAAGTTTTGTGACATTTCCTTATGTCCTTTAGGTACTTCTGACATACTGTTACTAGCATTTTTCATATTTCGTGATCAAAGGTTTGGTGGCGTCCATTCCCCATTCAACCGTTTCTTCCAGGAAAATACGTAACATATATTCCTTCGAATTATGTCTGTAATATTTGTGCACAATTTCGTTCACTTCGGTGCACTTCTTTTCTCATTTCGGGTGTCAACTTCCAAAATATCTGGTGGGACTCTCGCCCCTAAAACCGTTTTTTCCGCAGAAAATGAAGAAAACATGTATTCGTTTATTTTGTGTGTAGTATCTACCTGCCAAATTTTATCAAAGTCGGAGTGTTACATTTGGGAAGTGTTAGCTCCTAGTAACGCGTTACGCAAAATGGGGCAAATAGAGCATCCAAGGTGTCAATGCAAAGATATAGGCACACCAGAACATCATGTATTATGGTGTCCAATACTGGAAGAACGGCTAAAGCGAAGAGATCATATAAAAATTGAAGGAATAAACGAAATTATAGCTAATGAGAAGGGCTATATAGGATATTAAACAAAGTAACAAATGACTAATCAGAAGTAAGAAGAGATTAATATACTAGGACAAATGATTAATACACTAAGACAAATAAAACGGAGAAACACCAAAATATGAATGATGTTTATAATAGTGGAGCTGAATGAATGGAAGACTAGCTGTGAATCTTTCTGGCCCGGAGGACTTCTACAGGAACTTCAGCATTCCGAATGTTTCAGAAAGATACTTCGTGTTTGTATTCGGTATATCCCCGGTTAAAACCAGATGCGAACTCTGGATATATCGAGTGTATGTGTGTGTGTGTGTGTGTGTGTGTGTCGGGAACGGTGTCGGAAAGTCTGTTTTATGTAAGTAGTAAATTTTAAACTACTTTTAATTTAAAAATGTATCGGAACGGAAGTACAATCCAGTATCCTCATTGCCGTATCCAAATAGCATGCGAATCTCACAAGGAACAAACATGAACGTGACGTCGGAACATTCAGATCAAACCTAGTCCGTTTAATAAACATAACAAAAATATGCTCTTTCGCTAAAGGTTAGGTGCCATAGACGATGGAATAAGTCCCTGGGGCATATTAATCCTGTTAGCATAAAACTTTGTATACTCGCAGTGAAAAATATATTGCATCAACACTCTGCATTGGAAAGTCATGCTTTAAAGTTTATTCTGTTCACCGTGAAACAACTTCTCTAGATGTGCTATGTATTGGCGCCCAAATTTGAAGACGGGAAATTGGGAAAAATTTACTCCAAAAATATCTCCCTTCAAATTTGGCCCCCTCTGGTGTTGGCTCAGATAAAAGCATACAATCCAAATGTATCCTGAAAAATACTACAGGGGTCAAAATGAGTGTACCAACTTTCGTTTTGATAGAGGGAATAGATATTAACGGAAAGGCTGTATACTAATACGCTATGTCTATACAAAACCGAACTGATAACTTGACCTACAAAGAGAACACAACGTAAAAAGTATGAACGCAATACTATGTATTGAGATATCAAGAATTGTACAACGTTTGCTTTGGGAAAAGATGTGCATTGCACTGTTCGGCGATGCACGCACTGTTATTGTGAGAGGTGTATTAAATCACGAGTTCAGGCTCACGAGCGCGAGGCCAAGCCTCAATTATATGCGTGAGCGGGTGTCCGATTGAGAGTGAGGCCAGTCAAGAGAGGTAAGCCCAGTTTGGTTAAGTGATTGCGAGCCCGAGTGAGCGCGCGAGCTCAATCGACAAAAGTGAAAGCGAGTTCCAGTGAGCGCGAGCCCACTTAGAATTAGTGAGCGCAAGCCCGTTCAAGGATATTGAGTTAGAGCCCAGCAGTTGACCAGTTTGGGAAAATGATCGCAAGTCTAGTGAGAGAAGTGATCGCTACCTCAATCCCGCTTGAGGGAAGTGAGCGCGATCCCAAGTGAGTGCGAGCTCAGTTGACAGAAGTGAGCGCGAGTTCTAGTGAACGCGAGACCACTTAGGATTTGTAAGCACAAGCGCAATTGAGCGTGAATTCGAGTGAACGCCACTTAGGATTAGTGAGCACAAGTCCGAGTGAGCGCGATGCCACTCGAGAGAATAGAGCGCGAGCCCATATGCGGGCGGGTCCAGTTTGGGGAAGTGATCGCGAGCTCGAGCCCGGTTAGGTGAGTATGTGCAAGCTCGAGTAAGTACGAGCCCAAATGAGGTAAGTGATCTCGAGCCTCAGAGAGCGCGAGCCCAGTTAAAAGGAGTGTGCTCGAGCGCAAGCGAGAATATTGCAAAATGTTGATCTATGATTTTTGCAAACGCTGTATTTGCATGCACTATTTTTGTCCATGCCCTGCTTTTATCCGTGCGTGTTTTTTGTCCTATATCTATTTAACTAGGAAGAGTGTCTGCCAATTACGCATCCTGAAACACAGTATAGACATTTGCAATTACGCAACCTGAAACACAGTATAGACATTTGGGTTGTCAAACTTAAGCGGGCTTCTGCTTAACTTTGTTGACTGTATTTGTTCCTGACTCATCTTTCCTAAGAATGTATATAAGAATTGTAAGCCTGCGAGGCGTTCAATTCCGGTGCTTGGAGTCCCAACCTCGCGCCCAGTCCCCGGTTCGATCCCCGGTTCGATCCCAGCTCGCGCCGTGCGGACTTTGTGGAGGACAAATACCGTGGGGTTTCTCGGGGTTTTCCCGTTTCTTCCCACATTCTTCATTCCACCATTTCACTCATCTCTCATCATCACCGTCTCCTTTAGCCTAATCGGCATAATCATGGAACGTAAAATTTAAAAATAAGAGCAGAGAAGAAAGAATTGTAAACAGTCTGTGGAAGTTGACTTGTAAGACAGAGTAAGAGTTGTATAGATCATATTTTTAAAGCACCGAAGTCCACCTAATGTCACATCAGCTCTGCTGCAAACAAGTACAACTGACCATTTTCTCCCTAGTATAAATGTTCTCATTACAGTACAAAAGAGGAAATAACGTCATATGAAATAATAATTATAGATTAAAGTCTATTAAATGTGAATTGAGAAAATGTAAACTGAAATGAGGTGATACAGAGTAATTGAGTTAATAGTGCCACTTCGAATTTCATCCAAATTATGAAAACTTATATAAGTAATTTACGAATTAACAATAAAAATAAAAAAGTAAGTAGTAAAGATCTGAAAACAAAACCATGGATAACGAAACGATTAGTCAACTCAATAAGACAAAGAGATAGATTAAGTCGTTTAGTCATAAAAAACAAAACAATTTAGAATTTAAGAAATATTACAGAAGGTATAGGAATAAACTTATACAATTAATAAAAGAAGTTAAAAATGGCTACTATAGAAAACAAATTATATTATAGAATAACAATGATAGTAAATTATAGAAGGTAATAACAGATATTATAGATAAAAACGACAACAATGTGTAGAAATAAATGAACTAAACACTACAAAGGGTCTAGTAACGTATGAACGTGATCCAATGTTAATAGTTGAAAGTTTTAATGAGATTTTTTCCAGTGTTGGCAAAAATAGTTAACAAAGAAGTTGATCAAAAAATAAATTTTGGTTTTAACTTTCAAACTAAGGTAATAAGCTCCATATTTTTCACTCCAATCATTGGACAGGAACTTGAAAGCTTCATAAAAGAATTATAATCAAAACAATATCTCCTATAGATGGATTATCAGCAAGTGTATTGAAACATACGAAATCAAATATATTAAAACCTTTGCAGTATATATTTAACTTAAGTTTAGAAACAAGTGTATTTCCTGATGATTCCAAGACTGTTGTAATAAACATATAAACAAAAAATTCTCAAAGGATGACTCTAGTAACTACAGACTTATATCAATCCTCAGTAACGGTGCTAAAATGCTAGAAAAATGTATAAAGTTAGTATAATGTATAAACTAATCTATAGAAAAATGTATAGATTAGTTAATTGTCTTAAACAAACAACTAAAATTCTTTTCTTCAAATCAGTATATATTTCAAAATGTTAAAAGTACATCAGATGCGATGTACAATTCAACAGATTATTTGTAAAAATGCTTATAATGCTGAAAAGGTTATTGCAGTTTTCCTTGACCGAACTAAAGAATTCGACACAATATCGCACAAGATTCTCTTAAATGAACTAAAAAGATGTGGAATAAGGGTTATATCACTATTTTGGTTTAGTAGTTATTTGAAAGACAGAAATCAGGCCGTCTAAATAGGTAAATTTCAAAGCAATTATTCATATGTAGAAGAAGGAGTCCCACAAGGAACTTTATTAGGTCCAATATTAATTTTAATTTATATAAATGATTTATATAAATTATTTATGTAATTTAAAATTGAACGGGCATATGCAATCATTTACTGATGACATCTCTCTTATATTTACTGGCAAAACATGAACAGGCGTATTCGAGAAAACTGAAGCAGAAGTGAAGATGTAAAACAATGGCTTCATAATCAGCAGTTAGTATTACATAGGTAAATGTTGAAATAACAGGTATATAATTGGTTTTCGCCAACATTAACTGGACGGCCGGAAAACATGTTACTAAAATTGCATTATTCTCAAGATACTGAAATATGTAACTGTACTCCTCTTATTAGTGAAACTAAAGTAGGTATATTTATTGATAAGCATCTAAAATGGTCTTCTCATATTACAAATATTGCCAAACATTAAGAAATTATATAAATTTGTTCAATTACGAAACATTGTAAGCATGAAAATATTACGTATTGTATATTATGCTCTTGTAAATAGTATAGGTAAATAAGGTACATTAATTTGGGACGCTGTTTATCCTACTCATTTAAACCTTTGATTGTTCAGCAAAATAATATTGTAAGAATATGTTTTAAAAAGGGTCTTGAAAGTAGACTAGATTGACTCTATGCTAAATTGTCAGTGTTAACTCTTTCAAAATTATATTTGCAGAATTTATTAATATATTAAAACGGATAGTAACAAATGGGACGTAATAAAACATATGTATATAACCAGAAATAGGATAACAAAAATTTAGAAATTAAAGCAAAGAGTAAATCTTAACTCAATATCAAACATATTACAGATCTCCGAGATCTATAACAATCTCCAACCTCGAATCAAAGAGGAAAGTAATTTCAAACTATATAAAAGTTTAATTTTACAGTGATTAAAAGAATCAACATGTATTTTAAAAATAACTATTGTTAACTAAAATTAACAATTACAAACCTCATATGTTACGGAAAGGAAATCAATAAATAAAACATGAGAATCAGGTTCACACATTAGCAAATGCTTTTCTTTATTATTTGCGTAAGAAATACAAAAATTCCGCAATATAGAAATAAGCGCATTGAATTAATCTGCCCGACACCGGAAAATAAACATGACTTCTGAATGTCCAAAGTCCTTTCATTTTTAAATACCGCGTATGTTAAACTCTATGAAGGAAGGGAATCTAGGAAGTCCGATTTCCCTTAGAGAAGTAATAGCACGTATAAGTAGGAAATTTGACTTGCTAATTTCAGTAGTAGTTAATTTTTTCTTATAGTTTTCTTTTATTCCATTAATATTTTGTATATTGTTAATTTTTATAGTTTAGTATGTTTATGTATTTAAGTATATTCTTTAATATAATGGATACATCAAATATACACATTTTCTTTTTTCTTTAAAAAATAAAACAAAAGTGTTTCTCAACATAATTTCTATTTTGAACCGCTCGTGTGAGTGCTAGCCCGAGTGATTACGAGCACAGTTGAGAGAGGGCGCGAGTTATTGCGAGAACAGTCGAGGAAAATGGTCGGAAGCGCGGGAAGAATTGAGGTAAGTCATCGCGAGCACGAGTGAGTACGAGCCCAGTTGAAAATAATGAGCTCGAGCGCGAAAGAGCTTAGTGTAAAATATTCATCTATGGTTTTCGCTCATGGGCTGCTTTCGCCTACGTGGTATTTGCAGGTGCTGATTTAGTCCTTGCGTAGATTTTGTTCATGCGCTGTTGTTGTCCTTATACCTGTTTAACTGGGAAGAGTGCCTGTCAATTATGCAACCTGAACCACAGTAAAGACATTTGGGTTGTGAATCTTAAGATACTTCTATACGAAAGTTAGTATATAAATTTGTTCAATTACGATACACTGTAAGCATACAAATATTACGAACTTTATATTATGCTCTTGTAAATAGTATTCTTACATATGGTATATTAATTTGGTGTGCTCCTCCCAATACTCATTAAAAACCTTTGATGGTTCAAGAAAATAATGTAACAACAGTAGATTAGTGGTGCCACACGTCCCGGTTTTCAATGATAGCATCAACTGTCCAAAAAGGCTTTCGGGACGCATGTTTGTTCCGGTTTTGGTTCTTCAGATTGAAAAAAAATTACGTGCAAGTAATAGTATGACTCAGCTAAAAACGAAAGAATTTCGGAAGATTTGTGTAACAAATTAATTTTAGTAAACAAACAACAAGTAGTTTCAAATTCACACCCATTATTTCTTCCTATAAGTTGTCTGGCTTCCAGTTGGGTCGAAATAGATTTTTTAAAATATTCAAGAGGGATCATATGTTATGGCAATAATTTCTTGAATATTACTTTCCATAGAAAAAAGAATGTCTTTTTCTCTGGTGACGGGCCTTAACTACTAGTTATTTTATACTTCAATTGCCAGCGAAGAACTGCTTCATTGCTGGAACTTTAGTAAACAATGGAAATACCTACTGCTCTCAGTCCCTGCATGTTAACCACATTTAAACTATTTTGTCCTGTCTGCTGTCTTCTGTGGCACAATTTTACAAGAGTGATGACACAAACTTTAATTCATTAGGTGCAAAGGAGTGACAGCGACATTTTTGTGGGGCGGCTATTTTTGCATACCAAAAATTATAGTTTTATGTTTGACTTAAATTACAATGCAACGTGTATTATGTTGTTGTTTTCATATTATATAATTACAAATTAAATTTATTTCAAACAAAATTTGCAATTTACAAATAAGGTAACATCTACATAAAAAGTATTCGATTTTATGTGTGAAAATATTGACATTTGAACCAGGGTCGGATTAAGGAGAGATTAGGAGACTTTTGCCCCGGACCTACAGGCGGACAGGGGCTTGCTCTCTGATCAAAATTTCAACTGGCTATCTTGAAAGAGTCACAAAGATACAATCATGACTATAAGATAAAATCTGACCAAAAATATAAGACATATTCCTTAGCTTTCCTACTGTACACACATGTCCAAAATTATGTCGCATGTCTATACATATGATGTAGGAATTTAATTTAATAACGAATTCTCCCGGCATTTCTTACAATGTTAGTATGCGTATAATCGGCAAAGACATATATGTGGCGTATTTTATGTCAAAGAAGCACTAAGTAACAATACAACAAAAATAAGTCTTTCTGGTACATTTAGCAAAATTTGGTTTTACTCATTCTAATTTTTGTATTTATAATTCCTTTCCTATGAAATAAGCCACCAATATATATTTCCAGATTATACAATATTATTAAAGGCACCCTACAAAATCATTTTCAAATTATATTCTTACAAAAAGACAGATATATAGATATGCGACAATCATTTTCGACATGAGTGTATTTTCACAGAAATGTATTAAGTGAAGCTGGCTGAGCCCACCTATTTTTCAAGCTCCGGGCCTCCAGATAAGTAGGGATGCAACGAGACAAGATTTGTGGCTGTCTTGTCCTGAAAATGTGCTGTTAAAGTGGTGTGTCAACTCGAAAAATATATATTTCTCTATTGGAAGGGCCGTGTCTCGACTCGAATTTTGGCAAGAAAATCTTGTCTCGACTCGTCTCGTGCGCATCAATACAGATAGGTTAATCCAACTCTGATTTTAACCAATTACAGTGGTTTGAATTCCACGTTAAAAAATCCGTTTGAATTTTATGAAGCCTTGGTGCTGAGAAAGACACTAAACTCCTATTTAACAAACCTAATTAAAGATACCTTAGTGAAACTATATTTAACTGATTTCACCATCAACTATCAGAGTTTGAAACACTGTTTCGGATAAAATTTACGTATTTTCCCCTTAGAACCCCAAACTGCAATTAAAATGATGGAGTTCCCATATCAATTTTCAGTTTCAGCCCTAAGTGGGGAAGCATATTTTAATTTTAGCATACGTAAATTTCTCCCTGCAAAATATTAGCTTTCTATTTCGTACAGTTTTTTTTTTTTCATCCGATGCTCGTTTCTCAAGATATTTTGCAATATAAAGTAAGAAAATTCACCCCAATGTGGTGTCGTAAATCGTATCTCATCTATATTTTTACCCAACCTCTCATTTTCCGTAGTATAAATAAAGTACCAACTATAATGAACTATTCCTATGAAAGTGTCCAATATTTAGTGCTTCTTTCAACGCAAGCAAAACCGACCTTCTGTTCTATCTGACATTTTGAAGTTGGTCGCTCGTATTAGAGGTATTCACGAGAAATCAGTGTATTCGAAAATTCCACCCTTTGATTTCTCATGTTCATTTTCTTAGTTTCAAACAATTATTTACTCTCCTCGCATTGAAGTATTAATGAGCTCGTGTAGCTCTCCAATGGAAAGAGATATGACAAAGTGTTTTTTTCTCAAAGTTGTTCAAAATTTAGTGATTGTACTAATGGGGCAAAATAAATCCAAGTTACCATATAAAAGTTTGATCTTATTCCCCCATAGAGTAATTCCTGAGACGCTCCTGTTGTCAGAAACATCACCATACAAATTCACCATATGCAATTTGTTATTTGTTCAAAGATTTCTGTACACTAGGACTTAAGGTAAGGTTCTGTTACGGATTTCGTGAATCACCCTGTATAGCCTGAGGTTGGTGTCCCGGTCTTTTGTTTACAAAATCTGGCAACCCTAGACTAGATAGACTCAATTTCCAATTTTCAGTGTTACCACTTTCAAAATTATATTCGTATAACTTATTAACATATTCTAAAAAGAATAGAAACCATATGGGACGGAATGAAACATGTATATAACCAGAAATATGAAAAATAAAAATTTAGAATTTAGAGTAACGAGTAAATCTGTAACTTAATATAAAACATATTACAGAGCTTCGATGATCTATAATGAACTACCAAGCCGAATCAAAGAGGAAAGTAATTTTAAAGTATATAAAAGTTAATTTTACGGTGGTTAAAATATCCAAAAGTAAGTTAAAAAACAATTATTTACTAAAAGTAAGAATTACAATCTTTATATAAGAAAATAAATAAGTAAATAAAATAAGTAAATAAGTGAAATACGTAAATAAGTAAATAAAATCAGGCTTACACAAAAAGGTTTTAATTATGTAGGTATTTTCTCTTTTATTTTTTCTATATACAAGAAATTCAAAAATTTTCGCAATATAGAAATGAGTGCACTGTATTAATCTGCCCGACACCAGAAGATAGACATGACTTCTGGAAGTCCAAAAACCTGCCATCTCTGAATGCTGGGTACGTTAAACTATTAATAAAGAATCTAGGAAGTCCGATTTGCTTTGGAGAATTAATAGCACTTACAAGTAGGAAATTTGATTTGTTTATTTCTGTAGCAGTTTACTTTTCCTTATTCTTTTTTATTTTATTTCAGTTATATTTTGTATATTGTTATCTTTTAATTTAATATGTTTATTTATTTTTAAGTATATGCTTTAGTAGATTTGATACACACAACATATTATTTTTTCTTTCTTTAAATGAATAAAATTAAAATTGTTTGTTTTTCTGTTGTAATTGCTTTTGACTCCTCTTACTAAGGATGTATATAAAAATTGTAAACAGTGTTTGCGCGGTATTTCGATGCGTGTTTTTGTCCTTGTGCGGTTTTTTCTCCATCGCTATTTTGACCGGATACCAAGATAGCAGAGCTAATAAAATACAATGAACACATTTTCCAATACCAATATAATATAGCAGAGGCTACTCAGATAACAGAAATAATGGGGTGTATTCGTTATCTTTTCTGAACACTTTTTTCAACCCCTATTTAAACATAACAGAAATTACGTAATACAATGAACATATTATTCAATCAGATATTACACAGAGACTACGAACATAGTAGAGCTAAGAAATGAGTATGGACTGTTTTAACTATTATTTTACATAACATTGAATGCAACCCCTATTTAATAAGGTAGAGAATACATAAGACTATGAATCAGTAGTAGAGGTGCATTCGTTCTCTTTTATGAGGACTTTTTTCAGAGCCTATTTTAACGTAATAGAAATCACACAGAGACAAGGAACATAGAAGAGGTAATAAAATACTTTGAGTACATTATCCAAAACCTATATAACGTAGCAGGTATTTTATAAGACTACGGACACGGAGCAAACATAATAAAAGAGCTAGGTTTACTTTTCCAACAGTATTTTAACATAGCAAGAGTTACATAAGACTATGAGCACAGAGACTACGAACGCATAGATCACCAACAATCCGATGCAACCTAGGAAAGACTTCTAACATAACAGAGAATAACGGAGAGTGTATTGGTTCCCTTTCATCGCCAATTTTTTCAACCCTTATTTTAACATGGCAGAAATTACACAGACCATGAAAAACTATTTTCCAATCCCCTATGTTTAAAATAATATGACCTATTCTTAAACACTATTTAATATAGCACTGGTTATAAATCTGTTTAATAAAGAAGATAATATGAACCAATAGCAGGAGTGTACTCGTTCCATTTTATCAACCTTTGTGTAACATAGCAGAAATTATACAAGCATTCATCAACTACTGCACAACATGTCCCTATATTAGTGTGATCGAGATCAAAACTCAAATATTTAAACTGGAATTGCTTGCAAACGGAGTAACTTATTGAAATGCTCTTTCCACATTTAGTAATAGGTCACTAATTTCTACATGTCCCGAAGATACTCTCCATCGAGGTCAATTGTCAAATATTTAAACTTGAATAACTCGTAAACGCAGCAACATCTTGAGGTTGTGTTTCCACACTTACTAGCTACTACACGTTTCAAAAGTACTGAACATCGAGACCAAATTTCAAATATTTAAACCTAATAACTTGTAAATAGAGCGACGCATAAATTTGTGATATCCACCAAATTTGTACCAAACTCAAGAAGTTGAAGAAGGAATAAATTTGAGTGGCTTACTTCCTTTTGTGTTAAAGGGAAATAAAGCAAAGAAACGCCATTTCATCTAGTTTAGAATTTTATACATTTTTATACTATTTTGAGTAAGTTGAGGATAATTTGAGTAGGCTTTTCAGTTTTGTACCAAGTACAAAACAAGGGAAGAAGGTATATTTTAACTAATTCAGAATTTTTGTATCCTTTGTACTAATAAAATAAGAGAATGAATAACATTTTAGGTAACTCAGAATTTCTGTACCTTTTAGTGCTATTCAAATAAAAGAAACAATAAATTTGGATGTTCTACTTTTTGTACAAACCAGAAAAAAAGGATTTTCGTTAACTACCTCAGAATTGTGTATTTGTTTATACCATTTAAATAAACTGAGGATAACAGTTTTGTACCAACCAGAAAAAGTGAGGAATTACTATTTTAACTAGTTGAGTATTTTATATCATTTTGTACTATTCCAACAGACGGAAGATAATATTTGTACAAACAAGGAAAAGCGAAAAAAACATTTTAACTAACTCATAATTTCTGTAGCTTATATCTATCAGGAGAACGTTCACTTTAACTTAGAATTTCTATACCAATTTGTACAATTCAAATAATCGAATAAATGAATTTGTATGGAGTATTCTTTCGTACCAAGCATAAAAAAATAAAGAATGAATAAAATTTGGTTTTGCTATTTCCTCTTCTACCAAATTTAAAATGTGAAGAAGGAATACATTTGAATGGCTTATTTCCTTTTGTATTAACGAGAAAAAATAAAAGAAACGCCATTTTAACTAGTTCAGCGTTTTACATATTTTGGGCTATTCAAATAAGCAAAGGAATACATTTGAGTGGTTATTTGATTTTGTATCAACCAGAAATAGAACCGAAAATGGACAATTGCAGCTGGCTGAGCATTTTATACAATTTTGTATTATTAAAAATAAACAAAGATATAAATTTTTACTAACCAGAAAAAACAAATACAGATATCTTCCAACTAGTTCATAATTTCTGTACCTTTTGGTGCTCTTCAAATAAACGGGGAAATAAATTTGATTGGTATATTTAGTTTTGTACTGACCAAAAAAGGGAGGAAAGGAAAATTTTAACCAGCTTAGAATTTATGTACCTTTTGTACTACTCAAATAAACGAAGGAATAAATGTGAGTGTGATATTGAATTCTGTAACAACCTGAAAAAGAATCGAAGAGAGACCATTTTAACTAGCTTACAATTTATTTAGATTTTGTACTACTCAAAAAAAACGAAAGAATAAATTTAGGTATATCCCTTTTTATACCAACGAACAATGCCATTTTCACTAGCTCAAAATTCCTATACCTTTTTGTGCTATTCAAATAAACGAAAGGATAGTTTAAAGAAGAATGAATAAAATTTGGTGCAATGTATCCTTTTGCACCAACCAGAAAAAAAACGTAGAAGGACCATTTCAACTAGTTAATTATTTTACACCATATTCTACTACACAAATAAATGAAGAAATAAATTTGAGTGACCTATTCAATTTTGAACCAACGAGAAATGCCATTTTATATAACTCTGCATTTTGTACCCTTTTGTGCTATTCACAAAACGAAGGAATAAGTTGTACTAACCAGAAAGAGCGAAGAAGGACCATTTAACTAAGAATGTGTACCTTTTTTGTCATTCAAATAAGCGAAATAATATATTTTGATGGAGTACTTAGTTTTCTACCACCGAGAAAAAGTAAATAAATACCATTTTAACAAAATAAGAATATTTTACTAATTTGTGGTATTCAAATGAACGAAGCAATACATTGAGTAACATATTTAATTTTGTAACAACCAGAGGAAAAACCGGAAACGAATCATCTTAACTAGGTGAGTATTTTATACTATTTAATAAACAAAGAAAAAACTGTACTAACTACAGGAAGGTAAAATGAACCATTTTAACTAGCTCAAACAAAACAAAGGCATAAATTCGAGTGGCTTACTTCCTTTCGTGCTAACGGAATAAAAGCAAAGAAAGAAAATGTTTAAGTGGCTTAGAATTTTATACGTGTTTTACGATTTAAGCAAACGAAATGCTAAATTCGGGTGTCCTATTTACTTTTGTACCAACGAGAAAAGAAACCGAAGAAGTACCATTTTAACAACCTGAATATTTTATACCGTTTTTTTACTATTTTAACAAATGAAGGGATAAATGTGAGTGACCTATTCAATTTCGTACCAACGAGAAATGCAATTTTAAGTAACACAGCATTTTATACCTTTTTGTGCTATTCAAATAAACGAAGATATAAGTTTTCACCAGCAGAAAAGGGAAGGAAACCATTATGTACTAATCAAATGAGCGAAGGATGGATTATTTAGTTTTGTACCAACCATGAAAAAAGCAAAGAAGTTCCATTTTAACTAGCTCTATAGTACTGTACAAATTTGTGCTACTCAAATAAACGAAGGAATAAATCTGGGTGGTCTATTTTATTTTTTACCAATCAGAAGAAAAGAAAAGGTCATTTTAACTAGCTCAGCATTTTATACCTTTCTGAGAGATTCAAAAAACGAAGGAATAAATTTGAATGGTCTATTTAGTTGTGGTGCTAGATTTTGTATATGTTTTGTCAGCTAGAGAAAGAGGCATTTTAAGTTGCATTGCTATTTAAATTTTAATTGCCTCTTCCGTCATTAAGTAAGGCTAATAATTATGTGGTTAATGGACGTATATTTAGAAGTTGATTCTTACTAATCTCGGTTGACAAAATACTAATGGCGAAGCTATAGTCCGAAGTTTTCCCGTCACTACCTACATATTTGGACCTAAGATTTAACCAACCAGAGCTACCATAACTTACTGAACACAAATATTTAAGCAGAAGGGAGTTGCGCATTCATCGAATTTTAACTCAATTCTGTAGAGCACACCCCATAGCAATTAGCATTACAAAGGTATGAAGGCTTATTTAAAAAAGTAAGAAAAAGTATGCTTGGCCATTTTGGATCACCGTGCTGATAGAAGAGATGGTAGAAGAAAAACAACAAGAAGAAGAGATCATATTAGAGTAAAATTAATCTCATCAAGGATGAGAAAGTTTTTAAAATTTAATGTTGCTCACTATCTATAAAAAGTGCAGAATTATTCAACTCTCAAAATTATTATTCTTTCTGTTGCTGGAGATATCTAAGCAACGTTACGAATGTGTTACCCAACATTTGTATTGCTAGCATAACCTGGGTTCCAAGGTCCAGACTATTGAGCGCAAATTTGTTTTTATATGACATTGGACACCTTGTCAGTGTGTAAGGCAACAGGCTATTAACATTACTTTTTATGGTAATTTCATTAGGCAAAAGCTGCTTATTTAGTGCATGTGTTACATGAAGGGAGAGGCAATCAAAATTGATTTAGTAACGCTGTTTTAAAATGTCTTTTTCTCTGGATGACACAAAAATACACAAAATTTAGCACCTCAGCTAAATAGAATACTCAGTTTTTTCTTTTGTTAATTAAAATCCCTCAGAAAGGTTAGCTACTTATAACGGCTGCTGAGTTAGTTAAATTTGACCTTCTTTGCTCTTTTTCAGATTGATAGAAAAATAAAATAGGCTAACCAAAGTTTTCCTTCTTTTATTTGAGTAGCACAGAATGGTACAGAAATATTGAGCTAGTTAGAATGGACCTTCTTAGCTTTCTTCGTGCTTAATACAAAACTTATTAAGCCAATCAAATATGTTCCTTCGTTTATTTGATTGGTACATTTTTTCCTTCCCTTTTGTTGTTTTCTACAAAATTGAATACGTCACACTAATTTATTACTTCGTTTATTTGAGGTAGTTAAAATGATCCTTCTTCGCCGTTTCTGGTTAATACAAACTAATTCGTTCGTTTATATGAATAGCAGAAAAAGGTATAAAATGCTGAGTTAGTTAAAATTGCATTTCACGTTGGTCCGAAATTGAATAGTTTACTCAAATTTATCCCTTCATCTGTTCAAATTATAAAAAATTGTAAAAAATACTTAGCTACAGGGCGCGAGGGATAGCATGAGCTATGACCTTCAAATTCGCCACCAGCACACTTGAAATGATCAGGCAATCCTAATAGTGTTGCTACCTGCCACAGCGGGGAACCAGAATTTGGCGATTTAAAACAATTCTGGGTAGGGATGACAAAGACACTTTGAATCAATCTGCAGCCTGCATTTCTCATCTCCATTTAGAAAAATCTGAACAATAAAGTAGCATATTTATTTAATATGTAAAAGTGCACTTGGTCCGTTAAAGGTTTCCTTACTCGTTTATTTCTTTTAATACATGATGATCGTAAACTAAGCTAAAATAACTAAAAATTATATCACATAACACCATCTATATTTGCAATCCATTCATCCTGGCGACCACGACTCATGTCCTACCCTTAGGGAAATCGTGGCTATAGACCTGTCAACTCCTTCCCCTCTCATACAGGAAAGTTTGTCATTTTATCTGGTAAAACAAAGTGGTCCTATTGGTACCCTCCCTCCCGGGGTGGTAATTTATTACACGGATGGGGGTGTCTTAAGAGACACATGCAGAACCCGAACTGGACACAGTGTTCTTGTGTTCAGTGAAGAGTGGTTCTTTGTGCATAATTCTGTGTTGTTTTAGTCTGTGTTTTGTGCTGGTTTGTTTCTTTATTAAAATCATAACGGAGATAAGAAGAGCGGAAAACTTAGAGGATCGAAAGTAATTCACAGCCAAAGCAGAGAGATTTTGGTTACTGTTTATGATTTTATGAAGAGAGAGGCTGACAGTGGAAATCCAATTAATGTAAAACAAGTGCAAAAGCGAGTATCTGAAGCTTCCGGTGTTTCAGTGAATACACTAAAACGTATTTTGAGTGAGCTTAAAAAAAATCACGGGAACGAGCTTTTCTACTCCGAATAAGAAGCGTCCACAACGAAAAACAAAAATCTCAGTGGATGGTTTTCACAAATGCGTTATTCGTCGAACAATTAATGAATTTCATATTGTTCACGGTCAATGACCTTCTGTAAAATCACTGTTGCGAATACTTCGAGAAAAGAATAATTTTAATGGAAGCACTTGGTCTTTACGGAAAATAATCCGTTCCTTAGGATTTAGATGGATTAAGGCTGAAAACAATACAACGCGTAATAATCGTGAATGCTGGCGGAGAAAACGGTTTCTTTCCAGACGCGTTAGTCATGTTCAAATCTGGAACGAAATCTGGCGATTATCACGACGACATGAATTATGAAAACTATGAAAAGTGGTTGAAGTCATGGGTAATTCCTAACTTGCCAAGTAATTCAGTTCTGGTGATGTTCACAATGCTGTTTAGATACTTCACCGACATCATCGTCTCGTAAAGCTGTAATGATCAATTGGCTTGTAAGGCACAATATTCCTTTCAGAGAAGGAATGTACGAACCAGAACTTTATAATTTAATCAAAGCCAATAAAGCTCGTTGTCGGACATTTAAAGTAGATTCGCTACTAGCTAAATATGGACATACAGTTCTTCGTTTGCCCCGTATCATCCTGATCTAAACCCGATAGAGTTGATTTGGGCTGCTGTCAAAGAACGTAGCAGTAGGAAATACCACTTTTTCCATTATCGATGCGATGAAGCTCGCCGAAGAGGAATTTACAATGATAACAGCGAAAGAGTGGAAGGCTAGATGTGATAAAGTACGAAGAAGTGAACAAGCATATTTGCAAATGGAACCTCAGTTAGACGTTGTTACTGAAAACGTTACAATAAACTTAGTCCAGGACTGTGACAGTAATAGTGACTCTTCTGAAGAAAGTGACGACGAGACGGAAGATGATGATGATGAAATGAATTGTATGGACGGTATTGAGCCTTTATAAATACCTGAAGCTACAGGTAAGCCTACCATAATATATATAACTTGCGTTAAGGAGTTATTATCCATTGTTGTTACTTGTGTTGGAGGTTAGTATCGGCATGGGTTAGAATCACTACCAAAAAATCTCCCCTCTCTCTCCACTGTCACCCACGCCGCGATTAGCGTTCTTCCTACCTCCCGCTTCTCATAGCTCATGCTATCTCTCGCGCTCTGTAGTTCATATGGTACTTCTTCGGTTTTTTTCCACGTTAGTACAAAAGTAAATAGGACGCCCGAAATTAGCCGTTCGTTTAAATACTAAAAAAGGTATAAAATACTAAGAAAGTATTATGATTCTGGTGAAGATAGAAATTTATGATTCTTCGCTTTTTCGTCGTTTGAGAAAAAGCAACAAAATCCTCTCAAATATATTCTTTTGTTTTGTGAGCTAGTTAAAATTGTCCTTTTTGTCTCCCTCCAATTAGCACAAATGTATTTCTTTTTTTAAATAGCACAAAACGGTATATAATACTCAGCTGTTAAAAGTGATCCTTGTTCGGTTTTCCTCTGGTCGTTACAAGATTAAATAGCGCATTCAAATGCATTTCTCCGTTTATTTGAGCAGCTCAAACTGATATAAAATTCTGAGCCAGTTACAAATGACATTTCTCGTTGAATCCCTCAAAAAGGTATAAAATGCTGAGTTAGTAAAAATGGTCCTTTCTAGGATTGATACAAAAAAATGTACCACTCAAATTTATTCCTTCTTTTATTTGAATACCCCAAAATGGTACAATATTTTTAGTTTGTTAAAATGGTACTTCTTTGTTTTTCCTCGGTGGTACAAAACTAAATAGTGCAACCAAATTTATTCTTTAAGTTATTTGAATGGCATCAAAATATACAAAATTCTCAGTTCGTTTAAATGTTCCTTCTCCGTTTTTGCTGGTGAGTAAAAACTTATCCCCTCTTTTATTTGAATAGGAGGAAAGTATAAAATGCTGAGTTAGTTAGGATGGCATTACTCGTTGATACAAGATTGAATAGGTCATTGAAAATTATTTATTCGTTTATTTAAGTAGTAGAATATGGGAGTAAAATACTCAACCAGTCAAAATGATATTTCTTAAAATAGTTGTTTTTTCTAGTTGGTACAAAAGAAAAAAGTCCACCCAAATTTTATTCATTCTTCTCTTTCCTGTGGTTGGTACAAAACTAATTACTCCATCAATATTTATATCTTGGTTTATTTCAATTCTACATATTAGTATACAACATTATATGAGTAAGTTAAAATCAAACTTCTTCTGCTTGGCACGAAAAAAATGAGCATTCAAATTTATTTTTCGTTTACTTGACTAGCAAAGAATCTATAATCGCCCATCACTTTTTCCACTTGGTTCAAAGCGAAATACTCCACCCAAATTTTACTGATTCCTAATTTTTTTCGTGGTGGATACAAAACTAAATTCTCCATCCACATTTATTTATTCGTTTATTTGAATGGCAAAAGTTGGTATAGAATTTCTGAGTTAGTCAAAAAGAACCTTCACTTGGTTGACATAAAAAATTAAGGACTCAAATTTATCCATTTTTTCCTTTTTGAGAAGTACAAAGGTGTAGAATTTATGAGTTATTTAAAACGGTGATTTTCGCTTTTTCACGTTTGTTTTATCATTTGTTTGTTGGAGATGCACAAAACGATATAAAGTACTCGAATAGATAAATAGTCCTTATTCGTTTTTTTTTCTGGTTGGTACAAAACCAAATAACCCACCTAAATTATCCTAAGTTTATTTAAATGGTACAAACAAAACTCTGATTTAGCTCAAATTAACCTTCTTCGCTTTTCTCAGGTTTATACGAAAAGAACAACACCCACATCTATTCCTTCTTTTATTTGAATACAAAACAAGGTACAAAAATTCTGCGTTAATTAAAGTTGTTCTTTTTTCGATTTATTATTTCGCTTATTTTAGTAGTTTAAAAGGTACAGAAATTCTGAGTTAGTTACAATTGTCCTTCTACGCTTTCTTCTGGTTGGTATAAAACTAAAAAGCCTACCCCAATTATAATCATCACATTTAAATTGTACGAAAGCGTACACAATGCTGAGCTATTTGAAATAGCTTTCCTTCGCTTTTTTCTCTTTTATACAAGAGTAAGTAAGCCAATCAAATTTATTTCTTCTTCGCTTTTCTTGTAAGTTTTACAAGATTGCTTAGGTCACACAAATGTATGCGTCGCTGAAATTATGTTTACAAAATATTAGGGTTTATATATCTGAAAGTTTACCTCGATGATCAGTATATTTGAGATTTGTAGTAGTTTTGACATGTTACTAATTTCGGAAAGAACACCTCAATGCGTTGCAACCTTTACCATTTATTCCGGTTTAAATATTTATTCTTTTTCCTCAATGGTTAGTGCTTATGAGACATGTAGCAGAAGACGACCTGTTACTAATTGTGGAAACAGCACCTCAATGCATTGCTTCGTTTACGAGTTATTCGGGTTTGAATATTTAACCTTTGACTTCGATGGTTAGTACTTTTGAGAAATGTTGTAGTTGACGACCTGTTACTAATTGCGGAAACTGCTACTCAATGCGTTTCTTCGTTTACGAATACTTTTTTTTAGATATTTGACCTTTGACCTGGAGGTCACCATGTTTGCTCAAAGTCTATTGTTTGTCTCAATGCCAAAAATGCAAACCCCATTTCAATATGTTGATTCGTTTACGAGTTAATCGGGTTTAAATATTTGACCTTTGTTCTCGAGAGTAAGTACTTTTGGAACATGTAGTAATTGATGATCTGTTACTAAATGTGGGAACACCACACCAATACGTTGCTTTGTTTAAGAGTTATTGAGGATTCAATGTTTGACCTTCGACCTCTATGTTCACTTCTTCTGTGACATGTAGTAATTGATGTCGTGTTACTAAATGTTGAAACAGCATGTCAACGCGTTGCTCCGTTTAGAAGTTATTAAGGCTTAAATATTTGACATTTGACCTTGTTGGTCAGTACTTTTGAGATATGTAGTAGTTGATGACCTGTTACGAAATTGGGAAACAACACCTCAATGCGTTGCTCCCTTTACGAGTTATTCGTCTTTAAATATTTGTCCTTTGACCTCGATGGTGCGTACTCTTGGGACGTGTAGTAGTTGATGACTTGTTTCTAATACTGAAAACAACACCTCAATATGTTGCTGTGTTTACGAGTTATTCGAGTTGAATTTTTTTATCTTTGTTCTCTATTGCCAGTACTTTTGGGACATGTAATAGTTGATGACATGTTATTAAATGAGGAAACAGCATTTCAATATGTGGCACAGTTTAGAAGTTATTCGTGTTTAAAAGTTTGAACTTTGACCTCGATGGTCACTACTTTAGATACATGTTGTAGTTGGTGAATGATTGTGAAATTTCTGCCATGTTCAATAGGGGTTGATAAAGTGGAACAAGTACACTCCTGATATTGTCTCATATTATCTTCTGTATTAAACAGATTTGTAATCACTGCTATGTTTAATAGTTGTTAAAAATAGGCCATATACTTTTATACATAAGGGTTTGCGAAAATAGATTTCGTAGTTTCTGTGTATTTTTTGATATGTGAAAATAGGGGTTGAAAAAACGGTCATAAAAGAGAACGATTACACCATCCATTATTCTCTGTTATGTTAGTAGTCTTCGCTAGGTTATAAAAGAGACCTTCTAAAATATGGGTTCGTAGTCTGTGAGCTTATAGGCTCATGTAACTCTTGGTATGTTAAAAACATGAGTTGAAAAATAAGCCAAACTCTTTTATTATATGCGCTACGTTTGTACTCTTATGTAACTTATGTTATGCTACATAGGAGTTTGAAATGTGTCTATATTCTGTTATTAGCTTTTCTATGTACCTGGTCTCTGTGTGATTTCTGTTATGTGAAAATACGGGTTGAAAAAATTGTGTACAAAAGAAAACGAATACCCCCTGCGTAATGGTTCGTAGAATGAAGTTTACTCTGCTGTTGTAAGTAGAGGCTGTGATATATGCTATGCTAAATAATAGTTAAAATAGTCCATACTCTTTTATTACCTCTGGTATGTTCCCAGTCTCTTTCTGATATCGATTGGATTATGTGTTCACTGTATTACGTAATTTCTGTTATGTAAAATAGGAGTTGAAGAAAGTTGTCAGAAAAGAGAACGAATACACCCCCATTATGTCTGTTATCGTAGTAGCCTTTGCTATGTTACATAAGTGTTTGCAAACGTTTTCTTAGTCTTTTGTTAGCAATGCTATGTTACATAGTCTTCTGTAATTTCTGCTATGTTTGAATGGTGCTCATAAGAGGGAACGAATATATCTCCAAAAAGGGCTCATAAAAGAGAACGAATATACCTCTAAAAAGCGCTCATGAAAGGTAATGAATACAAAACCTAAAAATGAGTCGTAAAAGGGAAATAATACACCCATATAACAGAGGACTGAATTTCGCGACTCGTACCTGAGTCATCTCACGTGTATCAAGCGGCACTGGGAAATTTGTTCTCTGCAAAACGCGGGACTGACTAAATGCGTGAGAGCTCAGTGACCCAAATCCGTCATTGTTCTACTACTTGCTGCAGTTCCTCATACACAAAGTAGTGCAGGAATAAATTAATCTGCGATATAGAGTAGAATTGCAAAATGCTAGCAATCGAGCTAATAATTGACTTTTGCTTTTTATATATACGAGTTTTAATCTGGCGTTGCAATTTTCCTTATTCATAAATTAACTATATTTCAATTTATTAATTACAATTCGAATACATCATATTTATGTTTTTTTGGTTTTCAAATTACTTACCAGTACGACTTTACTAAATTTACAGTTTTAGTAACATCAAGAACTCTTAAATTCTTCCCTGTACCCTTACTTTCCTATTCGCCTGTTCTAGGTGCGTCCTGTATCTTTTTTTTGGGCTCAGAATGCTTCCTAAGATACAAAGACTCCTCAAATTGCTACCCGTTCAGCATGATTCGAGATATTTTCCAAGAAACTACAGTTCGCATACAAACCATTTTTCCTATTTGTTTTCGATAGGCAATACTAAATCTTCTTATTTCAATGGCTCCAAACGGTCATGTTAAGTCAATGTCATGACGTACCTGTGTCAATATAGAACAGTGACTATGGTGTCTGTTTTTACTTCAAACGTCCCTGCTGTGCAATCATACAAGATAAACCTCTTCCAGCTCAGTACCGGAGGTTAACGTTGCATTAATAGCAGACACGTTCTCATGATTGAGTGGCTATGCAATGCACTGAATCGGGAAAGATTTTGCTCGGGTATCTCTTGATTTCATTGTTAGAGGTTTGCCGATTGTATTTATAAATTTGTGGTCACCTTCTTTCCAAGATCCGCAAGACTCAATTGCTATTTGCAACAAAGCAATAGTTATCGAGTATATGATTATATTTATTCCTTTATTCTTTTCGTCTTCCAGCAGCTAGGAGTCTGAAGAATATTGAAGGTTGGAGGGGACATAAGTGTCTCAACTTGTGAAATCCCAAATCAAAGCCTTTTCTTTCTTCCATGAAACTAATGTCATACCATCAGGTCTTTTCCGTCTGAACGGATACATCCACTTGGTTCTCTCACTGCTGGGAGAACCGCAGATATTAAAGCTCCTAATCATTCACACTTAAGTGACGTGGATATCTGTCGGCGCTGCTTTTGCACGACAAATCGTGTAATCCTCTTTTATCTACAAAGTCGTTGCAATTGGGACTGTGGTCTTATTCACATATATCTGCTCCCAACCGTATAGCGACGGATATTCGAAAGCTCTCATTGGATAGATGTAGGGTCAGAGAAGTTGAATGTAGAGCTTGAAGATGCATAGTTTTCAGAGGACAAGACCGCAAGAAGCAGGACTTCTCTTCAATGTTATTTGTAGTATGCAATAAAGAAGCTACATGGTAATTAACGATGGGCTCGTCCTAGGCAAACTGACTGTTACGCTTTTTGAGATCCGGAAGGTTTCACCAAACTAAATTTGTTCATTTAGCTATGCAGTCCAACAATTCTGGATTGGTGATTTCGTCGTTATTCCAATTAAGGATAGAACTAATTATTTGATTTGCACCATAGAAAGACGCTAAAAAAAGAGGGAATATTCATCTCTATAGCGCGACGAATTCCAAGACCTCCATTCTTGATTGATAGTGAAGCTTGTATCCAAGAGTTGTTATTAAGATAACAATTGAGAATGGATTCAAATCAAGTTTTAAGAGTATCGTCAAACTTTTCCAGTAGAACGTCCTCCTTCCTAGATGGAGAGTTTCGAAGGAAATAAAATAATGTGCGCATTTCAAATGAAGCCTTTAATAGATAAAATGCAGAATAGGCTGAAAACTTAGAAAATCGTGAAAAAAAAATTCTAGTTTTGTGGCTAGTTGGGGTCATATTGCTCATCACAGTAACTTTTAGCTATGGATATTAACATATGTACTCTCAGAAAGTTTAGAGGTAAGCATTGACTTGGAAGTATTTACTATTCTTTCCGCAACACATTTCTAGATTTATATCTCAGGGTATACTCATATACGTTCATTGTGGTTTCGCTTTCGTGGATCTGTTTACTTCGCGTTCAGTTCAAGTTCAATGGGTAGAAAGCGAAAATTCTTAATTCTGTTTAAAACACTGTCAAAACAAAAATTCAGCTTTACCACCAGTTTCCTAAGTTATGTGATAACATTGGACATACACTTTAGGTATATTGTAATGAAGTCAGTAGTTAAAATGTATTTATTACCTAGCTGCATTTTGTGTGATGTGACCTTATTAAAAAAAGCACTTATCTTCTAGTAAGATGAGAAGTTACCTAGCACTCACACTCATAAAATCATTTTCCGCATATTTAAACTGTGTTTAAATTTTGCGAAAGTATAAGGTATAAATATATAAAGGGTAATGTATATATATATATATATATATATATATTTACATACCCTAACGATTATGACATCAAACACTATTCGAAGCTTTCCTGCACCCACTGGAAAACGTGAAGTATATTAATATTTATTTGCATATATTGTTAAAGTAGACTGTTCCCATAATGCCCACCAACTTCGATCTTACAAAATTTGAGAAATAAATTTCACTTTTTATTTTGTAGTCGATTTGAAGTCATTTAGTTATACTACCATTAAGAAACCCATATACATCATATTACGAATCAATCATTATGGAACAATTTCATGTGTTACGCGCAGGTTTGGTACCAATTTTGAAAGGTTCATTTACATTTTTTTTCTTTTTTAATTGATTTTGTGAGTAATGGTGCATTCAGTATAAAAATACAACAAGATTCTCTCTCTCTCTCTCTGTCTGTGTGTGTTTGTGTGTGTGTGTTTATAGTTTCCGGCGTAAGCGTGTGGATACTACCAGGTATACTTCCGTGTGTACATATGCTAGTGTGTGGGGGGGGGGGCGGAGGCATATGAAGTATTAATTGGGATCGCGTAGTGGAATTTATCGATATTAGTATTTACATACGTGCGGCCGTTACTTCACACGATAACTTTGGACGGTGATTTTTTTAATTCGGCTGTTTGCAATAAATAAGTAGAGTGATTCCTCTCGAGGGAGTTCCTTAATTGAGGTGATTCGCCAACTGGAAGTGGTAGAAATGGGTCATTTACGATTTTGACGTTGATCTCTATAGACTGGAAATGGTAATAAATTGTAAGAAGCAGTTTTCGGCAATCGGTAAAGGGTATCAAGGATAACTTTCATCTTCATCCTTAACATCCTGGTAAAACCGGAAGAGATAGAAAATGACCCAACTATGACTTCTGGCTTCAAATTAATCTACATAGGGGGATAGGAAGAAGCTGTTTTAGGAATTAATGTAGCGTCGTGGGAATAAATATCGTCTTCTCTCTTAAGCTTCTGATCAGGTCGAAAGTAGCAAAACTCAAGTACTTTCCATTTTAGTGTTGATTAGAACAGATTAAAACGATACTAAATAGCGAGAAGAGGTTTTCTGAAATCAGTTAAGTGTCCCAAGACTATGTTCTATCTCGACTCTAATCTTTATAATAAAACTCGAAGTGGTAGAAATCAATCGCTTCTACAGTTATGACATTGAGCGTTATAGAATGGATAGCGAGAAGGCTTTTTTAGGTAATTCATTAAGTGCTCCAAGTGTATATTCCATCTCGGCAGTGATCCATGTACGCAAATCGGAAGTGAAATAAATATACTAGAGTTTCTGGTTCCAAAGCCACTACACAAAATATAACATGATCCTCTTTAAGATTTTATTATTATTAGGATCACGTAGTGGAACTTGTAATATCGTAATGTTAGTACGTACGTACATACATACATCCGTTACTTCGAACGATAACATTTGAAAGGATGAAATTTTCTTTTTTTATATTTTTATTTATTTATTTATTTATTTATTTGCAATAAGTAGATAGTGTGATTTTCTCGAGAGAGTTCATTTATAGAAGTGATTCGACAAACAAAATGGTAGAAATGAGTTATTTCAGGTTTTAACGTTGACCAATATAAAACAAAAACGATATTGGATAGCGAAAAGCGTTTCTCGGCAATCGATTATACGTTTCAAGGAAATCTCTCATTTTATTCTTAATATTCTAGTAAAACTGGAAATGGTAGAAATGAGTCATTTCCGGTTTTAACATTCATTACTATAGAGCAAAAACGATAATAAATAACGAGATGTTTTTGGCGATCAATTAAATTTTTCAAGGACAACCTTCTTCAAATTTAACAAGATAGTAAATTCTGAAAGTAACAGAATTGAGCCATTTCCTGTTACAACGTTGATCACTATAGAGCGAGAACGATAATAGATAGTAAGAAGCAGTTTTCGGCAATCGATAAAGCGTTCCAGGAGTAACTTTCATCTTCGTGCTTAACACCCTAGTAAAAAGGAAGTGTAGAAATCACCTCTAACTTCCGGTTTCAATTTAATTTACATAGAGCATAAACCATAAGATATAGGGAGAAGCAGTTTTATGGAATCAATTTAACGCTGTGGGAACAGGCAAGTTATTATCTCTCTTAAACTCCAAACCGGAAGTAGCAAAATCCAACTACTTCTGGTTTTAGTGTTAATCGCAATAGATTAGAAAACAAAACAGATAAGGAGAAGCGGTTTTCTATAATCATTTAGTGTCCCAAGAATATGTTCTATCTCGACTCTAATCTTTATACTACAAGCAGAAGTGGCATATATCAATCACTTCCGGTTATAAATTGAGTGTTATAAATTGGAGAGCTAGAAGTTATTTTATGTAATTCATTAAGTACCGCAAGAGTGTATTCCATCTCGACAGTAATCTTTCTATTAATACCAGAAGTGAAAGAAATATGATACAAATTTCGGTATCCGTATTAATTGAGAACATAGTACGTCATCCTCTTTACGGTTTTTACTAAGTTTATTTTTAAATTTAATACTACCCAGATGTTTACTAAATTTTGTGAGCTAGAAGCCCATAACCTATGGAATGAGTACTGATATATTCCATGGTCAAACTCGGCCAAGAACAGGGTGGACTCGGCTTGCATTTCATACATTATTTCTCGATAATTACTTAATTAGCCAGCAGCATTTTCTTTATAACTATTGGCCGAATCGGAACAAAATTTGGTGGGGGGCAGCCCTCAACCTAATTAAGTTCTCTACATTTGCTGGCCAAGGTTGGCCAAGTTTTGGGCTTGATTTGCGTGTGGTAATTTATTACTCAGGAATCTCTTGCCAGATGCAATCTAAAGAATTTAACATTACAGAAAGCTGCTCGTCGATTATCGATTTTGTTTTATAGTGTTCAACGTAAAACCGGAAATTGTTTATTTCTACCACTTTCGTTTGGTAAGGAAAGGAGATGAAAAGTATTCTTGGAATGCCTAATCGATTGCCGAAAACCGTTTTTGTTTTATAGTGGTCAACATTAAAACTTGGAAATGGTTCATTTCTACCATTTTCGGTTTATGGATCTCTTCAATTAACTAGCTCCTCCGAAATAATTACTATACCCATAGTTTGCAAAAAAAATAATTCTAATAAATAGATAAATAAATAAAATAAAATAAAATAAAAATTTGCTTTCTTTCAAGAGCTATTGTGCGCGGTAACAGTCGCAGCAGCTATCGTGGTCTATTATTATTATTATTATTAAATATTATTATTATTATTATTATTATTATTATTATTATTATTAAGTATTCTACCTGTTGGCAGGTACTGGGACTAATGTGAGATGTGAGTGTTATTGTGTGTTTTCTTAGGTTCTAGTCTGGAAATTGTTCTTTAACCTTTCTCGACCTTCAGCTTCCTCTTTTAATTCCCGATATTTGATTCCATTTTTCAAGTCATCGACCAACTGCATTCTTCTTCTTACTATTCCTTTCTTACCTTTCATCTCTTACTTTCAAATTTTCTCTTCCTCAGTGGGTTGAGAAGTGGCTAATACGTTTTAATATGGTTCCTTATAATTAGTACCGGACTGCAGTTTCCTCTATTTATTTTTGAATACTATTTTTAAGAAATTGAATTATTATTATTATTATTATTATTATTATTATTATTATTATTATTAATATTATTATTATTATTATTATTATTATTATTATTATTATTATTATTATTATCGCGTCCTTGTTCTGTTATTCTTTTAACTGTTAGAGGAAAGGTTCATTTTTTCTACAGTCTCACTCTATCTATGATGGTACTTCGGTATTATACTTAATGTTTGAATGAACTGTAGTTGTATGAGTCCTCCACTTCATGTTAGCCTTCGGTGATCATTTAGTACTCTTGAGCGAGGTAATTTAACAGAAGTACAATGTTCTTATAAATTATAATTTTTTTTAGTATTATAAAGTAGGAAATGATACAAGACGCTGTGTTTTCTAAATTAATGTTTTCGGATCCTCTAGGGCAATTGTTCCAACATTTGTAACAAGCGCCCACATTCTTAAACCCTACATACTTCACGCCTACATCATTCGCGCATGTCTTTGACCGTTTCTGCAATTTTAGTTGCAGCAATGTATTCTCAAATTATCAGTAATAGCAACCAAAATAATAATAATATTAATAATCTATACTGTATATAAGAAATATAAGTGAGTTACTCATTATCGACCAAGCCATAATGCTATAATTAGTAAAAACCCTCTTTTTGACGAAAGCAAGGAATAAAGAAGGATTTTTTGGAAATATGTATCTATAGGGGCGTAAATAGGATAGTGTATCTTGCTAATCCCTGCGGTAAGGAAGATGAAACTAGGCATATAAACTAACCATTAAAAATAATTGAACATGTTTCTCACAGTTTCTGAAAATTCCGCACCTAAAACAGAAAAGAGTAATTCGTATAACATTAATTTTTCAACTGTATTTTATTTCATTTATTTTTAGAAAATGATAAATGTAAGAATTCTTTATATTGGAGACGTGAAATTTCAAAATTGAACTCAATTAGAAACAAATCAATACATGTTTAGCTTTTCCGAAAATTCAGTAATAAGATGAGAATGGAAAATAGTGTCTTCCTATTAAAATTTCTGCATTTTCTTACGTTTGAGGTGTGAAATTCGGCTTTCATTTCTTAACTAAAAATAATTGAACGTATGTTTCCGGAAATTCCCCTCTTAAAAATGGAGAAAAGAGACGGTTTCTATAATATTAAAATTTATCATTATTCATTCAGAAAATGTCATGAAATGTGAAATTCGCTTAATTTCGAAATGTGAAATTTTGTATACCAACTCTGAACTAAAAAGAATGGAATACGTATTTCAGAGTTTTCGAAATTCTCCTTTTAAGCAGAAGGAGGGAGGAATTAATTTACTTATTTCTCGACATTCAAATCGGCGTTCGCTGTCTCATCATAGAATGTTCGAGGAGAATTACTGAACATATTTAGAACTACTCTAGAGCATGGTTTCATGATATGACTTTCACCGAAATGTGTATCCTAAGGGGAGGGGTCAAGGTCTCAAATATTTGCTAAAATACAGTATCTTACAAGTCTCTCATGTATGAAGATGAAATTTAATACAAAAACCAAGTAGACACGCAACCCAGCGTTCTAGTAAATTCCACTTCCGTCTCATCTCATGAAAAATGATTGAAAATTTTAGAACATAGTTAGCACTTGGCTGAAGCCGTTTCTTAACCATGTCAGTTTCATTAAAATTCGTATCCTAAGAGGGAGGAGGAGTTAATATATACGGCGAAAATTCAAGCCACGGAGATGAAACTGGGTATATAACTTTTTTACTTAACGAAGTGATCATGTGGACATGCCCCAGCGTTTTCGAAGACTCTGCTTCCAAAAGAAGTTACAGTGTGGCAAAGTGTTTGAAACGTGTGAAATTATTTTTAAACATACTTAGCATGTGGGACAGGTCTATTTTATCAACTCACTTCGAAATAAAAGAATCGTAAAAGCAGAAGATAATTTAGATTTCTTGCAAAGAATAAATACTGCATCGTATGAAACACATTTTTGAACATGGTCGAGCTAGGAGTTTTATTTCACTTTTATTCAAAGAAGTTACGTAACGGGGAAAGAGTGATCAAATATAACTTTTAAATATTTCCCATAAACCTATTCTACCCGTACGAAGAACGTTCTTGCATATAATAATAGTAAATAATAGTAGCCATATTCTCACAAATTTATATTTATTTCCAGCAAGATTCCTGCATAGCATTGTAGTGCAGTGGAATATTATATTTTACCAGTTTTGTCAATGAAACCACAGTTCTTACAGAATAGTTATTTCGTGTTTAAATATTTAATTTAATGTTTGTTACAACATTCGTAATATTTGTAATTTTAAATTTAGTTCTGTCAGAGACTCGCACCCCTTGGTTAGGAGCCACTGCTCTAGGGACTAATTAGAAATTTTGAATTTACACCTACATAGGATTTTTGATGTGGGGTACCACTAAGAAAAAAATTGAAAATTCACGAAAAGAGGAGGAATTGGGGTGAGAGTTATTTTAATAAGACACCTTCATTCCAGTCCGTATAGGACTGGGGACTTTAAATTTGGTATTTGGATTTCCAATTTAAAATAATTTAACACATGTTTCACCATTTCTTTTATATCTTAGTAATAAAGGAGAAGGAAAAGGTGAGTATAAGAATTATTACTCATATAATAGCATATCGGTATCTCAGAATCTCTGAAAATTACAAACATGAAATTTGGCTTTAGGACTTCTCATTTAAAACAAAATCACTTAATGACAGTAAAGAGGACCACCCAATATTTTTCCATTAAAATTGAAACCAGAAGTTGTAGTAGATATCTACCACTTAGTGTTATAGACTAATGATTAGAGTGTTAATGGAATATATTCTTGGGACGCTTAATCGAATACAAAAACCGTGCCTATTTATTGCCGTTTGTCATATAGTCTTGTTCAAGAAAACTTTGCCACTCACCTCTCTTTGAAAAGGCCTGTGGTCTTACCTATAGTTAGAATTAAATCAAATAAATGTGAATTTTGTTTGGTCGATTAAGAAGTTTATTGAGCCACAGCATTATAATTTCCTTTTGCGGTTGCAAGAATATCATCTTTCATAACAGGGTGAGTGGTCAAGACTTTCTGAACAAGACTGTACAACGATGAACCTTAAAACCAGAAGTGGTTGATATCTAATAATTGCGTTTGATGCCAGGGGAAAAGAAGAGATGGTACCTATTTTAAGAACGCTAACTCATTAAAAAAACTCTTCTCTCTGTATCTTATAGTTCATGTTCTATGTATATTACATTGAACCTGGAAGTCATACTGGATAACCAAACCAGGGTGTCTATCGGTCACGAAAAGGATTAAAGAAAGTCACGAAATCAGAAAATGGTCGTGAAAGTCAAGAAAATTTGCTCTTGGGTCACAATTCATTTTATCTGTACAAATATAAGTACATACTTGTAAATGTTGTTCTATAAAATGTCAAAATTCACCACCAAAACGCATATTGTTTTAGACGCTACCAAATCGCAAGTAAAGCAAGCTTCTGTCACATGCGTGAAAATTGCACCAAGTCGCACTTAAATTCGCTTTTGAGAATGTTACTAAATTTAATGGTTTGTTAAAGAAAAGGTCTTGAAATTTCATTTTGGAATTTTAGTAGACACCCTGTCATTTCTGATTTTATTAGAGTGTTATGGAAGGACAAAATGTATTCTTGGGATGCTCCGTCGATTGTCGAAAACAGCTTCTCGCTATCTATTACAGCTTCTGCTCCACAGTAATGAAAAGTAAACCGAAAATTGTTGATTTCTACCGCTTCTAGTTTTATCAAAGTGCTTAGGATAGAAATGAAAGGTGTTCTTGGAATCTTTTAGTCGATTTCCCAAAACTGTTTCTCACTATATATTACCGTTTTTCCCCGTTCAATGTTAAAGCGGGAACTAGTTTATTTCTGCCACTTTCTATTTCAATACAGTATTAAGTATAGAGTTGAAAGGTATTCTTGGGATGCTAAATCGACTGCCGGTTTACAGGATCAACGTTAAAAGCAAAAATGGTTGATTTCTAACACTTCTGGTTTCTGATCCACAACCTCCTTATTTATGATTCTCTACTAACGAACTCTTTTGAGATAATTACTTTAGCTATCAATTGCAAAAAAACAGAAGTCAAATTCAGTTTCATTCAAGAGTTTCGTGAGGACTAAGGGACGGGATGGATTACAGAGTAAGATTTATAATAATAGTAACTGTACAATATTATTATAAATCTTACTCTGTAATCCCAATAATTAGATATATATTTCAACGTTTTTTATTGTGATCTAGAAGGGAAGAAAAGGGCTTGGAGGGGGATATTACAATTATTTTTATACTGAGATGTTTATATATCGGGATCCCGTAAAGTTGAAGACATGAAACGTGGTATTTGAACTGAAATTGGTATGCTTCCAGATATATAAAGTGCAAAGCCATAGGCCGAACAAACACGGTGGCCTGGGAGCAAAGCTGAAATTCAACTGAAATTCAGTATACTTGCAGGTATATGACGTGCGAGGCCGTAAACGTAGCAAACACTGATGATTGCAGGTTTGAGATGCAAAGCGTTAGACCGAACAAATTTGCGAGTCTGAGGGCAAAGCCTTCAGCAGCACTAAGGCTTGCATTGAATAAACTCTGATGAAGACACTAAGGAGGCTCATACAATATTTTCTTAATTAATAATGAAATAGGAAGTGATAGAAGATTTATACCACTCCCGGTGTTAGTAGAGGGATTGGATTGGTGACACAATTATATTCTTGGGGTGCTTAATTGATTGCAGAAACCTGCGTCTTGCTACCTACTTCCGTATAGAGCTTGATATCTACCAGTTGCAGTTTTAGTAGAGAGCAAAGGATGAAGATGAAGTGTATTGTTAGTCGATTGTAGAAAACCGGTTTACGATTTCTGATCTGCAGTCATCAACGTTAAAACCGGAAAGGGCTGATGTCTACCACCTCCAGATTTAGTATAGGGTTAAGGATGGAGATGAGAACGGATGGTTAATCGATTATGGAAAACAGCGTTTTGTTATCTATTACAGTTTTTCTTCCATAGCAATCAACGTTAAAAACAGGATATAGTTAATCGCTACCACTTCCTGTTTTGCTTGTAGGTTAAGAACAGAGATAATATGCATTCTTAGGACGCTTAAGCGATTTTCAGAAACAGCGTCTAGTTTTCTACTAACGTCTTTTGCTCTACAGTTATCAATCTTAAACCGGAAGTCTTACAAAATTTGGACGATTACTGTGTTTGAATTTCATTATAATCTTTGAGTCTACATCTCATATAACCTCGATGCAGAAAGGGAATCCTAATCTTAAATAATTAATTAACTCGAAACCGATTAGAGTACAAAAGTCAAGGTTTCGGCAGAAAACTAGCACAAAAATTTGGAATAGGAAAAGTATCAAGTATACAGTTGGAGCGGGAGGGAAAGGATGGGAACCAGGACATAAGACCATAAAACACATTATTGAAATGGCAGTCAGTAATGATTACAGAGGTGGCTCTTGGGAATAGAGCTTCGAAATTCCCTCTAGGGCATTTCCCGAGCGTGCTCAATCTGAGTTACCAGAAGTTTCACGGTACTATACTCACCCATCGTTTATTCAATCCCCTCACACTGGAAAATCTGAAATGAACATTGTGTCCTATCGTGCTCAATATGAATTACATGTATTTTTGCAGTACTGCTTTTCACCTATAGTGTAATTAAATTCTTCCACCAGAAAATCTGTAATCATCACTCAGGCACGTAGCCAAGGGGGGTCTGGGGGTCCGTACCCCCTTCGAGACAAGAAATAAAAAAATAAGAAAGTATAAAACAAAATGAAATGACGAAAAGAAGGATCAGCGTTAAAAAATGAAGAGGAAACTACTCTTGCTTACTCTTTCTTATGAGGAGATTTGTATTACTTGCGATATGGTGGCGAGGTAAGCGAGGTATTCTGGAATAGTCAGAGAATTTGAAAAATCAAGAAAAGTTATGGAATTCTCAAAATTCCTGCTACTAGTCAGGGAGATTTCAAACTTTCGAAAACGTAAGTGCCGTTGTGCAACAGCGTGGACATTTTTAATCATAACTTTTCGTCATCGCATCCTTGCAGTATCAAATATGTCATTTCAAGGACAATTTTCTGTTGATCCTTTAACCTGTCATTTGGAACCGCCAGTAGTTGACGGAATAATAATAATAAAAAAGTATGTTGAAAGAAAGTATGGTTAGCATTTGATTCAACAGAGAATGGAACGCATATATTGTAAAAGTAGTTGAATAGACACATGCTTCGCACAGGGGCTGTATTTCGAAGTCAACGCCTGTGGGAGTATAAAAATTGATCTCAGCGACCGTGAAAACTATGGATTTGATACTAATATGGGTCATTTTGGGATATTTTTACATGCCTTGTTATCTTACCTCCCTACGGTGACCCTCGGCGCGAAGCCGAATAGCGTGAATTTGGAAGTTAATGCGACTGGAGTTTGACCATTGGTTTCAGCGACCACGAAAATATCAATTCGACACTAATAGCTCAAGTGGTAGAGCGTTGGCTTCGCATTCGGGAAGTCGTGGCTTCGAATCCCGCTGCCTACCATCCTGACTGAAGTTTTCCAGGTTTCCCTCAGTCCTACCAAACAAATGCAAAGATGGCACCTACTAAACTGGCCCTGGGCGATACCTTCCCAAATCCTTTCCATTGTTAATGTTGTTGGATATTCAATGCAAAATTGCCTCTGAGCTGTATCTGGTGATTGTTAAATAAATAAATAGTAAAATATCGGTAATTTTCTACTACTTTTACATGTCCCGGTAAACGCCCCCCTGAGACCCTCTGGTTCGAATTTCGACAAAACCGTTTACTCTCGTCTGGAGCCTTGACCAAGGTATTCGTAACTAAAATTTGGTAACGCTCGGTCAATTTGTCTGGTTCCCAAGCCGGTTCCGGTAAAAGACCCCTGAGACACCACTGCTCCGAAATTTGAAAAACTCTCGGTGCACTCGTCTGGTCCCCAGGCCGCACACAGACAGACAGAGACAAACACACAAACAAACCCTTTATTTTATTTATATTAGAAGATAGTTTACAAGACAGTACTCAGTATGCACTTTTTATAATAATTGAGGTCATAACGAAAGGAAAATTGTTATATTTGAATAAACAGGAGAAGAACGTAAATATTGCAAAATCTTTTTCAATATTATCTTTTTTTATTATTTTGCTCGAAATTTCTTCATAGTTTATTATTAAAATACTTGGCAACATATCCTCATTTTATTGTCCTAACAAACCAATATATGTTGATAGTAAAATAGTTTAGATTGATCGAGGTACTGGGTCTTCAGAGTTTCATGTCACCCTCCCACCAACCGTTACGAAATCTTGGCTAAACGAACCAATAGATGTACCAGTAAAATAGTTTAGAGTGATCGAGCCCCTTTTGTGATGACCACAGTATTTCATGTCACGGACCCCCCCCCCCTTCAAGAATATGTAGTTAACTTCTTAAATACTTCCCTCCGCAGGAACCCGTTCAGCGCGTGCAACAAGCAAAAACAACATGCCTGGCGTCTCACAAATGACAAAGGACAAAAAAGAAAAGCAAAAGCAGCACAGTAGTGCCTTATCGCAGTCAGAGCTGACAACATAGTTTCGGTCGTCACATACGCCAATAGACCTACAAGCGGTGTTCAAGAGTTATACAGTTACCATATACGTTGTGCCACAGTAGCGCTACAGGTGGAATGTGCACGAACTACAAATGAATATATTTCTTACAAGTATCAATCACTGTTGCACCCTCTTTACATTCTACACATCCATTTTTCTCCCACTTTTTGACCTTGACAAGCAGAAGTACCAGGCTTTCCGAGTTCACAACCATAAACTGTTTGTGTTAGGAGTACGTTTCCAGTTTTTCGAATGACTCTGCGCGCGAAGAACAGGGGTGATGGTCGGGCTACCGAATACGGCAGTCAGAAACACCCAGTTGCAACTTTAAATGTAAAATACAAATATAGAGCCTTGACAATGCCGTGAGGATGTATATATATATATATATATATATATATATATATATATATATATATACATCCTCACGGCATTGTCAAGGCTCTATATATATACGAGAAAATATATAGAGAATATCAAACGGAGTTCATGTCTATTTTCGAATGCTGCTCCAGAGGTCTCATGATGTAATCCGATCCTAAGACCTAAATACTGACAAATCATCGAATGGGGTCCTGTTCCAAGACATCACCTCTGACGAGGGAAATTCAATACTTAGCTTCGTCGCGGCAAGAAATAAATAATTCGTTAACAAATTGATGGTACATTAAACATAGATCGTACATTAAACATGTGCAGCTGAATTAAATTGAATTCCTGCACAACCAGATATAATGGAAACCGAAAGACATTTCACCTTTTCCAAACTCCGTCTTTTGCAATTAATTCACTGTAAAAACAAACGGGAGCTAGTTACCTTCACTTGATGCTTGATAATTTGCATATTTTCGTTAATTGGAAAGAAATCTCAATAATTATGACAAACAATACAATAACATGAATACACGCAGATATTTTATATATTAATTTACCATTTTTATATATGTTTTATAAAAAGATTCATTTCACATGGCTCTCGAGAAAAAATAACAATTATGGATCAACTCAATATTGTTCTGGGTATAGCAGAAAAAGCATGCTGAACATTAAGTGTGGCCTTTTGCCCCGCTTTACTCTACTAGAGAAGAAATATCTCCTCCAGTTCCCTTCCAGGCGGCAACATACCAAGAACTGACGAAATGTTGCCATGTTGGACCGCAATGGATATACGTTGTATTAAGAAGGACGCTGAACGAACATCTCCAGAAACGATAGAAACGCGTAGCTTTATCCTCTGGAACAGTAACGGATTGTAAAAGAAGTTCATGAAAATGGGCTGTTATTGGTGTGTACCAAGATGCCTGAAAACCTCTTTTGCTGATTTCTGGAAGTTCCGTATCTGTTATATTAATCCATTTACTTGAGCCTTCTTCAACTATTTCATCTGGGTTCAGTGGTAACTTTTGGAAGGAGAGCCTCGATTAAACGATGAGATCCGTGGTAGAACGCTAAAAAGGTAGGAATCGCCATATCAACGGTTCGTCGAATACCAAGACCTCCTAATCCAACAGGTAAGGATGATGCATCCAAGAGTCGTCACTCAAGGAGCAGTTCAAAATTGACTCCAGGCCCATTTTAAGGACAAGATCACATTTTTCCAGTAGTGGAGTCTCATTCCAAGATGGAAAGCATTTTAAGAAGTAGTTTAAACGAGGGATCGATAAAGAGGTAAGTAGAAGAAAGAAAGCTGCATGCATAGAAATCGAGGCGAGACGAGACAAAAATATTCTAACTTCGATATTTTGCTTAACAGGACATTGGTAAATGCTTCCTTTGTGAGAGCGGCGCCTAGAAAATAAGCATCCTGGTTAGTTAGAAGACGTATTCCTGGGGCAGCTTCGTCATTTTTTTTAAATAATAGGTCGAACTTGGCTTCATCTGACCCAAGAAGTCCAACTTCACACTTTGAAAAATTCAAATGTAGACCAAGTGCAGATGTCTTCTCATTTATTCGTGCTAGAGTTGAAAGAACTACATCAGGTTCATCAGCGATAGTCCCATCGTCCAAGTCCCATCATTCAGTGTTGATTGATTTAACTAAGGAATAAATGGTTATAGCAAAGAGTGCTGAGCCCAGGGGATCGCCTTGTTGTACTCCTTTCTGGGATGAAATAGTATCTTCACCTAAGAATAGATCACTGGGTTGAGCGTAACATTGGTAAACATATGGATAGATTGAAGGAAATTCATTCAACACTGTAGTGAGCATGGAGTCCCGGCGAAGCTCGTCAAATGCGTTGCGAAAACCCAGCTTTAAGATAGCCTTAGGAGCATTGTGAATAGAGGAAAAATAAACCCGGGTTGCGTGTACAGCTTCGACTCTGTTGCGAGTACAAACACTAAGTTGATGGGGAGACAAAAAGTTCTTAAAATGCTCCCCTGTTCTGAAGCATATAATTTTGGCTGATGTTCTGCGCCAGACATTACCAACTGCGATAGGTCTAATTCCACCATTTTCCTTTTTAAGAGCAGTAAGTTTGTCTCCGAAAAACAATGGCTGAACTTCCAAGGGGACTTTTCCTGCAATAATTAAATTGAACAGATCGCATAATGATTTTAAGAGCTTTTCCTTCGATTCAAGTATTTGACAGGATAGGAGATCTTTGAGAATCGAAGTGCGAAGACCATCGAGACCTCCTGCGCTACCAGATGGAAAAGAATTAATAGCTACCTTAACTTCATTAATCGAAACTCCTTGACAGCTCTTTGGGTCATCAGGAAGATTCGTTAAAATAAATTCACCAGGGTGGGCTGGATGCTTCTCCAATAGCGTCTCAAACACAGAAATGTCGGCAGTTGCAACAGTGTCATCTGACATTAGTAGACGGACCGCTCCACTTATGTCACCATCTGCAAGTTCGTTTTCTACAATGTTAAGATTGAAAACATTCTGTTTTGGAAGAGATTTCTTGATCTTTGTTGGATGCCAGGTTAAGGCGTCAATACCTACATCGTTAATTTATTGTCACATTGACGTCAAAGAATGATTGCGAATATTTTTGATTTCTATGGAAAAGAATTGCACGTGTTATGAAAATACCAGAAGTCTTATTTTCGACATCAAACAGAAAACTAGTTTACATGGTTTTCAATTTGATGTGAGCTCTAAGACTGTGCTTAGAGTACTCAACAGCAGCCTTTCTTATTTTCCTTAGAGTCAGTTTTCTTTTTGGATCGGCTTAATCAATAACACTGACTGACGGCTAACTGAACTGACCTCTAAACTGAACTGTCCTTAATGCATTGTTCTGCTTTTTTATTCGCTCCTATCTTTATTATTTTGACATCAGATGGTTTGTCACCTCAAGTCTTCCTCAATACGAGTCCTTCAGATGAAATAGTGACAACTCACGAATTCACTAAAGGTTCGCTGATGTCATACAGCAAATTACAGTACAAACACCAAGTCCAACACCAGGTGTCAGTTGTTTCTTAACGTTTTCACTTTAAAACATATTCAAACAATTACCTTATCTTTGAGTGTAATGCTTTGGTATGGTTTTATCTTTCTATATATTTCTTTCATTGTTAAGAGTGTATTGACCTACTTGAACGTTAAACATTGAAGTTTATAATATAGAATAATTTTTACAAATACCGAATTGAAAGTGACACAACATCCCCCTAAAGAACATTTCCTAATTTACCGTATTGAATGAATCACGCTGAGTAACAAAATAGATTAAGAGAGGTATACATTAGCATAAAAAATAAGTATCCATCTTCTGGGTCGATAGCAATATCGACCGCATAAACTGTGACGTACCAAACGTCAGAACAGTTGCATTTTGAGAATCCTTTTACACATCCTGGTCGAAGAAGCTCAAAACTGTGTGTACCCGCTGAGAGACTCATCAAGCCCAACTCAGCTGATACCAGTTAGCAAAAGTTTTCAGGCCCATCTAGACCACTATACGAACGGGTGGTCTTCATATAACCTTACCTTACCTACTACATCAGGCGGCTTAATAAGCTTGAGTAATGGATCCTGGACCAGGTCCAGGGCATCCCGGATTACAACACCAAGTTTTTCAGGGCCCCTCTAATCCATCAGCAAAAGGGGATAAGCGGAAGGATCGGCAAGAAGTCAATTCAAATACTACAGGAACTTCACATTTGCCATCCAATGCATCCGCTCCTATCAATACGAACCAAGTCACCCATGCATCAAAACGACCTCATACATTGAGTGAATCGCCATATTCTTCTAATGAACTCATGGACGCAGACTTTCCGCCGCTCAAGGCATCTTCTATTCCGCCGATTTGACTTCCTTCTCACAAAATACGCCGCTACATACCAGGATTTTCGTCAACTTTATTTACAAATTTTGAAATATGTTCCTAGAACTAACATCAAACAACTCATCCATACCAAGAATTGTATCATTATTCGCTCACCAGATCCGAACCTAGCTTCTATCATACGTAATACTTCCTCTTATGAAATTTTCGGACCATAAGCTGATTTCACGAAACTAACTCCCAAACAAGTAAAGCAACCTCCAACTCCTCGTAAACCGCCGGCACTTTCTGTTGTCATACGAGGCGTGGACCCACAATTCAGCGATGAGGAAATCTTCAAAGAATTACAGCTGGACGGACATTCAATAATAAAGTGCATTCGTATTAAGAACGCAACTGATTCTACCTATATAATACGGGTTCTTACGAATTCCCGAGACACGATAGACAATATTCTTAGCGACGTTGCTTATATCTATTTAAAACGTCATAGAGTTGAACCCTCTCGCTCCTCGTCACCTCTGCCTGTTCGATGCGAGCGCTGTTAGTCGTATAATTCAAATTCTACGTCTGAGTGTAAAAATCAATTAAAGTGCGGCTTCTGCTCAGGACCACACGCAACGAAGGCCCGTACGAATCTCCAAAATACTCCTAAATGCTGGAGTGTAACGCGCAACATCCCACCTATAGCTATAAGTGTAAGGCGAAACCGGAAGCAGAACCTCTTAAACCCGAACTCATTGTACCTATTCGTCCGCATGAATCGCCCGACAATACCCCTGTTCCAGCTTCAGCCTCTCAACCTCTCACGATCAATCAATTTCTCACATTTCTCACAGTCTTCTTACAAAACATCCATCCGTTTCTCAGACAACATATCCTTCAGCAAATTCATCTCGCTGCCAGAAGCATCTTCCACATTAATTTCACTGGCACATTCTCTGGCAACTATGTTCATTTTCATTCAACTCCTTATGAAACTGCTGTTTAACATCGTGCTGCTTATCACTGTGATTATGGCCATTAATTTCTTATTTCTAAATATTCGCTCATTAGCTAAACATAAACCCTTGTTTGAACAAGTACTATTGGAGGAACACATTCATTGCTTCTTACTAAATGAAACCTATCTTACTACCGCCTCTCTCTGCAAAATTCCCTCAAACCATCTACTCCGTCACGACTGCCTCCTGCCCTCACGTGGCGCCAACGGCGGGGTAGCTATCGGATTTCCTCCTTCAATTCCCCATAGACTCCATAGCTCTGGGATACAATCTTTGCCTGAACATCTTATCAGTACTTTATATTTTATACAATGTTATGACACAGTGGCCACCATATACATCCGACCTGGACATCACATTCCTTTGCAAGTCTTCCAGTTTATTTCAGACCCCTTTGACAACTATGTTATCATGGCTGACATCAACTTTCACAGTCGATCTGACAGACAAAATTCTTACTTTCGCACATATATCCGAACCCACACTACTGGCTTTGTCCATCACCTTCCCAAACCTAACCGGCCTACCAGTAACACTACCCGATATCGTTGTTACTTCATCCAGCTTACTCACCCAGATACAAGTGGCTGTCCTTGATCCCATGGGCAGCGACCACGTGCCCGTAACACTTACCATTACTCCACACGGCCAGCATCCTCCAGTTCCTTCCGCCATGCCTCCCAGACTCACACCTCGTTACGACAGGGCGGATTGGCTGAACAATCGATCTTATCTCACCTATAACTTAGAAAACATCCCTGCTCCCACCACTGAACAAGATCTATACGACACTCTCCGCACCATCACCCAAAGCATACATCAAGCCTCCTCTAAATATATACCGCAGACGTCTCTTCATCCATACAAACCGATATTACAGTCTCAATATTTTCCTCTTATTCGTCGCTCGCGACAATTCTATAGGGGCTACAAACATACCGGTAATCTGGAATCGCTGCGATTATCTCGTCAACACCAACGAACTGTTCATAAATACATTCTAGCATACAAGAAACGAACCTGGATCAACATCTGTAATAACTTAGCAGAAAACACGAATCCCACAAAATTCTGGAAGAGATTTAATCGACTAACCAGTAAATCTTCTAGCACTACATATCCGTTACTTGAGAATAACACTCCTATCCTTACTGATACGGAGAAAGCCGATGCATTTGCACATTATCTTCAGGATGTTTTCACCCCACTCCCACCTGCCGCACCGAATCGTCTCCATCCAGCTGATCATCTTAATCTCCATGCCCCTGCCTTGCAACCAAATCTCAATCACACTCTCCCACCCAATTCACCTCTCACCGTTCCCATCACAGTTGCTGGAATTCATAATACCCTTGCTCGTAAACGCAATACAGCTCCTGGAATTGATACTATCACTTATCGACATGTTAGAGAGCGTCCTTACGTTCTGCTTTATTTACTCTCCCTAATTTTCACTTTTGTTTTCCGCACAGGATTTCTTCTTGCTGACTGGAAGACTTCCAAAACCTTAATGTTTGTGAAACCCGGTAAGACAGCATCATCAGTTTCATCCTACCGCCCTATAGAACTTACTTTAGTCTTCAGCAAAATTCTTGAACGGATACTAGTCTCCTGCCTTCATATTCATCTCACTACTCATGACTCCATCCCTATTCATCAGCATTAGAAAATCCTTCAGTATTAATGATCAACTTCTTCGTCTCACTACACATATCACTAATCAATACAATCTCATAAAGCCTTCTTGTCTTGTGCTCTTTGATTTAGAAAAAGCATTCGACAAAATTTGGCACATAGGCCTCCTATATAAACTTTCTTTCTTTCGTCTTCCCTATTGCTATATTCGCTTCATCTTTCACTTCCTTTTTTGACGCTTGACATATGCCTCCATTAACAATCATCTCTCGCATCCTGTCTTCATTATTTCAGGTGTTCCACAAGGTTCCGCCCTTTCACCTCTGCTCTATCTCTTATACGTGGCGAACTTCCCTCGCCTTCCCTCAAATGTTAGTCTCTTGCATTACGCTGATGACACAACATTCTTAGCCACTGGTAACACCATTCATCAGATCAACCATACCCTTCAACAGGCCATAAATTCTTTCTACTCCTGGTGTGAACACTGGCGTCTCAAAATTAATGCAGATAAGACTCAGCAATTGTTTTTCTTCCTGCACGTACTCGCAGCCGTATCCATCGTAACTCCACCAGGCTCCACATCCAAGTCGATAATTCACCTATATTCGCAAGTAAAAGAGTTACATATCTCGGCATAACCTTCGATTCACAGCACAAATGGAATGCTCATCTTAAACGCATTACAACCAAAGCCACAAACCGCCTTAACCTCCTCCGCCGCCTCATAGGTACCACTTATGGTCTCCAAGCAACTACCGTCTTAAACCTACTAAGTCCTCAAGCGTCCCGTCTTGACGTGTATGTATACAGCTTGGGTCGATGCACCAACTTCCTTTTACAAACGCTTACTCATTTTAGAATGCCATGCCCTACGTCTTGCTTACCGCATCAGGCTTCCTAGTCCTACACGAGACCTATATGCTCGGATCCCCTTCACCAACCTCCTGTACCACCTTGAAAACTTGCGACTTCGCTATATAACGAAGCGATTCCAGACACACCATCCTATTCTATTCGACATTATGCATCGTGATGCTACTTTCCGCACGACATCTACTTTCTTACGCCATACACCGTTATCTATATTATTTACTCTTTACCATTACACTCTCCCGCCCAATAGTTCGTTTCTACCCCTGATCGAAGATTACATCACCGACTTGCACTCACCTTACATTCTTCCATCATATGTCGCAAAGTAATCCTTCCGTTCTAACAGGGCTCTCCATGTTCCCATTATATCCAGAACAGCCACTGGATAAGAAGATAACCTGCATTCGTCCGACTAACATTTCCCACGTGTTGTGTCGTCAATAGCAAATCACTCTCATCTCATCACATGATCGTCATTTTCAATAGTGTCTCTCATACATATATTACTTTGTATTGCATATTAACTTGTATATATTCTTTTGTATTGTATACCTATGTATTGTAATAAGTGTACTCAAATCTTGGCTCACTTTCCACTCCTAATGATTATGGCCAAAATGCCTTAATGGCCGTTATTGATTTGGATTTATTGAAATAAAGATAAATAAACAAAACCCTCTATTAACCAACTAAATCTTCTGTAACATCCCCAACTTCCTTCACTCCCTCATCCCGAATAAAGTGCGTAACCCTTTGGGCGGGCGCTAGTCTCGGCTAGCAAATACAAAAAAAAAAAAAAAAATAAATACAATGAAAGGAATTGAATTACTAAATGGCTGAATAATGATATCAAATATAATGTTCATATATCCAACGTTATATATTTTTAATTTCGTTAAAGAGAAAATAAATGATAACTGTCTTTATTGAGTTTAAAATATATCACCTGACCACAGTTTATTATGAAACCTGTGAGCTTTGACGAATGCTCACTCAACTTAAGAACGCTGAATCGAAAATTTTGTCACACGTAAGAAGGCTATTTGTTGTTGTTAATTTCTCGGAATGCAGTCTTATATTATTAAGAAACGTTCCAGTTCTTTGATGCCCATCGTTTCCAACTGGGTGTTTTAAAATGATCAAAATTAGTAATTATTGTCTTCAACATAATATTAATAGCAGAACAAATACCAATGTATATATCACGAATACTGTGAAAAATGATCTGTTGCGTATTAACAGTACATCATACTGATAATTATAATAAGAGTATTTAATAAAAAGAATAAATAAATATTTTGTAAATAATATGCATTCACAAAACCGTGTAATAATAAAAGTGTTTTACAAATTTTAACTTTTTTCTGTTATAGAAATGGAAACTTCCGTTCTTAACTAATTTTGAGGGGCTGAATCCGAAAATGATAATTACAATTTCCGATTCGTTCTTGTTTCGGCGTAACGAGGGGTAATATCGAAGCTTCTCAAGTTTTCATTCATGAAGGAGCACCTCGGAAGGCCTGGCAACGTTGCATTCTATTTATATTACATCACCATTTGTGTCGAAGTATAACAGAAAGACACGCCCATAACCTGAAGCATCTAAAGCAGGGCCAGTTTCCCTCTGTTCCAGAAAATTTTCATGATTTAATGTTACGAGTTAACAAATTCATTCTCTTTATTGATTTTGGGTTTCCACACACGAAAATGAAATTTACAATCAATAGTTCTTTCTTTTATTTATGACATATCAAGACTTGAATAATTACCTACATATAGAATACATATTAATATAAATGTTAATCTTAATAACGTCTTTCCTTTGCCTGTCTCCTGTAATCTCTTTATTAGTATCCCTTTCTATCATCCAAAAATAACTTAACATTGCTGGCCTGCATATTCCTTTATACCTGTCAAACAACACTGAAATATCCCTATGGAAGCGTTCTCCATTCTCTTCACTGACACTCCCACAATTAGCCTTCCAATACGCGCGCGGGCTAATATTGTAGCCCAGCGTTTGTATTTTCCTTGCCGCTAAGTAATTCGAGATGATAACTCAAAGGGTGTCTGTGTACCTTTCTATCAACTATCATTCTGCGTGTTGAGTGTGTGATCAAACGTAAAATCGAAAGGAGCTCATTGTTATTCTGCTTGAAAATTTCATGGGCTACATCTGTAGCCCGCGCGACTATTGATGTCACGGGTGTTCCAAAGCGTCAAAGTTTTTTCATTATAGTTTGAGTGTTGATCAGATGGTCAATGAGTTTGCAAAATGCCAATTCTGATGTGGAATGTTTTCTAGATGGCGATAGTTAACATTTTGAGACCGTAAAAGTGCATTCTTCGGACACAGAAATATTGAAAATTCGGAACATGTGTTTCAGAATTTCGGGCGGCAGGAATCACTGATACCTGTTGCTAATAGTAGTAAAGACAGTTCTGAAGTAAATTATTATGTAGTAAAAGACAATCTCAAATGGAAAAAGGTCACTCCTACTCGTAATATTTGCGCTCGTGCTCATAATATTGTGTTTCCTTTTCCAGGACCTAAAGGTGGAGGTAGGTCTGCGTTGTCGGAGCTTGAATATCTAGAAGTGCTTTTTAGATGCAAACATTTTGAGACTTAAGGTTGATTTTACCAATATTTACATTGTCAGTGTTAGATTGAGATTTGTACTTAATCCTGATGCAAAACTTACAGACGAGACTGTACGTTCCCTTATTGGCATTTTGATGCTTTTGATGAGTGGTCAATGCTTGAAGGAAAGTGTGCATTGATTACTCACCACTTGTGTGCAGAACATGCTTAGAAGGACACGAATACGGAAACATAAAAAGAAAAATATATAAAAATAGCATATGTAAAATTATGCCTGCAAAATAGCATATGCAAAATCGTTTTCAAACTTTGATACCAGAAACTCGTTATGCTGAAAAGGTATATGTGTTATGGATAATACGTTTATTTGTAATATTTGTAAAATTTTTAAAAAATTATACGTAATTTTTAAAGAATTCTAACACACATGTTTAAGATGAAGGAAAGTTTAAAATGCGCCAGATTGGTCCATTTATTGGTAAATACAAATAACGTTTACAGTCTTCCTGTATAACTTTTGAAAAAATTAACAGTGTTGGTCTTCTTTGTATATACATAGCTTTCTAAATAAACATATTTCTCAAATTGTGTAGAAAACCCTTAAAACAGTTTATAAAAACAATTTTCTACAAGAACGACAGAAACATTAACAAAGCTAGGCAACATAATAAAAAAAATAATAAATGGTCTACAGTGGTAGCCCGCGCGACTATCCACGTCACAAAAATCCCCGCGCGTATTTCAGGGTTAGGCGGGAAGAAAATCAAATGTGAAAAAAATGCATTTTTATTGACACATTGCATTCAAGCATTTTATAAGTGTTCATTAGGTCTTGAATGAGTTCTCTGTAATTTTCAGCTCTGAAATTGTAAAAAAAAAAAAAAAAAACTAGTGGCTACATTTTTAAATTAACAGCAAGCTTTCATTTCCTTGTGACTTAGGACTGCTTCAAAGTTGCTATTTTTAAAAAGTACTCTAATTTGTGGCGCAATAAATACACTTGCTTTTACTTTTTCTGAACTAAGTTTTGCAAATTTGTTACATAACTACGTGAATGGAGAACCCTCTTTATCTAATGTCTTTACAGTTTTTCACCAAACTCAACTTAATATGAAGGGGGGGTGGGACAAGACGTTAGCAGATTCTACCAAAATTCTTGTGTATCACATTTTTCGTACCGGGTGTTAATGACTTTCTTGGGAGCCTAATCATCTTGGAATAGTGTGAACCTCTGGCACGACTATCCGACTCTCATAGGAAGCACGGAAACTTTGTGTAGCCCGACTCAACTCCTAATAACATAGCAATCACTTTAAAGTAACCACACACATCCCACTGATATTTCTTGTACATGAAATATATTCCCTCCAAAATGTTTCCCATGTCCGTGTAAGTTTTCTTTCCACTAGTAGCGTACGCCACTGGTATGGAAGGTGAAACATTTAAATTATGTATGATTACGGCTCTTACGCTACTTTTGCTGGAATCAGTGAATAGACGCCACACATTAGCACTGTGTTTAATATTAATTGCACCGATCAGACCTTCGATATCTTTACAGTATGAGAATTCACCTTCAGTCTCGAAGAACTGTTGGAAACTTTTGTTTCTGGTGAGGAATGATGTCACTTTCACAAAATCATGTAGTATATTCCAATCCTGCAACCTGATGCCAACAGTTCAGCTTTGCGTTTTGAAAGTTCCAAATCCCTGACGAGGTCGTTACGAATCTATCGCCATGGTGTACAGGATTTTTAACATAACTACGATGGTATATTAGAATAAACTAACTTTCATTTCTTCTCCATTGCAATAGCACTTGCAATATTATGTACCATGCAAAAATAACAGTCAGTAATATGATTATTTGGCTCTCTCCAAATCATGGGCACAGTAAACTGCATATAACCTAAAATCAGAATAACCCCGTGTGGCTCGCTGTGTAATGTTTAAATCAAAGCATGAATTCATTTCGGTTCAATTAATGTGATTTTAAATTCTTCAGAAATGTTTGAGAAAGTGTGAATGTTTTCAAGTGTATTAGTATATTACAGGTTTACCATGGAATACAAGATCACATAATGAGCAAGACTGGCAGGGTCGCATTTAGCATTTTTGCGCCCCTATGCCCAATAATTTTTTCCGCCCCCGAGTCTTGTTAAAGTTACTTTCCTAAAAACCTTTATTAAAAAATTATATCAGGCCTATATGTTAACTGCTTAAACACCACTCCACGATGCAATTTTATCATTGCAAGTTTTTTGAGGAATTTACTTGGTTCTGGACGTAACAAAATGCCGATAAACAAAATATTTCTTTACCAACAATTATTTGTTCCAATGAACTTCAAAATCAGAATGCTTTATTAGCCTGATTTTTTTAATCAATTCAATAAAATATGTTAAGTTATGGCTAATTATTTTTATTTCTATATATTTTTTATTTTTTTCTCTCAGCCGTGCTCCCCTTGGGAGCTTGCGCCCATAGGCCCGGGCCTACCGGGCCTATTGGGAAATCCGGCCCTGAAGACTGGCTTGTCTATAAATACTAGTTGATACTGGAACATACTCCGGTATCAGCGGCGTTGAACCTAAAAACACTGTTTATCTCTGCATTGTTTAGATTGCAGCTTCCCGCTTCTTCTATGTGATAGGTGAGTTCAAGACTGACCGTCTGTGAGGTCTCTTGATTGACTGACGGAACCTCTCGTTGGACTCCATTGACTAAAGAAACTTCTAGTTAAGAATCCGCTGAATGACGAGAAACAAAACTGACCTCCAATCACCAAACTATTAATATTTTATATGTATTAAACACTTCCTTAAATCATCGTTGTTCTCCTTTTCGAATTGGTCCCTTTCTTTATTATTTTGACATCAGATGGTCTGCCACCTAGTGGCTTGATCAATATGTGTACGTCTGATGAAATTATAACAACCTGCGATTCCACTAAGTGTTCTTTGAAATCATACAGGAAATTAGAATGTCTGTCCTTTCTTAACATGTTCACCTTAAAACATATTCATTCATTTTGCATTTACATTCTGTTTGGGTGTAACACCTTCACATTGTTTTATCTTTTTAAATTTTCCCTTTCTTGTTACTGCTGCATTGTCCTAATTGAACATTGAACATTGAAGTTTTATTGAAGTTTTTTTTTTGTTTTAGAAATACTGAAGATCAGTGTCACACAACAATATATAGTAACTATTTTTATATAAAACCAACCATATTCCACAAATCAAAATTCAATTTGATTCACATAAATCATCTTGTCAATCAAAATATTATTTTCGAAGTTCATGTGTTGTTAGAATATTCACCTGGCTTTTTTCTCATATTTTAATTATAAAGATTACTTACAAAGTTCTGTAGCTCCTTGTGAAGGTCTGTGTTGTCTCTCATACCATGAGCTGAATGCAAATGGAGATGAGCCGAAGGTCTTTTGTTGATGTGGGTATATCGGATGTACTATCTTGTTGTGGCAGCTCATTTATACCGTAAATTTGCGTAAGGGCAGAATGAATATACGACCTCCACAAAGCGTATTAATGGCAGTATGCTATACTAGTTCAAACTGAATCAAACGCCGCTGCAGCGTGGCTGAAGTTATGAAAGGCTTCTGACGAGGATGTGGTAAGTAGGCAGCCATTGCAGCGGTGGTTTAATAAGTTTAAGGACGGTGACGAAATACTAGAGGACGCAAAATGTGCCGGAAACCCAAAACATTTACAAATTAACGATCTTGGTTGGTTGCTTCTAGACCTTGAAATTGAGATATTACTCCCTCCTGAGTGTTGTTCTTTTGTTTCATTTTTGCTGGCACTAAAACTAGTAAGTTTTGCTGAACATTGGTTTGTCATTTCTCAAATAATTACTACAAATAGAATTGTACTACCACTGAGCGCTTTCTTAAAATACATAGAATATATTAATAATTTACCATTTTATTTTATAATGTTGGTTTTTCCGTTAAAATTACTGTTATTTTTATCAATTCTGTCTTTCGTATTATTATTTTCGTTTTTCTCCAATTCGCCACTATTAATCATTCAACCCTATTTTTACCTTTATAAGAAAATCTCATTGTGTTCTGTGTCAAATAAAGGAAAGTCTCTAATTTGGCTCGACATATTGCTGATGTCTGTTCAACCTTACCCCCATAATTGACTTATGTTGGTAGGAGTTGGATGTGATCGTAAAAAATTTGCATTTGGGGGAAGTAGGTTCTAATTTATTTTGTGTATCACCCTATTGTGGATGTGCGGAAACGAGATTTTAATTACGCTAAGTATGATAGTAGTTTATTAAGTTCTTTTTTATTTAAAAAAATTGATTCTCTGCTAAACATGGACTTGCAAAGAGGAATTAGCACATGTAATTTTTATTTGATTGTGTAATAGCTATAGCTAATGTATTACAAAAATCAGGATAAAAGAAAAAAAATCGTATGTGTGCAGTTTCTCTTTTTAATAAGATAGTATGTAGTTTCTCTACAGTTGATAGTGATACTGCAGTGACTGTATACGTTCAACGATATTTAATACGATCGTTTTCAGAAGAAAGCTATTTGTTCTGAAAAGCTTGAAAATGTATCTTTTATTCCTCCATCTCTTGTGGTATCACATTAATTATTGCGACTTAATTCCGAAGCCTGTGAACTTGTTATATTCTGTTGTTTTCTAAAGTTCAAATTATACCACACAATAGATGAACTTTTGTTGATTTATTGTTACCATTTTCTTCTTTATCTCTATACGAAACTATGTAATTTATTTCGATTTTTTAATTGAAGAAATTAGCTAAATGTAAATCATATATGTATATATGAGATACTTTCTTTCTCGGTGTAGTGCAATGTTCAAATAACATAAAACGATATGTTCTTCGGTGATTCCTTTGAGATAGTTCGTTAAATATTCAATGCTAAATGGTAATCCCGAAATCTGTCCTGTTATATTTCGTGTGGTACCTATATAAATCTTCTTTCTGAAACTAGTCTCTGCGGATAGAGTCCCGCCAGACAGTCTAATTCATATATGTCAACTTGAAGAGAAGAAAACACTTGTTTTTGCAACGAACCTAATTAGTTACAAATATAATTTCTTTGAAAGTAAAAATATCACCCATTAGAGGAATACCCAATTCAATAACTCGTACTTAGTATGACTATACTACTGTGCAAAGTTTCCTATTAGGTTCGTAAATAGAGCAATTAACACATGAAAGTTTATATTTTTTCAAATAGAATATGTACATGAAAAGAAATCACTATAATTCCGCTAAGTTACAATATTTGTACGTAGATTCTATTTTGGTAAACAGGTGGTCTGTAGACCCGGGCAAACAAAGGAACGATATTCTAGAGCTCCAGTACAATTAGGAAACCACAAAACACGAATCAAGCTAAGTAGTAATGGTTACCAACTTCCAATACGCCAGGCAAGAAAAAGGTAGAGGTTAAAATGTCACATATTTCAAGATAAGGTAAGTCAACAAAATCCTCAGAGCTGCAGTCTTCGTAAGAAGCTTTGGTCAAGTAATATCTCAGAGCACCAGGCAAACTGAGATATTGTTGTAGTCTAACCTATACTGGTGTTGTTCAATGTCCTGCTTCTTGCTTTACATCTATCTCGGGAGTGGTGGAGGCTTAATGTTCCTCTTAATTTGTATGATTTCCTGGTAATCGTGCTAACAGTCCTTTCCTAGTTTGTAGAATTAGTAAAGATGCGCGTGTATTTATTTAGAAATATGAAACACATGTACGATATAATAATAGTTTATCCTTGAAATGTTGCAATTAAAAGGTGTTCTTATGTAGTTTCTTGTAAAAACGCTAAACGTAATGATATGAAAACTGTAGTATGAAAGGTAAGGAACATTTTCGTTCCTTAGGCACACTTTTTCTAACATGTGGACCCCAAGATATTACAATGCAAATTTAGTGGCGAGGTCTCGGCAACTCCTTTAAGCCAAGTGTAGATTATAGAATATGTTCTGTATACTTGTCACTATCAACTAAATATTATGGCGATAACACTTAAAGAAACCTATGTTTCAGAATATTGAAAACTTTTATCTTTCACTCCTAAAATGTATTTAACCTCATATTAAATAATCCAATAAAATAGTTAATTGATGATTTGTATTTTTAAAAATTTGTATTCTATTACAAATATAACAAAATGGTAGTAGTGGCAGACAGTGTTTGTAGGGTAAAACTAACAAAGTGGAAGCATAATTGTTTTCTTTCTATTATAATCCTAGCATATATGAAGTGACCATGTTTTTGATCATCGTGTGTCAAAAATTTATTTTAAGACGTTATTTTTAAAATGTGCATTTTAGAACTACTTTATCTAAAATCACTTAATCAAACGCCATTCTGCTAAGCATGTTTTCTTCTTTAATTATGTACTTTGCATGTAAAGACTTTGTTGAATTTTAATAACTAAAATCTATTCCAATATGTATGTATCGGAATTAAATTCTTCACTTTTTGGACTAAAACTCACAATGAAACAGTAAAGTATCGGAGGTTTTATTATTATATGTATATAATATACAATATTTTAATTTAAATATGACACACATAGACGTCTATCATACAATTAATTAAGATTATGTTCTAGCGAGAGAACTAGTTATTCTCTAAAACTATCTAGAATTAGGTGGTGTGTATTCAGAGGCAGCTTTCAATGCAGCCATTCCAGAAGTATTTCTGAAACAATTATCTTTACAGTGGTATAAAAAAGAGTCAATGATGACCTGAACTGGACTACATTGTCGCTATAACTACCAAGACATAATTCATCAACGTAATCAGAAACTTAGTTATACACCGAGAAGAGAATGCAAATTGTGCTATCGACTGTTGGAATCAAGATTATGTTGAAGTTGTGTTTCGTGTACCAAGGTTCATAATCACGACCTCAAATTATTCGTTTTGATTGTATACTAGCGACGTGATAACAAAAAGGAAGGCACTCTTTATATCTGCAAGCTGTAGTTCCGTATTGGATTAAACCTTTTTCGAATTTGATTGTAAAATGCATATTGGAAGTGTAGTCCTTAGTACTTTCAGCGGAATTTGGCAATAATAATTTACATCTTTCTGGAAACATTATTTCTCTTTGCTGTATGAAATGCTAATAGTTGAAAATAGTAAAATATATAAAAAATAGTGATGAATTACTTTACCTCGTATGTTTCGAATTCATTATGTGGCATATACCACGATCCGTTAAAACTTCATCCAACTTCGAAGAGCAATCAAATAACTGACCATTAATCATACAGTCTTTCACATCTCTGCATATTCTGCAAACATCAAAGTGATCATTATTAAGCTACATGATTCTTTGGTATAAGATGGTTCATCAGTCACATATATTAAGATAGGCATAAAAGTGACAACTATTATATAGTCAATTAACGATTAAAGATGACATTTATTTCAATAATTAAATTATATATACAGTTTGTAGGAGTTAGTAGCATATAGTTTCTAAACTCAAGTTTGTTTTCTTCAAAATATTTCAAATGTTTATAAAGAATAATAACATTATAGATGAGTAGTATCAAAACGCCGGATCTGCATCAACAGTTTCTAAAAAAAAAAAAACATTTTTTTCTTGCGATAAGAGCAAGGAGTGACTTAGTAAGTTGGATATGATGTACGATACCTCGAACCAGCGTACAGGTCTGAGAAAATACGTAATCCAATATGTGAACTCATTCTCTTTTATGATCCCCTTTTCCACCCTTAAACAAGGAAGAATATAACTCGTATTATTTTACGACTCATTTTTGCAGCTTTACAAAATACTATGGCTTTATATACCATAACACGAGAAAAGTTCAAACATTGGTTTTAAGTACTAAGAATATATAAGAAAATGCTCTGTAACATGGGAGAACTTACACAGGAAAGCCTACGAGCTATGTTTCCAACTCCTATTTAACTTAACAGAGAGTAGATAGCGAACCTCACTTCTGGGCCAAAACTCCAAACTAACACATTTCGTATATATTTTTAGTCAACACAGAAGGACCCAAGAAACTATACTAAGTTGCATAGCCCAAAGTGACATCGCATAGGCTTTTGTGACATTTAAAATCATAAAAACTTACATCTAAAAACTTACATCTAAAACTACAACTAAATTATTCTACGCATTTACAAATATAATCATATAATATTCACATCTACTACATCTTTCAAAGCTACAGAAGTCACTTGTACATTCTTTTTTAGTTTGCGTTGCAATTGATTTACATGTTGTACTATAATATCGAAAGTAGTCTAATTTTATTATGTTTTGCTTAGGCATTTATTATATCAATGAATCCTATATATTTTATTTTTCTTCTATCTTATAATGCCCCCATGGTAGAGTATCTATCCCATTCTTTAAAATACATCTTTTATCATCTACACAACTTAAAGCTAACTTATTCACTTCTATACTGTACAAATCATGTTTAAAAATTCTAATTAAATTCATCTTTTTATAATATTCTCTTTGGCTAATCAAACAGTCCTTATATTCGTTAAATGTAAGTTCTTTATACACAACACTCTTCTTAAAACCTTTACCTTTTTTACAACACTTTTCTTTATCGAACTTACCTTTAAAGTCTTTATCTGTTAAATCTATTTGAGGTGCTTTTATACTGTACATCTTACTTCTTAAACCCACAAACTCTTCTACGATTGTACCTTTAATCTCATCCTTCATCTTACCAAGTATTTTCTTATTAACTTGTGGTATCTTATATCTGTTATCTTTAGAGTAATCGCTCGTATCGAAGTAATCAATATAATTTTTCATGTCCTCGTACACATCTTCTGTTTGGATATGGCATATATAACTATCGGATCTGTATAACATACTTCTATTTTGTCTTGATATTTTGGTTTCATCACATTATAATGGAAATCGTACATTAAATATTTTGACAAATCTAGAATTGACATACCAACATAAATCGGTTTGTTAAATTGCACTTTAATCTTGTTCATGTGAACTGCTACTAAAGTTTCCGTAAAAACTGCAGTACTCTTATAATTCGGCTTTGCTACAAGTTTCTCGTATTTTTTCTCATCACTTACAAGTTTAATATTAACTCTCTTTCTAATATTTTCCATAGTCTTCCCAAATACTGACTTATTCATGAGCTTATAAAAGTCTTTTACAAAATCATTTATTGCTTTCGTTCTCATTTGTGTGTTTAAATCAATATATTTATTTAACCAATCTGTTTGTTCGAACTCTATTACTCGATGTATCTTGTTAAGTTTTAATCCAAGTGAAAGACATTGCTTTAGGTTTCGATAGTGAATTACATATTTTTCTTTGTCATATAGGGTTGTTAATAGCTTCGATTGTTTTGAACCAGGCAGACATATATTTGGAGGAGCTAATGGGTAGTCTTTGTGATAGTCATGTAATTCTTTAGGATATTCAAAATCAACTTCTAATATATAACCAATATCAGAATTATCAGTTATACTTGTAAAATCTATTTCTCTTATCTCATCTTCGCTTAACCATCTAAATCCCTTATACGGTAAATATTGACTCATTGCCCACCCATACAAGTTATTGGCATCTAGATACATTAAGTAAGAATCTTCTTTATACTTATCGTAATCTTCCATATACTTATTGTTTGCTTTTACATATCTTTTTGAGCATTGACTAATCCCCCCTCTTATACCTTTCTCTACCATTAATACCATATCATAATCCCACAACAATTCTAATTTTATATTTGTCATCTTTAACACTGCATCCCAAGCTAAACCTGGTGCCGTCATATACCAAGCTGGATCAAGATCATAAGCTTTAAGACATGTTTCTCTAAAGTTCTCAAACACATCTGCTAACAATAATACATCTGTTTTCAAATATAAATAATGGTATTGTCCGAGATCCTTAATGTCAAATGTTTCCCATACTTTCTTTGCATGTTCATAATCTTCATCACTTATATGTGTGTTCATAAGCTTGTTGAAGAATGCTTCCTTTAGTGGTAATTTTCTTTCTCTAAACCTATCCCAATTGTTAACATAATGATATGGGTAAACACCTTTTCTTATTACAAGTTGAAACTCTTCTTGATTAGGATAAAAGTGTTGTCTATGTATCATTTGCTCAGGTTTCAAGTTTGATGATAATTTGTCTAAACTAGAAGCCATAAACCTAAATGAATCTACAAATTTCAATTTAATAGTTCCAACCTTTTTACTGAATGATATGTATCTTTCTTCATTATTGGGTATTAGATCTATTTCTTCTTTATTACATCAAAGCTCTTTTATAAACAAGTGTGAGTCATATCCTGTCAAGTTATGTATGATGACTGGTACAAACTTTGGTACTTTGACTTTTAAATTGCAGTTATTACATAGAGGTGCTACAAATTTTCCTGTTATATGATCGTGATGCTTAACTTTATAATTTTCTTTAGTATACTCCTGCTTACAGTAATAACAACATTTAGATTCATTGAACTCTTTTCTCTGACTTTTTGTTAATGGTAATTCGTTATTTTGTTTTATATGTTCGATATGTGTTTGGCTTCTTTTGTTAACAGTCTTATAAATTTAGTAGCAGCATTCTTACCTCTATACAAAACAGGATTAGTTTTACTTCCATCGCTCTTTACTACATAATAACAAAATCCAGATGGCTTATGTTGTTGATATTTTTTCGTATATGGCTCGTTATCTGGATAACATTCTTCACAACCCATAACTTTATGTAACAAACATTCAAAATCTGCATAAATCACAAATGGCATTTTCATTGTGTATTGGTAGTTTTTAAATTCAACGCATTTACCTTCTTCAGGCATTATTATTTTTACTGGCTCATTTAACGAACAATCTTGCTCATGTTTATTTAAAGCGTTTTGAGAGTAAAAGTATAACAAACATTTGTCACGGAAATATTTTCGAGCTCTCCATTTAGTTAACTGTGCACATACTAGTCTGCTTAAATCCTTAATCCAACAATAGTGTGTTTTAACTTGATCTTTATTTTGTTCTTTTATATATAATAAATTGACATGATTTTCTTGCTTGTTTTGTGTGTGATGTAGTAAATAGATTGAATAGTCTTTATCATATGCATAAACATTTATAGAAATATCAAGTAATTTTTCAGCTTTTAGAAAATATCGCTTAGTTTTACAGGAAAATGAATATTTTTTAATTTAGATTCTAAGTTTAACAAAAGTTCATTATTTTTCGGTACTCGCTCCGGATGTGAATTTGTAGGATATAAGGTTCTGTGTATTGAATATAAGAAACATTTTTCATCTTCATTCTTTACATTAATTACTGCCTTTTTGTTTTGAATTTGTTTAGGTAATTCTATGTTTGTTGATCCTCTATATGGTGTACATTTGACGATTGCTAGTTGTAAAAAAGTTAATGTTTATAAGAGCCCAGCCAGAACCTCTAGCTTGGAACTCATCCATTCTTGTCCTTAATCTTTGTTTCATCTTAGTTATTTTTTCTTTTAAATTATTAGATTGATATATTTCTTGGTTTTCAGTGTTAAAATAGAAGTTTTGAGTTTCTTCACCTTTTTTATATATACAACTTATATAAAGATTAGCTTTCAATTAACTATGTTTACTTAAGCTAATTTGTAATCTGTTTAATATGGCTTTAGATGTTGTAGTAATATATTGTTCAAGTGGATCTTGTGACTTATAATCTGTTGTAAATCTCCATGTTTGTAATCTTGATTTTAATGCAATGTACTGACGTTTTACATCGATTGGTATTGATTCAACTTTGATTCTTGGTTCTTCAATTACTTCTTGTTTAAATGGGAATATATTTCTAATCTGTTCATCATCATATTGTTTAAGAAGGTCTATCTGTTCTGCTTTTCTTAATGGGGAATATCTTTTGATTCCCTTTTCTTTACATAAGTTTTTAAATTCAACAACAGTATGTTTAATTAAACTCATAATTACTCTATCGTTTTATATAGAAAATCTTACTATTACTCAATTTTTTATCTTCGCCGGATTATTTCTAGTCATTTTTGTACTATTTTTACTTCCATATATCCTAATACAACACTTAACATTGTACACTCCTGCCATTGTCTACATATTACGCGTTGTATTAGAACACGACTTTTATGGGAATAACCCATTAAAGTTACATATACACATATTAAAATTAAATAATTTTTGTAAACTTATTCATCATCGTCATAATCATCACTACCATATTTATATTCATCATCACTATCCAAATCAGATGTTTTTTGTTGTATTATTAATAATTCTTTTTCCTTTAACAGTATTTGCTTCTCCAGTAGTGCTGTTATGAGTTTACGATCATGATGAATTAGTTTAAGTCTATCATGTAATAAATCAAAATGTGTCTTCATATTTATTATATAGAAAATAAGCAAAAATGATCATTATTTTTTAAAATTTATATAAAAAACTATAGAGTAATTATGAGTTTAATTAAACATACTGTTGCTGAATTAAAAAACATATCTAAAGAAAAGGGAATGCGAGGTTATTCAAAGCTTACAAAAGCAGAACTAATAACCTTAATCAACGAACACAGAACAACTACTACAAGTTCGCAACAACTAACTGAACTTATAAAAGACATGGCTCAAAAATTAAATCCTGAACATATCGTAAACTACTTTGAAAATCCATTTTACAAAATATAGTTATAGATGTACTTAATAATCTATATGTCGAAGAATTGAGACAAATTTCAGAAATAAAGGATTTATCCGATAACTTTCTAAATGCTTTCAAAAACAAGATAAATTGGTATTCAGTTACATTTAAACATAATCTATCACTTTCTTTTATTGAAAATCACAAATAACACATTGATTGGGTTAGATTATCAAGAAGAAAAGATCTGACTCAACACGAAAGCATTATTAATAAGTATGGCGATATGATTTTCTTTTATAAATTGTGTGAGCCAAAGTATGATTCAAGGTATGGGCGATATTCTCATCTAAAACCAGAATTCGTATTAAAACATAAAGAACATACAAGACGACATATAAAATGGCATTACTACACTGATGAATATGCTCGACAAATGACAGAAAATTTTCTTAATGAGTTTAAAGAAGAGATTGATTGTCTTCCATTCACTGAAAAAAAATAACTGGAGAAAGTATACAGAGAAACAAGCTATTAATTTTTGTACACAATTCAGAGAATACTTATATTGGGATATAATCTCTTATCTTACAAATTTACTCACACTTGAGTTCCTAAGAACATTTAAAGATAAACTCTATGGGGATATATTTTCTATAAAGTGTCATATTGAAAGAAAAGAACTAACAACATTCTTGAGCGAATTTATTTCTCTTATCGATTGGCGAGCTATTACACCGAAACTACATGAAACACATGTAAGAAAATATCAAAATAAAGTTTATTGGCCAAATGTTAGCTTAGATGATAAAAGCGAAAAATTCATTCTCGAGTTTGAAAGCAAAGGTTTAAATTTAAGTAGGATAGTATATACTTGTTGGAATAGGAGGTTTTCTGAAAGCTTTCTAATGAGAATGAAAGACAAGATCAATATAGTTGAATTCTTAAGATTTAATAGACATGTTAGCGATAGCCTTAGAAACAAACTAATGTTACTTTCATCAGGTTTCCGCTTAATAGAAAATTCAGAGGAATGTCCAATATGAAAAGAAACAAAAACTGAATTGTGTAAAACAGTATCCGAACATGTGTTCTGTGTTGAGTGTATGGTTACTAGGTTAGGAAATAATAACACTTGCCCTTTGTGTAGAACGGTTATACATAATAATAACAATTGATAACCCGGTTTATTCTAGATATTGATAGCACGTTTTTATGAAGTATTAGGTTAGTGTAGATTAATGTTAAACTTTTATGATCAATAATCATAAAAGTTATATTTACATAATCCTTACCTTTACATAATCTCATCATCTTCTTCTCCATCCACATGACAATCATACTTTTCTTTTACTTTATTTAGAAGGTTGATTGAGTTTGGGTGCTCCCTTACAACTAAAACAATCATCATTCATCTTAGCTTAAACACAAGTAGAATGATTCGCTATTCATACTAACCTTTTATGTAATAATAACCATAAAAGACATTATATATTTACACTACAACATTACTTTTATCTATCCAACTATTATGTGATTCATCAAATCCTAACCATTTAACGTATACTTTATCACCTTTCTTTCTCAACAGTTTCTCCACCAAGTATTCATCTTTGTGTTTCGTCTTAAATAGTTCTGGTTCGTAAAATCTACCTTGTACATCCTCTTCTTCTAAATCTTTAATTCTATAGGTAGGTGGATTAGATGGAATAACTTCACTAATAACAAATATTTCTGTTGACCAATTAGGTGTATATCCTTTCTCAAATAACCTTTTCGATTTACTTATACGAACATGATCGCCTAATTTGTATTTGGGCTTAACACGCTTATATTCTTTTTGATACACTTTCTGTAATATTGTTTGTTCATTCTTTTTATTAACTTCTACAGGCTTTAAACCAATTGCTCTATGAATTTGATGATTATACTCTTTAACAAGTTTTGGTAATGTATCTATCCATTTATAATTTCCTTGTGTTGTGAACTTCTTCCACATGTTCTGTTTAAGAGTTCTATTGAATCTTTCAACAACAGAAGCTTTCTTACCACTATAGGTTGAGTAATGATTAATCTTATTTACCTCCATCAACTTTTTAAATTCTTTATTGTAAAACTCTTTACCTTGATCTGTTTTTTAAGTTATTAGGTTTTCTAATTTTTAATATTGGCTCAAACGCTTCTGTAACATTCTTACCACTCTTATCTTTAACGGGAACAGAAAATGCATATTTCAAAAATACATCTATAATCGTTAACAAATACTTATAGCCTTTATTTAACTTAGAGATTCCTTTTAACACACCACTATCCATTTCTACAAGATCAACTAGCCATAAGTCATCTATACCTTTAACAATAACACTTAACCTAGGATAATTCTTTCTAGAAGGTTTGTGAATTTCGTATATAATGTCTTCTGTAATACCTTTACCTTCTTCTAGTCAATCTTTCTTTTTAACGAATTGAGATTTAGTAATACCACATACAGAACAAATACCTTTCTTTAAAGTTTTTCCATTCTTTGTTCGTTCTATCCTAATGGTATCTTTCTTTGTATCTGTTGATTTTTTACACTTAACACAATACATCCTATTTATTATACAGAAAATCATTTAAGTTATCTTTCTATGTACATAATAACAGTTAATAATTGTCCTTCTTCGAAAGCTGAATTTTTATTTGCTTGAAACGTAATTACATCACCTTTTTTAATGTCTAAAGGAGAAGTTTTACCTTTTTTAATGTCTAAAGGTAAAGTTCCAACTACAGTATCGTTCAAAAATATATGTAGGTAGTATTTATCTATACTTAATTCCATATGCATTATTTTCCCATTATAGAGAAACATATAACCATTCGACAGATTAAATACCCTAAAGATTGGGTCTTTAACATTTTTAGTTCTCAATCGACATAATAGATTTATAGTTTCTTTCTTATTAATGAACATATTTGCTTCTCTGTTTGATGTTTGGAAATCTTTTGTAACAAATTGGCTATTTATTGATTCAAACTGATGAAAAGTTACTACATCTTGTTGGTCAATAGCATCAGACATTTTAACAAGTCTTTTGTTTTAAAATCAACCCATATTCTATTATTTGTTGTGAAAACTTTTTCCAGATCACTAAGGTTTTTTATCTGCTTATTAGTAGCATTACCAAAGATATCCATATTTATTATATACAAAATTTATTTATATCTATTTAACAGCGAGAAGAACAGTTATACGAGCTCCACCAAAATCAATCAAATCACCATTCTCATCTCGAATTCAAACTTTTATATTATTAAATTTGGTGTGATGTATTGGGAAAAATATCTTCTCTTTAGGTTCATATATAACTGGTTCTCTAAACTCTGCATTCGTTCTAAACGTTGCTTTTAAATCTGTTTCGTTGTGTGTTGTTTCATTATTATTTAAAACCATACCTTCTGCTAAAACACAGTGAATATTAATAGTATCAAATGGATGAGATTTTGGTAGTTTATGTCTAACATGTTCTAAGTTTGTAGTTAACTTCTTCTCACTAAAACCTAATACAGTGTTAATAGTATCTAAGGTAATATCACACAAACTGCTAAGTATTTTAACTCTATTGGTCTTTCTGTCTTCGCTGAATTTAATACTCCTATTAGATATGAATTCGTTTGGAAGATTTGATTTAGTATATTCTTCTAATTCCTTTAAACTATATTGACCAGGCTGAACTATGACTTGCTCTGAAAGTACAGGACTATTGCTACAAATTGTTAACTTATTGTTTTTTCTGTAACGTTTGGAGTTACGTACGTTGTGTAAAATCCTGCAACTGCTACTTCTAAATCGTTTTCAAATGGATAATGTAAGTACATGCTTAGCTCAGATGAATAACCGTTTAAATTAAATACTTTCATTTATTATATAATAAAAGTTGAAATGAATAAATGGGATATACACGTAAGGTTATTAGATCAAACTGTAAAAAAGAAGAAGAATGGTATATTGTTACCTTTATATAAGATGTTTAATTATAGGATCTAGTGGTTGTGGAAAAACGACACTAATGATTGATAACTTTTACTAGCACCAGATTGGCTTAAATACTCAAATGTTTATATCTATTCTAAAAGTCTACATCAACATAAATATCAAAAACTAATACAACTTTTCCAAGACGTAGAAGGAGATATTAATAAGACAATTGCAATAGTAAAGGGAAACAACGAAGAGATTATTCCATTAGATGAGTGTGAGAAGGATTCTGTAGTTGTGTTCGATGATTTCATTTTAGAACAACAAAACCATGTTAGAGAATATTTTACTCGAGGTCGACATAAAGGTTTAAACTGCTTCTATCTTGGAGAAACATATTCTAAAGTACCAAAACAGCTAATAAGAGGTAACTTAAATTTTCTTTGTAATTTTAGACAGGACAATGTAAATTTAAAACATATATATGATGAATTTGTTGGATTTGATATGTCGTTTGAAAAATTACAATCACTCTGCAATAGGTGTTGGAAAGAGCAACATGGTTTCTTAACAATAGATATGACTAGGAAAACGAATAATGGAAAATACAGAAATAAAATTAGACTTTTTAAAAGTATAGAGAACGTGATTGGATGTAGGTGAACGTGCACGTTATGTTACGTTTTTATTTTTTATATAATAAATGAGTGAGTTAGATGCTGCTGAAGCTAAGAAATATATAAAGTTAAAAGAAGAACTTGTGAAAAGATTTAAGGAAATTAAACGAACTAGTCGAGGTAAATATGAGAAATATAAAGAACACGATCAACCTGTTATAGTGCGATTGAAGGCTTAGGACAAAATATAGCAAAAATAACAGAAGAAAATAAAAATCTAATTCAAGAGCTAGTTCCAGTTGTAAAGAAAAGTGCAAGATTAGATTCTGATTTATTTGAAACACCTTCAAGAACAAGCTATGACAGTTCAATAGGTGAAGATGATTCACCTGTAACTAAAGAAATTAGGCATATGAGAAAACAAATTAAAGATAAAGTAGAAGGTATAGAACCAATTGAAAAAGGGACACGATTTGGTAAAGCTGCTACAAAATATTATACAACAAGAGATGATAAGGTTTTCGGAATACAAGCATATAATGAGGATGGAAAAATAATAAATATGATTGGAGATAAAGAAGTTAAAATAAATGGTGATGATTTAATAATAAACAATCGACATTATACAGGAACAGAAGGTTTATGGGAACTGTTGACAAGAAACAATCCGACAAATTATGGTGAGGATGATTTACAAAAATATACACAGATAGTAATTGACTCTAATGTTGCATTTCAAGATAGCGATCCAAGTAGAAGAAAACAAAGGTCTAACAGAGGTAAAAAATATCTAGAAATCATTAAACCCATTTGGGATGAATATATAAAACCAACATTAGGACTAACACCACCGAAAAAGAAAACACCAAAGTGAGGAGAAAGAATAAAAATATACAACGAATTACCTAAAGAATATATATGGATGAATGATGTGAGAAAGTTAATTGATAGGTTGATAGTTATAGATGGAGAAGAAAAAGCTAGGAATGATTTTTATAATGAGAAAGTAGGCATAGTGCATATGATTAATTCTAAACTTGCACAATTTATTCCTAATGATCCAAAGGGTATAGGTTATTTGATAAAGATATTGAATACGTTACCACCAAAGTTTTGGAACAGTGAGAAGTATGAAAAAGGACTACTAAATGATTTGATTAATAAACTTCCAGTTGAATTACATATTCCAGGATACGAATTTTGCGGTCAACTGGGCCGCTGTCGTGCTTGAAAAGAGCATGGCAACACACACCTTGTTGCGGGAACGTCCTTAGAGCCTAATCTACCACTTCTATTTGGAAACTTTTAGGAAGAACTCGGGTAATGACCGAACACAATGGTCATAACGATTAGGATTGGATAATCCGAAGACGAGCTCCTTAGTTAGCAAAATAAAAAATGGCTTAGTATAGTAAAGTTGATTAAGAAAATATAAATATGAAAGGTGTTATCTATAAACTCGTAAATAGTACCGATGATAAAATTTTAATTGGAAGTACAATGATGAAATTATCTCGAAGAATAGAAATGATGCCAGAAATAATAATCCTAAACTTGTTAGCGATTACATGAGAACCATTGGAATAGATAAATTCTCCATTGAAATTATTAAGATAGTAACTGTTTCTTCAACAAAAGATTTAAGAATTAGAGAACAACAAGAGCTTGAAAAATTTGATAAACATATTATACTTAATGTTCTTCGTGCTTATTCATTTAACAGAGAGAAAACAAGAGATTTGGATAAAAAGAGAGCAGTAAGAAGGGCTTATTATCATCGACATAAACAAGATCCTATTTGGCATGAAAAAGAAAAAAGAAATAAACTTAGAATGAGAGAACGAAGAAGTAAAGAGAAGCTATTTAAAACTGTATGAAAAGAATTATGCAACATAGAAATATAATGATCAGACTAATATGGAGCCGTCTCAGAGACTGAACGGGTGTGGTGGTGAGGAGTCTGACCAACTCCTATGATCCATTAAGATACAGTCCAGCCTTCAGGGACATTTGGAGGGTTAACTAACAGGAACTAAGCTACAAGAAAGATTAGAAAGAGGAGACAATGGAATTAACCCACTAGATGAAGCTTGTAAAGAACATTATATCTACTACAGAGATAATAAAGATACATCTTCTAGACATATTGCAGACAAAGAATTAGAAAATAAAGCATGGGAAAGAGTTTTCTCGAAAGATGCAAACTTAATAACAGAACGTTTACCAGCTTCCGGAACTGCTTTAGCTATGAACACAAAAGTAAGATTTGGTTTAGGTTTATAAGTATTTTTAGATTTAAGTTTATTTTTAGATTTAGGTTTATATGTACTTTTTATGGAAATTTTTCATAAAAAGCTTTCAATTATATAATAAATATGCAGTTAAAAGGTTTTACATTTACGACTCCTAATCAGGAACTTAAACAATTAAATACAGATCACATTTTAACTAACAAAGAACTCAAAAAACTGAAGCAAAACTAAGTAAAGGACAATGTATGTCTCTATCTCTTTCTATACCACAACTTAAGAAAATAAACAAAGAAATTAAGACAAATGATAATAAAGTTCATTATGGTGGTTTTATATTTACTATACCAACGATTTTAGCTTTAATAGGTGCTCTAGGTTCTGTTGCTGGAGGTGCGGCTGCTATTGCTAAGACTGTAGATGATGCAAAAAAGAATAAAATGGAATTAGAGGAACAAAAGCGACATAACTTAGGAATGGAAGAAAAAGAAGGTAGTAAGCTTTAAAAAAACGTAAACTCCAAAACAGTAAAGAAAAAGAAGAAATTAAACCTTTAAGTAATTTAGATCTAATACAACTTGTTAAAAAACTTAAGATAAGAAACTTTAGGGGTTTATTTATGAGTGATGAATTGCCTAAACAACTAAGGAAGAATGAGTGTGGTATTGTTAATTTTGATACTTATTTATTTATTTATTTATTGTCCTTCAACAGAGAATTGAATCTCCAATTACAGAAGGTACATAATATAGATAATTCATATAATAAATATTATACATAATAGTAAATATAATGATACTGACAAAATTCCTGTAGATATCTGACAAAGACAATAATAACTATCGTAAGAGTATAAACCGTTAAACGTGAAGAGTATTACAAATAAAGAAACCATTAAAAGTGAAATAATTGCTTTACACATGTATATGCAAATACATGTATTCACATTCTAATACAATACATTTTTCAACTTCTTCGTATACAGAGACAGAGGTAATGCCAAGTCTAGATCTTTGTTTAGTACTGATATAGTATTAAACCTACTGCACATTCTATATAATGGTGAGCCTTTATACATTTCAGTTCTTGGAACATCTATAGTTAACAGATGTCGCTTACGTAGATAGCCTGGTCTAGCATTGAGTCCAATTTTTTGTAAGAAATTACTATTGTCAACATAAGAATTCATAATTTTGTGGAGAAATAATTGTTGAAAAAACTCACGTCTGTTACTCAAACTAACATAGTTAAATTTATCTAGAAGGGTTCTATACGATATTTTGTTTCTTATAGCGGAAGCTCCCATTGTTTTAAAATAGAGATACCTTAGGAATTTCTTTTGAATACTTTCAATTTTCTCCTGGAGAGATTTATAATATGGAGCCCAAACAACGCATGTATATTCTAGTTTGGTCCGAACCAAGGTATTATACACCATAGAAATAGCTACAACATCATTTAAATTTCTGGTGTTCCGTATAATGAAACCAAGCTGTCTATAGGCATGAAGAACCACTTCAGTGATATGGTTATCAAATGATAAATTACGTGTAATTTTTACCCCTAAATCTTTACATGTGGTAATTTCTTCCATGTTTTCACCATTAAGAGTATATGAATAACAATTAATACGCTCTTTCGCTCTTGACATTATCATAAATGCACATTTTTTAATATTAAGGTTGAGCTTATTTTCTACACTCCATTTATACACTGAATCAAGATCTTCTTGCAGTTCTATTGTATCTGTAATACACCTTACTTCTTTATATAATTTTACATCGTCTGCATACATAAGATATTTGGAATGTTTTATTGAGAACTGTAAGTCATTAATATACAATAGGAAAAATAATGGACCCAGATTTGATCCTTGAGGTACTCCCGAGGTAGCTACGTATTCTAATGATTTCGATTGTTTATATTGAACAAAATATTTCCTTCTAGATAAGTATGAGTTAATTAAATTCAAAAAAGGTTGAGTTAATCCATATGATGATAATTTATTTAAAAGTATGCTATGATTTATTTTGTCAAAGGCTTTACTAAAATCCAAGTAAATCGTGTGTGTACTAGTTTTATTTGAAAATGAACTGTGTATATCTTGAACGAAATTAATTAAATTTGTAGTTGTTGATCGACCAGGGTAAAATCCATGTTGATTGACATCTATAAAACATTTTACATGATTAAAAATTCTGCTATATAGGATATGTTCCAAAACCTTAGCCGGGGCGCAAATTACAGCAACTGGCCTGTAATTTTCAATATTGCGCGTATCACCCAACTTAAATATTGGGCAAATTCGTGTTATTTTCCAGTCTTCAGGAAATACTTGAGTCCTTATTATAAGATTAAAGATTGTACATAGCGGTCGCATTAAGATACTTGAACATGCTTTTAGTAAATATGGAGGTATTCCATCTGGACCACATGAGCGTTTTGGTTTCAGTTTTCTTACAGCACTTTTATACTCAACATCAGTAATTAAGCCTAATGATAACGAGTTCGGTGACAAAGGTAAAATATTTTCGTGATGTGTATGTTGTACAGAGCTATCTGTGTATACAGATTGAAAATATCTAGCAAATCCTTCCGCTATATGACTTGTAGTTTCAAGAGGAACATCTTGAAACTTCATTGAACAGTTCATTACATTACGATTTACTTTTTTATTATTTAAGAAGTTCCAGAAAGATTTTGGATCAGATTTTATATTATTTTCTATTTGTCGTAAATAATTTGAGTATGCTTTACTAATCATAGTTTTTACTTTTTTCCTTGTTTGCCTAAATAATTCCTTATATTCTTCCGCTATCGCAATATGTTTCCGATAGTAATCTTTTAATTTTAGCATCTTAATGATTTCTTTAGTAAACCAACATGGATATCTTCTACTTGTTCTTTTTCGTATTTTCGGAACCGTACTAGAAAAAACCTCATTAATTTTATTATAAAATATGCTAATAGCTAGTTCTACAGAATCTGCATTATACAAGGCAGACCAATTCGTATCACGCAACATTCTATACAATTGAAGAAAGTCTGCTCTTCGAAAATTGTTGTAATAAATAGTTTCGTTCTTGACCCTACTAACATTACTTTTTGTACTTATTAATATTCTTAGAGCAGGATGTTGCTTGTCTTCAGATACCATCGGCATTAATTCTCTCGTTACTACAGTATTTAAAATATTAGTTAAAACTAAATCAAGCGTTTTGTTATTGCTATTCTTAATGTCATTCAAGGTGAATAGATTATATAGGTTCATAAAATTTAGCAAATTTTTGTATACGCTACCTCCGGTTTGTAAGTCATATTTGGAATCACTAATTAAAGGTAAATTAAAATCACCAATAACTAGTATATTATGATATTGAAAATCCAGATGCGACTCAAACATGTTATAAAAAGACATATACTTATCAATAGAAGAAGCAGGTGTAAAGTATACAGTCACAATATACAATGATACACTATGTACAACTACTTTTACAACTAAAGATTCTGTTTCGCTTTTTAAGTCAATCAGTTTGGAATCGTACATATCCCTTATTGCAATCAACACCCCACCACCACGTTTATTTCCATTTCTATCGCATCGATATACCTTGTAATTATCATCAAATAATTCATTATTATAAAAGTTACCATGCAACCAACTTTCGGTAATAACAATCACATCAAAATTATTGCTTAATGTATTTAAATAAAATTCCTGAGACTTTGTATTTAAACCCCTAACATTTTGATAGTAAATGGTTAAATTACCAATCCTTACGGTATCCATTAGGTTGTAACTAGGTTGTTAACATCCTCGAGTGTTCTTAAAGCATACACGAAAGTATCTTCCTTTTTCTTTCTCAGTTTTATATTCCCTGAATAATCAACCCATAAGTAAGCATAGTTATTTTCGCGTTGCTTCTTTCTAGCTTGACCAAAGATACGTCTTCTGTATGACGTGAGAGAGTGATTAACATAAATCATCTGATTGTAGGTATAACCCAAATGTACTGTGTTTAAATTTCTTTTTACTTTCCTTTGTTTGATGAACATTTCTTTATCTGTACGCCTTACAAATTTTACAATAATACCACCACTAGTGCCAGAGGATGAATCAGGTAATCTGTGGCAAGCATCGATCATTTCATCTGTAACAGTCATATCTAATGCTCGCCCCACAGACTTTACAATATCTAATACATTTTCATTAATTTGTTTGTTAATACCATAAATTTCTAACGTATTTCGTCTGTTATATTGGTCTACTTCATCAATTCGCAGTTCAATGTCCGTGATTTGTTTCTTTAATGTCACATTTTCCTGTTTTAATTGTTCTACTGTCGCTAAACAAGTTTGTATTGTTTCCGCTTGTTTCCTGATTAAATCGGCGTTTTCATCTAATTTTTTATGCGCCAGTTCTAACGAGTTTCCAAGTTCCCGTTCAGTTTCAATGTTCGATCTCTTTAGATCTGACACTTCCTGTTTTAGCTCTTGTAACAACTTAAACACATCAGAAAGAGTTGGCAATTCTGTCTCTGGTAAAGAAGCTGATTCTAAATGCAAGCTACGTCTTCTTGTCTTATCACACGACTTGCAGCGCCAGGGTTGTTTCACTGATTTCATGAATTCTAAATCCGTCTCTTCTAATTTAGCACATTTAAGATGACATAACTTCAAACAGTCCGAGCACTGTAACTTAGAAGCTCTTTCCTGTCTCACAATAGTCTTACTACATTCGATGCAGGAACTCATCGTGATTCGATGTATCGAAACCAACAGAACGCAATAGTCTGTGCCCAACTTGCAGATTAATGTGGGTTGGCAATACTGTTTGTTTACATTAGAGCCTAACACACAGCAAGGAAAATTAACGAATAAGGCATTTTATATATGATTTATCGCAGTTATACATATAGCACTATTATCTACAGTACTTACTGTGTTTAATACATTCACCAAAACCCACTTAGATGATTATATTTTCACATTACACGGTAACTTGTTGGAGGCACAAAAACAGCGTTCACTAGTCACACATCACTGTTGCCAGTCTAATAATATCGGAACCCATTGGATTTGTTATTGGAAAAAAGGAAATAGAAAGCATGTGTTTGCTTCATTTGGAGGTAGTCCGCCAAAAAGACTCGTAAAATATATTGGTCATAATATAGAGTACAATAGCAGCCGTATACACCATTTTAACGAGGTAATTTGTGGACATTTATGCATTACAGTGTTAAAAATATTTACAGATGGGTATAGTTTTTCAGAAATTATTAGTCAGGTGAATAGGAATAATGATATTTGGAGAAGTTATATTTAAGTTTTTATGGGTTTATTTTATGGGCTTAATTCATAAAACGATTACAAATATTTTTTTCTAATAAATATGGATAAGATAGAATCATATGAATTACAATGCTTTAAACCTAATCAAAAAACAATCGAGAATTTAAATAAGCCAAACAGGTCTATTGAATTTGATATTGACGTGGGTGATTGCTTCATACATTCTTATTATGCTGATATTTATGTAACTGTTGAAATTAGAGGTAGAGACGCTGATGGAGAATATATTGCTGTTCAAAATATTAGACTTATTAATAATTTCTTCCCACATTTGTTTTTTCAAATTCGAGTTAGTAAGCATGGACAGATATTAGATATTATAGATTATCCTGGTTTAACTTCAACTGCTGTAAACACATGTACGATTTCAAAACCAGAGGCAAATCACTATGATGAATGTGGCTGGGAAAGAATTACGTGGACAAGAACAGATGAAGAAATTGTTTTTTTTTTTTTTTTGCTAAGACTTTTGCCAGGATTTTGTTCAGATTATAAAGATATTATGTGGAAAGGTGGATTAAAATATATTTTTAAAAGAAGTGGTTCTGATGATGATGCATTTGCTATTTGGAAAACAAAGAAACAAGATGGAACATATGAGGACAATCAACCACACCCGGGTAAAGTTTAGATTACAAATATGGAGTTAAGAATGCCTGTTGTTAATTATGAACCTAACTATGCTACCTTGCTAAGATCTAATATGTCAAAAGAAGGTAAGATTCCTATTTCCTTCAACACATATCAATGTTTACAGAAATCAGTTAGTGGCAAATATTTAGAGTTTGATTTAACTACACATTTTAACTCAAGTGAATTTGATATGCCTAATTTTGTGATTGCCTTTTTTCAAACTGATAGAAATGATAATCAAAAAAGAGATTCAAGCTATTATGATCATTGTAAAGTTCAGAATATCCATTTTCTTAATTCTAGAAACGAATGTTTTCCATTAAAATCTTTAACTTAGATTTTGCGAAACATAAGTATTTGAAAACTTACGAAATGTATACTATATGTAAGAGAGCTACAATTGGAAACATTGAGATGTATTACTATCCTAAAGAGTTTTTAAAAAATAGGCCAATGTTCGTAATTAATACAAGCAAACATAAATCAGAACTGTAAGTAATAGAACTAATTTGAAACTGAATGTTAATTTTGAATGCGATGTACCAGATAAAACGATTTGTTATGTTGTTTTGATCAGTAAGAAGAATTTAGAATACGATGTACAAAAAGAAAAAATAATTGAGAAGATAACAATCAATTACATGTTTATTAGATCTGTTTAGTTTGTAAGTGTTTTTATGACAATATCATAAAAACTTATTTAATAAATGAATATTCCAGATAACATACCACGTGAGAATTTAATTGTGTTAATTGAAGATACTATATTAAATCTTGAGAAGTTATTAATGAAAAACAGAAGGAAGTTTAAGATAATAGAATGTGTTTATACTACTCTTATTACGTTATCAATTCTACTATCTGCTTCTACAGGGTTCATCAATGTGTTTATTCCTGTTACTGTATATTCAATTATTACAACTGCATTTGCTTCGGCTTCAGCTGTTATCATTGGTCTATCAACACGCTTTAATATAGCTTCGAAGAAAAAATATTATAAAAATATGGTGAACCAAATTGAATTGTTTAAAGATGAGCTTAATGTAATTAAGTTAATGAATAGTGAATTAACAGATGAAAATGCAAAGGTTATTGTTAATAGAATCAATGATATACTTAATGAAATTCGAGACTATTAGAAACAAAAAAAGAAGAAGCTCAAACACAAAAATACAGAAACAAATTAGAACACATGTTGATGAAGAAGATAAAATTATCTATATAGAACAAGGGGTCTCGTTTCAAGACCCCTTTCAAACTCACAATCACACAGTTTTTATTAATGAGTCAGGATTATATTCTTTTATCGATTTTCCTATATAATAAAAGATGGCTCAACACATTGATTTTTTAAATAAACTTGGAAGTCTTGAACAAAAACAGGTTATTGGATTAAGAGAATTATAATTAAATACAGAATATAAGATTGTGAAAATGGAGAAGATTAAAACTAAGTTTGGAAAGAGCATTTTAGTTGAATGTGAAGAGTTTAAAGTATTTCTTCCACCTAGACTTACAAAACACTTAAAAGATAAAATGGTTGATGGGATCGTTAAAGATGGAATAAAAATTAAATACACTGGGCTAAAAGATAATTATCCAACTGTTGAGTTCTGTATGTAAATTTGAAATGAGGATCGGTTTTGTGAATCCAACAAAATAACAAAAATGGCTAGAATATGTCTTCAGTAGTAAAAAAATGGAGTGGTTAGAATGGATCCTCAATAGAAATTTATACTTACCAATAATTTCAATGTAATTGTGAAAATTGTGCAAACCGAAGTTGAAATAGTTTTTGATATTAACGGCTGTCTATTCAGCTTGAATTATGATCAGTGGACAGAGTTTAAGAAGTCATTGTTTCCTATAGAGAACGAAGTTAGCAGAAGATTCCATTATCAATAGCCAAACTTGTAATTTTAAGTACATATTAAGAGTATAAGTGTTTTTATAGTTTCAAGATTATAAAAACTAAGACCTTTGGATATATAGAACATAATATCATTTGAATTTTAAATACATATGTATAAATAAGGGATTTATTTGAGTTTTTTATAATTATATCCTTAGAGTTATGCAACTTATTAGACATTCAGTAGATAGTAAATTTACTTCTCTATTGAATGCCGTTTGAATTTTGAAAATCGGTTGGTATTTAGCCGACTTATTACAAATTCAAAATTTCGGGAATTTCTTACGGGTTTATTTTTGAGATTTTGGAAAAATGTTATTCTTTAAAAAATTCTTAGTATTAAATGTAGATTATGATAGTATTTTTATTTTTTCGATTTAGTGAAAATTAGTAGAGATATTGAAAAAAGGAGAAATATCCTGTGGGTTATGCAACCATTTATGCATTTTATAAAATTGGCTATGTTATTGGTATTCATTCGCCGTTTGAATTTTTGAGATCGGTTAATTAGAGACCGAGCTATTGAATTTTAACGTTATTTGGGGGTGAGGCTGCAGTGTTGCCAACTCACATTTAACAATTATCATATTTATTAGTAATGGGGTGAATTCATCCCTATATGTTTTAAAGTGATATCTTGAAAAATTAAAATCCTGGAACGTTCCGAAAGAAATATTGAATTGGAAACACTGACATTTTTTCTTTTTTGAACATTGATGTTTTAGCTATATTTGCTAGCTAGATGGGCATTTTAAGATGTTACTCACTTACTCAGTAGATGGTGGTGCATATCGTGTAGTTTATCACTTTGCTAATAGATGGCGTTACTTGTAGAAGTTTTTGTTCATATATAAGGACCGATTTTCTCTCCTACATACAGCGTTAACCAGTAGCTCAGTTGGTTAGAACGCGGTTCCATAAAGCTTGTGATTTGATACTGAGAATGTAGGTTCAAATCCTTGCCTAGGACTTGCGAATTTATATCTACGGCCAGGGTATAAATTTGTAATTTCTCAAGGAACTGTAAAGTGAACTGAGCTATACGGCTTTCATCACAGATGGCTACAGTGTCCTCACCTCTGACTCATGTGTGGGATATGGCTGGGCGTCTCTGTTACTTGGGACAGCAAAAATAAAAGGGAAAGGAGGGGAACCTGGCGCCAGGGATGGGACGGGATGGATACAATAAGATTGTGAGCTGTGTGGGTGAATGTTGTGACTCGTATTCAGATAGGTAGCTATACCGAGGCTGGGTGGAAAGCAATAAGTTCGCTTACAGACCTCAAAGGAAGGAAGGAAAGAAAGAAAGAAGAAAGGCACATAGAAATTGAACAAAAAATCCTAGGATCTATCTGGGGGAAACAACAACAACAACATCAGCGCTGACCTCTCAGATGGATCCTAGGATTTCTGCGATGGCAGTTTTGCTGAAATAAACTCTGATTTTTTAAACATATTTATTTAATCTATTTCTTATGATTTCGTGCTGTGGTGTTCCAATGTTAGTACTGGAATCGTTCAAAATGAATCAGTGACAGATCACCTGTTCCGGAGTTTTATTCCTTCTCATTGAGATTTTAAAGCTAATTATTAACGGATTTTCATGATTCAAGTGTCAAATAAAAGCTTATAAACAGAAGATTAAGTTGCAATAAATATATTTTGTGTAGGGTTCCATTGTAATATTTTAGATGTAAGTTTTTATTATTTTAAATGTCATAAAAGCCTATGCAATCTCACTTTGGGCTATGCAACTTAGTATAGTTTCTTGGGTCCTTCTGTGTTGACTAAAAATATATACGAAATGTGTTAGCTATGAGTTTTTGCCCAGAAGTGAGGTTCGCTATCTACTACAGAGAAAACATAAAACTAAAAACACATATTGCAATTCCTATTCAATGTAGCAGCGACTTGACCAGATATATTAAACTTGTTCCAGTAGCATTTTGCCTGTTTAAGAAACATTTTTGCGGTTATTTTTCTCTTCTACAAGCCCTTATTCAACATATATTTAAGATACATTTTCCAAGCACTATTGAATGTAGCATTGATTACCCATTGAAGTCATTCTCTTTTGTGACCAATTTTTATGCTGATGAAAGAGTTTGAGGTGTGTAGTAGTTTTTAATCCCCATTTAAGATTCCACGTTTCCAAACCCCTACCGATCATATCAGAGATTTCACAGAGTCTAGAACTAGTTCTCATTTGTGACCCGTATTTATGCTGATAAAAGAGTATGAGGGTGTACTTACTTTCAAGAACTATTTGTCATACCGAGAATTACTCAAGAAAGGCTATAAAGACTGGCTTGAAACTCTAACATAACAGACAATACATATAGCATGGACATATAGCAGAGAATAATTGAGGAATACACGTCCCCTTCATCTGTCCCTTTTCCAATCTAAACTTAACGTAGTAGATATTATAAAATAATTTTCTTTTTTGAATAGTTAGGTAACATAGTAAAACTTAGGCGAGAAAGGTAACAAACGTTGCTTTAACTCCTATTTAATACAATAGAATTACGTAAAGCTGTAGTGTATATTTCTGCAATCACTATGTAGGATTTTGACTCGTTTTCTTATCCCCTATGTACCATTATAAAAGAATATTACTTGTTTTTCAACACCAATTTAACAAAGAAACAGAGACTATTAACTGCATCAACTACATTTTCATCCTCTATGTAACAGCAGGAAAAAACCCTCAGTCTGGAAAGATTTGACTAATGGAGAAATTCGAAACCCTGTTTAACGTAGCAGCAGGGTACTGCATATTTTCGCATTCTTATTAAACATAGAGTATGAAAACATATTAACGCTTTTCAATTCTTTACACAGAGTTTCGTAAAAGAGAATAAGCACATTCTTTAGCCGCGGTGTAAGGCTATGATTAGCAGAAATTACACAGAGACTACGCTACGAACACATAATCCAACCCCTATTTAACACGCCAGAAATTACACACAATTTAGTCGACGGACACATATTCCAAACCCTTACAGCATAATTTGGCACCCCATTACTTACCAACTCGTATGTAACAGTTTTGTGCTTACACAATAAAGATTATGACTGGTTTTCTTTAAGACTCTCTTTTCTCAACTCTTATTTATAGAGAGCGCGCATGCTATATGATAAGTAGGGGATTTCGTACTTGCTGATAATGCATATTATATTCGTTTTTGTGGAACACGCCCTTTTATAAGATAGTAGACAACTTGCATTAACCTCGTTATATAGTGTTTTTGAAACATGCTGGTTACGAACATTATAATTGTTTATTTGTTTAGATCTTATAGATTTGTATGGGTCACACTCGTTTATAAAACAAATAACGGATTTGCGTGAAACTAGGAATATATATTCGATGATTAAGAACATGATGATTGTGAATATTATATGTGCTTTTAGCTAGGACACACAGTGAATTTGGAATACGACCTTTTATAAGAAGTTAACCGATTTTCAAGAATACTTGTTATATGGGATTTTGGAACACGCTGATTACAAATATTTCATTTGTTTTTAAATATGTGTTAGTTTAATTCGGATACAACCTTTGTATAAAGTAATGTTCAAGTATAGGCTATATAACTCGTAAATAGTAGAACATATAAAACTCTGTCTTTACATTTAGCAAAAGCACATTGACTACCACATACAACAATAGCTGTTGCCTCGATGACAAATGCCAAATATTTAACATTGAGTAACACCTAAACGGTAAAATATATTAAAATTCTGTTTCCAGTTTTCGGAACAAGAAGAGCAAAATAGGTGAGGTGAAAAGTGTGCAGCACGTATGAGACAATGCCACGTTTATCGAATTATAGTTAACACTGTAGAAAAAGCGATCAAAATTGTATAGTGAAGTAATATGTACTGTGTTTTTTTCCTTTTTAGATTCATTTTATGACCATTATTTATTATATCATAGCTTATATAAGGACGTCTATGAGCCTTATAACAATGTCTGTAAACTTGAGAAATAATATAATCATTATACAAAACTACTGCGTCAATTTTAAGCCCCTACAAACTATATTTTATAGAGCCAATTTGGTATATGCTTTATAGATTTCAGAGGTCAAAGAACAAATATTTAGCTGCATAATACGTAAAGGGTTCAACAGGGTATGTGAGCATTGAGAAGTGGTGAACTCCTGTATTATTTTTTTAAATGTGTATACCTCACAAACTATAAAATCTAGGTACAGAAAAAACAAATATAATATTAGTAAACAGCATGTTCGGAAACCCCCATATACCGTGTTTCATGAAAATTGGATACGTTCTTTACGCTGTAGTCTGCTGCTATGTTAAACAGTGTTCCGAAATTCGGCATGTGGTAATAGGCTTTCTAGGTTGTGTTTAGTTTCTGCTATGTCACATAGCGCTTGAAAAATGATAATAGTTTCTGATGCTTTGTTAATTAGGGGTTGAATATTATAGTGTTTTTTTATAATGTTAAATCTGCTGGTTGTCTTAACGTTACATAGGGTTTGTAAGCGTATATGCCATACACATAAGTAATTTCGTTCATATTAAATAGGAGTTAAAACAATGATTTTTGCCTTTTTTGTAAACTCTATTATGTTACACATTGGTTGAAAAAAGATCATAACCTTTTATAATCTATACTATTTTAAATACGGATTGAAAAGACGGACTGTAAAAGAGAACTTGTTTACTCCCATTATTCTCTGCTTGCGTTTATGCTCATAGGCCTATATTCTTTACTATGTTAATTAGGAATTGAAACCAATATTTAAAACTTTCGGGTGTAATTTCTGCCTTGTTAAATAGAGGTTGAATAAAAGTTGTCTTGAAATAGAACAATTCTATGAGTAGTAATTTTACCTTTCTAGACTGTGTTGAATCTCTGCTATGTTTAATTGGGTTTAGAAGCAATGCTTACATCCTTTCTTGCGTAATCACTCTTGTGTTAATTAAAACTTGAAAACGAGTATATCCCCATACTCTTTTATCAACATAAATACGAGCAAGAATCGAGAACGAGTTCTAGACTTGTGCAATCGCTGATATGTTCGTTAACAGTGGGAAAATGTGTAATCTTAAATAGAGGGTGAAAACTAGCACACACCCCATACTCTTTTATGTGCATTAAAAAGGTCATAAAAGAGAACAATTTCTATGAGTGGTCTCTGCTTGTTCAAATAAATTGGAAAATGTGAAATCTTTAATGGGGTTTGAGAGAGGGTTGTAAAATATGAGGAGAATATCTCTAAAATGGTCGTAAAAGAGAATGAAAAGTTTCTGGAACGTCTTCAGTATACGTTGTCAAATCTATGCTATGTTTAATAGGGATTGGTGTATGTATTCTCTGCTATGCTGAATAGGGTTGGTAACAATGGATGTAGCCCTTATTGTGTAGATCTCTTATGTGTTATCTTTGGTATGTAAATTAGGGACTTAAACAATTATTCTAGTATTTCTTATGGTATGTTCTATGTAGTGTTTTAGAAGGTTGCGAACGCGAGTACGTAAAAAAGAAAGGGAACGAGTTATAACATTTCTTTTTAAGGATTAAATAAAGGGGTCTTTAAGTGAGATCGAGTTCCCATATAGGTGTAGTCATTTTATCAGAGCTGGACAATTGTACGAGGTATCATAGATCATACGGCGTACGAAATTGAATCCTAGCTCTCTGCGCCGCCAAGGAAAAAACACTTTTTTGGAAATGCGATTGATGCAGAACTGGCTTTCTGATACTACAACATTTTAAATGTTCATTTTCAAGGAAGGAACCTACAGGTAAAACCTATATTAACACTACATAATATAAGTAATAATTACCGATACCATATGGTAGTTTATAATCTACATTTCTAGTCCTGAGTTTATTTAGATCAAGGTACCTTTTAACGATTTACTATATCCGTTATAGTTGTAAAATTGGAGTCCAGGATAAGAGTTGGGCAAAACCACATTGTTAGTGAAACGTCTGCCTGCAATCTGAGAACCTGGATTAACTCTTTGATGCACGGTTTTACATACAATATGGTATAATATTAGTACCACAGTGCTTCAAATAGTTAATCAGAAGACAACGCCAGGAGGAATGGAAGGAGGAAGAATCAATGAATTTTGAAGTGCCTATGATTTGGAGGGAATTAAGTTACCCCATCAAAGACACTTACTTTTTATTGTTTCTTCTATTCAGAAGGGAATTTCCAAGAAGAAGAAGCGGGGCTTGGTATATCCTAATATTCCTTCTGCAAGGCGCCAATTTCACATGGGGAAGGACTACCTGTCCCTGACTCACCGAAAGAATACGACCTTTCTTTCGATGATAATCAAGTTGTTGTGGCTCCTGAACCAAATACCTAGAACTAGCATAACTTTGTGGTAAACGAACCTAAATTGATCCACATAGACTCATTTAAGAAGAGCTACGTGATTACTCAGAGATTTACACATACAAAAAAGCAAAACATAAATTTTAGCGTCGCGGTTACAACATTGAAATTTATTGCAAAAAGAAGTAACTGTTTCAGTCCAGTAAAAATGAAATGAACACTTTGAGTTTTACGTCCCACGTTTCAGTCTAGGAATAGGAAAAATAAGTTCACTGCATTTCTTATTATGCAAGACATACTTGTGGTATATATATAGATATAATAAGTCTTGTGAAGGCTATTAAAATAAATTACAATCCTATGGAGTGGAGGCTTCTCACAGATTCGTCAAAGGTGACATTAAAGGTGCTTTTTCTCATATCATGCTTAAATTAATGCAAAAATCACAAATTTAAAGAATATATATTTTTTCAATCAACATTTGTTGAAGAGTGTATTTAGATGTTACAAAGTTTAATTATAAGTTTGTTTTGGATTCAAATTCTTATCTAATATTTTTCTAGAGTTGATATAAAAATTATTGCTCCGCATTATCACCAGAAACAGTAAAAATCAATTTATATATAGTTTAGTACAGTGTGATACAAATAGAATTGGCCCGTGGAACAGAGTCCCTGCGTACAAAGAAACACAGTAAAGGAATAATCTAATGCTGCTGTAACTTGCTTGTAGCATATGTTGAAAATTACCACCATTAATCTCCTGAATGACCACATGAATGAAAAGGACCTTGAGTTCGAGTGTTTGGACATATTTTGAAATGTACTTTCTTTGTGCAAAAAAAAATTGTGGAGCAAATACTTTTGTATTTCAAATGAAGTGCTTATAAAACTAGTAAAATATTTTTCAACGATAAAAATGGTGTACTTAAAATGAGATACCGTTAGAAATGTATCAATATATTTACCTATTTTTTATACATAACACTCATTGAGTCGACTAAAATGTAATGAGGAAAACGTTTGTAACGCTATAGCAAAGTATCGTAACAAGTATATTGACACATTTAAGCTTTGGAGAGAATATGATCTGAAAGTCAATTAATTAGAAACAAAGGTATGTTGAAAATGGCTGTTTATTGATTAAATTTCGTAAACTGAATTTATATGTCGTTTTAACTCTATGTTGCAGGCTCAAAATACAGCTCTCTACTGAAAACTAAATGTGGGTATTAAACAATACGAACAGAAAACTGTTCTACGTTTTATTTTCTTACTGTATCATCGTTTTTATCTTTGAGTTTGGATTTAACCAACTTATAAAACAACTTAGTGCCAAATAATGTGTAAATTAAAAAAAGAAATGTATTAGATAGTTAAGCAACTAACACAGCACTTCTTATACGTTGTGACTCATTACTTTCAATTACTTTCAAAACTAAATGCAATTCCAATTCGTTATTAGTTGTAGATCGGACTTGAGAAAACGGTATATTACTTAAACGGAAAACCATATATTCGGAAATAAAATTGTACGTTTTCTTCATACAAAGCTTTCGGTAACATCAAGTGTATTTCCTCCAGCACTCATACGCTTTACAATACCCAGATCTTATTTTTTTTTTACCTTCAAAAATATTTGCCTCTTGTTGATTATTTTCTTTATATTTTGTCCTATTCTTACAGACTTGATTAATTCTTGTAGTCAACGCCCAATAGTTTACTAAGTTACAACTAAAAAATCATTAACGATAAATTTATTCTACTAATATAACTATTGTAAGATATATGAGAGATTAATGTTAGGAATGAAGATATCAAGAAAACAATCTTGTGTTTTAGAACATACCAGAATGTGTTATATATTTTAAATTTTATTTTAAGTTTAAGTTTTATATGCATTAAAAACTTACGGAAATAATTTATCATATGTTCCATTCTTATGGATGGCGCAGAACGCTACAACAATTGGTAATGGTATAGTTTCTTCTGAATCAATATATTCCAGAGCATAAGCCGTTGCATTGTAGTAATATTTATTCCATAGGAAAAGAGAGATGTATACAGCAAATGCAACAAATAAGATCCAAACCAGTATCCACAAGGACCTTTGAAGAGATTAAAACGAGTGAAGTATAAATAAACCTATTGTTCTTTTAAAATGAAGAATAAACTAAAATATGATATTATATAACTGCTTAATGTTAGCATACCCTAATCCAAAGTACAACTTTCACTAATAATAATATCGAATCATTTGTTGTCAGCATCGCTTAGAGAATTTGTGGTATTTCTGATGTCATTCGAATCCAACTCCACCCCAGAGGTGGCTAGACCCCTTACGTTGTTTTAGGCTTAGTCAAAGGCAGTTACAACAATGATAAACAGGACCCACATTAGTGACGAGCCTATAATTTTTGAGGTTCCTTGGTAAATATGACGCTCCAGAGGCCGTCTAAGTTCAAGTTCACAGAAATCCATCATTAGACCGTGGAGGAGGGATGAAATTGTGGAATTTAAAAATAATTGGAAACGGACGATATTAGAGTCTGATTCATAATTTTCGAATCCCTAATTTGAATTCTAGCTTCGATAACTTTTAAGCTTATGTTCACCAAATATTTAATATAAATCTTCATTTCAAGGGAAAATAGCCATTTAAGATTACCAGTACTTTCGTTAGTGGCAAGGATGTTATGCTAAGTCGTTACTCGCTTCTAGAGCTTACACGATTTTATACTGCTTTTTGAATTTTCTTAATATTTTTGTTTATTCTTCTGAAGATCCATTCTCTTGTCCATCCTTTACAGTTGAATCGTTTAGTCCAGAACTAATTATTGTGAACATTAATTATTCAATGGAACAGAATCAAATGTTTGAAAAAGAAAATGACGTGATGTTGATTTATCACGAAATTAGATAGTCTGCAGGGATGTGCAGCTTTTTAACGATATTTTCCCAGGGTAGCAATGGAAAGTTAATCCACATGCCCACAGCACTTGCATTGATGGAGCAAACGTCATCAAGTGATCATATAGTCAAAAGAAGCAAAGCCACAAATGAATATGTATAGAGAAATTATTTGCCTTCGAGAAAATTAGACATCAAATGTATGAAGTTTGAAATAATTATTATGAACAAATTCAAGCTAAAAATGCAATGATTGACACAAATGTTTGCATTCATGAAATGTATTTTACTAAGGAAACAATTTGGTCCTACAATATAAATAGAGATGTATTTTTAATATACCAGCAGTACTCAGACTCTAACTGCGATATGGTGATTTATCAGATCAATGCTTTGAGTAAACTAAATTCATGAAAATCAATTATGTTGGCCCAAAACAATTTTCATATCAATGACCCTTGAATAAAATAGAAAAGAAAGAGAATGACGGAAATATATTTTAAATTGAAATAAATAATATTTCATTTTAGAATGTTCAAATTTAATAAAAGTTACATAAGAGTTAATTTTTCACAGTCGTCTTTTTGGACTTTAGAGCAATTTGATCACTTTAGTTAGAAGACGCATTATATGATCTTAATTTTTCACAAATAGTTGTTGCAGTTTGTTACTCAAGATATGGAGAAAATATTCTGGATGTCAAAAATTCCACCGCAAATCTCTTCTTAAAGTTTAAGTTGTAACTTTTTCGACATTTTAGAGCAATTTAAATTTTTAATTGGTGTTTTTTTATGAATATGGTTATCCGTGTGTATAGGCTAAACAAATGAGCCTCATTATATCAGCTTTGACCTGCCAATAATATTTATTTAAATTTTGTTTCTCAGGAATTATCATTGAAAATCTGTACATCTATTTATGAATCATTCTTTATATGACCAATGAAACACTTACGTCGTGTTATATCAATAGATTTTACTCATTATATATTTACTTTCATTTTTGTTTACTTAAAGTTTAATAAAATGAGCAGGTTGGTTTCTGATTATATCAAGTTAAAACCGCATATTTCATTAAACGCTGGATGTGACAAAAAATCGTTTTAAGTTCGACTTTTCGTACGTGTACCTTAGATTGCACATGCCTGTAAAAAAGATTATTTTCCACACATTAAAAATAATTTTACATAGGATGTGTCCCACCTTTGACTTTCTTATTCTGCCGTGTCCTTTGTACCTTGATTCCTGAACAAATTTGACAGTTTACGAAGATATTTGCGGATTTCGAGGGATTATATATTTCGGTGTGTGCATGAAGAACAAGTCACAAAAATGTGCTATTAAAATGTTTATGGTGTGTCATACCGATATTTTAAAGCACAGACTATAGAAGTGAACGCAGGCAAAGATGTTTAAAACAACAGTGTTTTAGAGCTTCTTGGGAATCTTCTTGAAAAGTATTTTGGTAAATACCATACTGTTTACATGGACCGTTTTTGCAACGTCGCCTAAACATTTCGATAACCTGTGGAAAAGCAAACAATGGCTGTTGCAACGTTTATACCAAACAGAAAGGACTACTAATAACTGTCCTATTGCCAGAAGCTACTGTTGTTCAAGAGAAATTTAAAAGAAAATTACATGATGTATCAGCCTAAATATCACCTCTTGTAAGTGAAGTGGAAAGGTAAAATATATCATGGTGCTTTGAAACAAATGCCAATCAACATCGTCTGATAATACTTCAAAATGAAAAGAACGATTTGTCGCAAAAATCAACCAGATGTATACTAGTGCTAGACTACAATATAAACACCGTTGATATGACAAAGAGACCAACTGGTGGCATATTATCCCTTCAATAAGAAGGAAGTAAAGTGGTGGAAGAAACCATTCTTCTACATGTTGATTATGTCACCTTGAAATTCAATTATTTTATATACGAAAACGAGAGAATAACAATGCGCATTTGGCAGTTGTTCTGTAGTAAGTAGGAGATCCCTTAATTGGAAAAGCAGGGAATGTTAGGAAGTCTCCCAAATATCAACTGGAAGCAACAGACTGAGTGGGAGGCAATTTATGCAGAAATTTCCTGCTATAGCAAAAACAGCTAGACACTTTAGATATTGTGAAGTCTATGTGATGCAGGAAAGACAAGGGATGCCAAATGAATACGAAAGAACAGATGTATGTGTTCTGAATCGAATCTAGGTATTCCCATCCTGAAATGTTTCACGTGATTCCATATGAAAAAATACGTCTAGAAATCAAATGATGGATTTTTCTATACTGAAAATAATGTTCAACGTAAAGTATTATAGCGCTGGTAAGTACACATGTAAGGTTGTAACGATTATTTGGATAGGTAGAGTAGGAAATGCTTTTAATTTGAGGTAATAGATATAAATACTGAGCAGTAGAATGATTTGTAATTCTTTAATGAAATTCACGAAGAACTGGTCGATTTTTTGAGTATTTTTTACTAAAATACCCAAGTTTTAATAGTGTTAACCACTGTTCCATATCCCTTATCAAGACGCTTGAAGTTAGTTCATATAATGATCCATAATAATTTCAAAACGCATCTTCAACCCTGACATGGTGTATTACTATTTCAACAGTGCACTGATAAACCTTGAACTATAGCATAACAGTTTCTGTTAAATTCCTAATTTTATGGTTAGTACTCATATACGAAAGAAGCATCAAGAAATGTCGTCACACGAGGCAACCATCTGCTACCCAATAATGAATATGTATACCTGCTATTACTATCGAATAGCAAAGTTGGAAAATGTGGTTATCAGAAAATATCTTTTGCCAATAAATATTTTACAAAATTTTCAGAAGTTAAGAAATATCAGGAAATAAAAGTAGACTTATTGGAGTTAGTATCAGTTCTATTTGCCAGCCTAAATTACTTTCAAAGCGTTCCAGACAAAATCCATAATCTAACCATAAACGAATAGTGGTACTAAAAGTGTACGTAGGCCAAAAGTATGTAATGCATAAGCGCTGTATATCTAAACGTGAAACATATATGTCTTAAACATAAATACACCAAAAATATAAATAGGAGAACAATTTAGCAGGTACTCGTCTTTCATACTCTAGATTACGAAATGTCCTCATCATCACGAGGAACGAAGAAAAGTTCAGTAATGATTTCAAAACAAACAAAAATTAATAATAGAATGTACCTTATCAAAGCAGAGAAGATAGCAGCAGTTAGTACTTCAAATCAATAAATTGCTGAAGGTATCATAAAATTATCCCTGATATTACAAAACGAATGGTTGTTTCAAATATTAAATAAAATATCTAAAGTATTTTAGAAGAAAATTTAGTTACGTATACGAAGAGTTATTTGGCAACAATCAGCTAAAAAATCTTTCATAACGCACATTCGGAGTTGGTAAACTGAAAATTGAATAAAGAAAAGCAGTCTCAACTTTGTTATGGATTTAGATATTTGTGAAACTTTATTGTCATTACTCTGCAGCACATAATAAATAGTATATCGCTTTACCTAATGTATCGTTTAACAAGCACATTGGAAATAACTAATAACTCACCCAATGCCACTTTATGCATTTTTACGAACATTTTCGCTTAGGAGAACTGTTAAGTTCTAGTAACGCTGGCTATAACATGAAATGTCCCCTTGAAGTTATTGCAAGGTAAAATCTGCGTTTATTTTCAATTGATTTAAAAATTAGAAGAGTGTTTGAAGGCAAATCATCCACACACACACACACAAAGAGACTAGGGAGGAGCGTTTTACATTTTAAAAAGTGTTGCTAACTTGATCAATTTTTATCATATCTCCGGAACTGTTTGAGATACCGAAATGTTGTAAATGACAAAATAGTTTTCACGTCCATTGTAAGCAATAAAAAATAACTAGATATGATATTTATCCGAACCTTTTCTTCCTTATGAAGAAGCTTCGTTAATGCGCATTTGAAACATGTCATGCTATGATCATGATATCCAAGGCAAAATAACTTTCCATGTGCGAGTTCCTTAGTATTCTGCTGTGTGTGTGTGCAATAGACATTTCCAAACTTTAGATTTTTGTGGTACTGTAACACTTTAATTTGTAACACTGAATAATAAAAGTAGTATTTCACTTTTACTATTCACATGGTCATTTGGATAATATGTAATAATATGACTTAGTGCCATTTGAATAAATATAGCTTTTCATTGCGTTGGAAATACTGTTTGTTGTGCTTTTCTGTTGAATATATGCAAAGATATCTCCCTGCTTAGAGTATCTTAGTGCAAAGTGTTACTTTCCTCTTTCTTTCGGTTTAGCCGCCATCTATCTATCTATCTATCTTTTTATCTATGTATCTATCTATATATCTATCTATCTATGTATCTGTCTATCTATTTACCTAGCTATCTCTCTATGCTTGGTGGACAATTTATCCTTAACACCACGGAGATTATTTCTGTAAAACAAATATAAAAAGAATTGAACATTTCCCAAGCAACTTTTTGCAGTTTTTGTAAGTATATTGGTAAACTTTACAGCGGTACCTGAAAAAGGAGTGTGGAGCGTTTGTGAAGTGATTAACCCCATGTACAGATGATGTAGTAAAATACTCCTTTAGTGAGTTTTTGAACGCTTCAGCCATCTCGCAAATGCTTCTTCCTCTCGTGTCTCTGTCTTGAAGGTAAGAACTGGAAGAATATTTACATAAATGTAGTTTAGTTATTGCAATTAAAAGCAAAATGAAATTATATAATTGTAAAGACAAGGTATATAAATTTTATGGCCAGTATTATCAGGATCTCATTTATGTCAAAAATAGGCATAAAAACTGACACTCATATTTTGTAAGTAACACTAAATAAGGCGAAGTAACTCTGTGAAATTTCATAAATGGTAACAGTGTGAAACATAATGCAATTTTAAGAGACGTAAATGGAGTGCGAGTTTTGGTTGATACGTTTTTTGTAGGGTATACGTTTTAGTGTCATTTGTTTTTGATGCATAAACAAGGACAGAGTAAACTATTCTACACGATGTGCTTGGATTCGGGAATTACAAATGTAAATGACCTGCTGGTGTGAAGTGTAATAGGCCAGATATTTCGTTTTCACGATTACGAATTATGTTTCTGAAAGACGAACAGTCGAAGAGAATACATGACAAATCGGAGACTTACCAAAACTCAGCACGTCAATCTTGTATTACATTAAATATAATACTAATTCCAAGGAGAATTACTTTATCATATTATGGAGAACTTGAGGTAGCGTAAGATAACAATCACCCCGATCATCATTCATATTGCCGGCTAAAAGGAATTATACTCTTATGTAATACGATTATACAATAACAAAAGGCTGAGAAGGTGTGTGAAGCTTATGTATAATTCATGGTAATATTTTATTGAGACATGGGTTATTTTTGTCCGGGTGTACTGTTGGAGACGAAAATTACATACATGATTTCTTCACAATTGTTTACAATATTTCAGTGGTCAATAACTATTTTTTATTTGTTATACAAAAATTCCCTTCCATGTTGCACGATTCTAAAATACATGGAAGAAGAAGATTGGAGCACCAACCATCGCTTCTTGATCTCATTTTCACGTAACATGTCTGTCAGATTTTGACATAGAACTCAAACGAGCATTTATTACAAAAGGAACAGCTGTGGGATTCAGATACCATATGTGAACACGTTGTCAATTATGTCCAAAATATATTTAGTGATAATCAAATAAGATGACACAAATATGAATATTTCGGATAATTTTGAAATGGATCGAGATGCAATCATCAGAATTGCTACTGACAAGATAAAAGTCTGACGCATTATACAACTAGGTCCTTTCAGTGAAGTGCCGGCGCCATCAAATCAATACATAAGCACCTCATACCTGTTTGAATTAGTTCAACACTTTTGCCTTACATGTATAACTGCTTGTCACATGAGTGCTGTATGTACCAAAACTATGTTTCTGAAGCTACACTAACCGTGAAAAGATTTAAAAATACAGCTTTACAATAAATCGAAAGCTCCTTACCTGATCATAACCTCGTCAACAAGATTTATGCAGAGAAATGAAAATTCCTGATTCTAATAGAACGTTTCACGTAGAATTCGAATCTGCAATCAGTTTTTATCCATCACCCTAATTTTTTCCGTGACAGAGGGTTTTCGGGAAATTTCCCCCAAAATTTACTTTTTTTTTTACAATTTTTGTACCTGTATCTCGGGTACCGTTAGGTATTTAAACACACGCATTGCATTTTAGGTTAGACTGATGTATACTTAGTAAGCCCTATAAGTTTCGTGAGAATCGCATTATTCTTTCTAGAGAAATAAACATATTTATATAAAATATGCTATGTGTACTTTTCATTTTACATTATTCATTAGTGCACATAAATCACATATAACTTCCACGAAAAATATAATAAAAGCACGCCTTATACCTCATTTACATCCAATAAAACATATTTTCAATGATGTATACACCATGTCGCCATTTTTAAATGAGGGCATTTCTAGAGGGATTTTGTGGGAAATTCCCTCCAAAAAGTAGTTTATAAGATTTGTTGTCTCAACTTGTTATTTGTATATAGTGAAGCAGGAACTGCACTAAAACATAATTTTGTGTCTACTTAATAAGTAAAGTTAATTTCATGTCAATCTCATTATTCTGTCTATTTATATAAACTATTGTGTCTATTTATAAATAATAAAGAATACACTATGCAAGACTTTTACCAAACACAAAAACTGAACGTTGACGTATCATTGTCGGCACATAGATGGATACTCAAATACAAGCACAAATAAACTCATGTTTTCTGTGGGAAATAAGACACTTTTTAATATTTTGATCCGGCAACAATGCATAAAAAAATTGATGACTTACGTAGCCTGATGACTGTTTGTAGCGTTGAGTGACTGTCCAAGCTGGACGTGTTTTAGATGTGCCCGCGTGTACGTTTAAGTGTTCTTGCATTGTGGAGTTCGAATAGATTGTGTTGTGTGATCATGCACTGAGTTAGATTACGTTTGTGTTGCTTCATGGTTGGTGGAGTGTAGATTCGTGTGTATATGTGTGTGATACCTTACAGGATACAAGATGCCGATGAAGTGTGTAAATCAACTGGACAATTTCTGTTATGTATGTGGGGAGATGACATTTAAATCGCAACGTCGATGTTTTACTCCACTTGTGAGGAAGTGTTATCAGTTATATTTTGGTTGCTGTGTAGGAGAACAAGATAAGAACTGGGCTCCTCACTACATTTGTTGTACTTGCGTGAAACGTCTGACTGGGTGGGCAAATGGTGAACGAAACATGAAGTTCGCAGTACCAATGATCTCGAGGGAACCAAAAGATCATTCTTCAGACTGCTATTTTTGTATGACAAAGATAACACGAATAACCAGTAAAGGTAAGCACAGAGTACAGTACCCTAATTTGTCATCAGCAATTAGGTCAGTTCCACACAGTGCAGAATTACCTGTACCAGTAACTCCTGCTCATCTTACGGTAAATGAGGATTACTTACTTCATGCAACTACTCAAGTTCCAAATGAAGAAGATGATCCTGCTTATGTACGAAGCACTTTCATATTGGATCCCCATCTGAAAACTCAGGGTGAACTAAATGACCTCGTACGGGATTTTAAACTTCTTGCTTCTAGACTTAAAGGCTGGAAACTGCTCCATCGTGACACTAAAGTGTGTATTTTTCGAAACCGTCATACAGAGTTTCAAAACTACTATTCTCAAGGAAATGATTTTGTGTATTGTCACAATGTATGTGATGTGATGGATACACTCGGACATTCACATATAAGTGCAGAGTAGAAATTGTTTATTGACTCTTCCAAAACCAGTTTGAATGCTGTCCTTTATCACAATGGCAACAAAATTCCTTCAGTGCCTTTGGTTTATGCAACGAATATGAAGGAAATCTATGAAAACGTCAAAATAGTGTTAGAAACAATTCGGTATGAGAAATACAAGTGAACCGTTTGCTGTGAATTTAAAGTTAATTCTTTGGTAGGAGGTTTGGTAGGAGGTTATACGAAATATTGTTTTTTCCTCTGTGAATGGGACAGCAGGAACAAAGCGGAACATTACATCAAGAAGGAATGGCCAAAGCGTGTATTAACTCCTACACAGAAGAATGTTGGTTATTGCTCACTGGTGAGCCCTGATAAGATAATTCTACCTCCTCTTCACATAAAGTTGGACCTCTTTAAAATGTTTGTTAAGGTATTGGACTAAAGTAATGCAGGATTTTGTTACCGCAAGGAAAAATTTCCTCGGGTTACTGACGCTAAAATCAAGGAAGAGATTTTTGTATGCTCCCAAATAAGATGTTTGATTCGTAACTAAAAATTTGCGGATCTCTTAATTCCGGTTGAGAAAGCAGCTTGTTGTTCATTTAAATGTTTAACAGAGAATGTTTAAGAAACATGGAAAACCCCAAATTACCGTGAAATTGTGAGTTATTTCCTGCAATCATTCAAAGAAATGGGTTGCAACATGTCCCTTAAAGTTCACTTTATAGACTCCTACCTGTATTTCTTTCCTGAAAACCTTGGTGCTGTTAGTGGTGAGTATGGGGAACGTTTTCATCAGGAAATTTCCTCCATCAAGAATAGATACCAGGGACAGTGGAGTTCACAAATGCTGTTCTTACTGTTGGACACTCAAAAAATATGTTCCACAGTCAAACACAGAAGAAAGTCGACAACTAAAAGATTTTAATCAAGGTAAGTAAGTGTTTATTTATTAAGAAGTTACCTTTCACTTCTTTTGTGTTATTTATTAAGTATACATAAAATTATGTTTTAGTGCAGTTCCTCTCTCTGATATAGCAAGTTAAGGAAAAATGTTATAAATGAGGAAATTTCCCACAAAATAACTCTAGAAACTCCCTCATACAAAGATTGGTGACACGGTGTATACATCATTGAAAATATGTTTTATTTCAGATCCAGTAAGGTATAAACCATGCTTATATTGTAATTTTCGTGGAAGTTATTTTTTGATTTTATCTGCACTAAAGAATATGGTAAAATGAGAAGTGGACATAGCATATTTCTCTATAAAGAACAATGCGATTCTTATGAAACGTAGAGGGCTTACTAAGCATAAATCAGACTAACATACAATGTAATTTGTGTGTTTATATACCTAAGGGTAGCCGTACTACAGGTATGAAAATTGTAAAAAGAAGGTAATTTTAGGGGAAATTTGGAGAAAATCCCTCTGTCACGTGAAAACTGAGGTGATGTAGAAAAACTGATTTCAGGTTCGAATTCTATGTGAAAAGTTCTATTAGAATGGTGTATTTTCTTCCGTGTGCCAGAGAAAAAGTATATTTGTTGCCTAGTATAATTAATCTTGTAAAATTATTTCAATAGATTAAGAAAACATGTTAAAATTTAATTAAACGTCAATTTTTAGATATTTTATTATAGATGTGGAATTTGATTCATGTTTTTAATATAGAGATTTAAAATGAAGTTGCATATTTCAGTGTAACATATCACTATTATGGCCTTTATGCTAATAGAAGGCAATTCAATGGATGATTAAGTCCAGCGATATGCACAGCCTATAGTCTACAACAAAATTGTTTCTCAGGAACGGAACAAGAGTTCTACGTACCACAGGTCAGACTCTAATACTTACCTTGTAAAACAATGTAGCTATTTGAGACCACCGAAAATTTGAGGACGTTTTAAAGTCTTTTAAGAAGTATAATACACTACTTCGTGTATGTAGTAGTTATTTACATTGTTATGAATACCACAAAGCTAACATGAAAATCCATTTAAATAAGCATCTACTAGATTAAAATTTCCGGTAATTTCGAAAATGTTCACCGATAAAATAAGGGATTTATACTCAGCTCATTGCAGGTAGTTTTTCATTTTCTTTTACTAGAAAAAATCTCTATGGAATATAAATAATATGAAGGAAAGCAAGTCTGGAACATGCAAATTTTACGTCGCGTTTAAGAAGTGATATGAAAATACTTACGTCCATAAACAAGTAGCACAAGAAAGAACGAATACACTAAAATAGGTTTGTATCATAAATGTTTCCCTGCGAACTACACTAGGCAGTACAAATACAATTATTTGTAAAGCTCTGAAACATATAATTTTTGTATATTCAAAGAAGTCTTTTAAGATCCTCTACAGATTGCCAACGATACTAGAAGATACCAAATACTTGTGGACTCACAAGTGTGCATAAAACGTCGGACCTTAAAGTTGCATGATGTGGCAATATTTTACGTAGCATAAATAATGTTCTACGAAATTATTACTTTACTTTTGTATTAGATAACATGGAGATATATATTTTAAATATAGTATACTCTCGAGTATTTCCCAACCCTTTCCTGCGAAAATATTCCGCATAGGCACGGACGTTTGGGCGATTCCATTCCTATGATTAGTGTGTGCATCAGTAATATGAACAAAATATTTCTCTGGAATAGTCCGTTGTAGATGTCATTGCAAGGAGGGGTTGTAATAGTACAGTCCGTTAACAAGTTTCTAATTTTGGGGTATTCCAGATACATAATCCTACTTTTTACAGTGGTCCAGAGACCCTCAAAACCTGGCCAAGATTACCTTTTCGTGTAAAAGTTGAAATCTTTTCGTTGCAGATGTGTTATGTTATGCTAAAAAATAAGACAAAATGATGGAAGAACATATATATTAATGTATTTGCACATATTTGTACAACGATAATATTTTTCCACATGAAATAAAGCATTACAACAGCTTATGATTTTTACACATAAAGGCTATTCTGATTCCTCCTGAGATGCAAAACAAGAATAGAAAATGTTCACTAACAATTTTAATAATATATTTGCAAATATTTACACAATGAGAATAATCTTTTGCCCGTGAAATAAAGAATTACGAACAATTTATAATTTGTACACACTAAGCCAATTCTGATTCGTTCTTAGATGACACATGTTAATGAATGAGAAAAAGAAAGCAAAATTATGGAATAACTAAGTAACTCTATGGTCTTTAAAACCCGGAGGTTCAATGCCGCGTTCACAAAAGCTTTCCCTTGACGTCTATCCTTAGCTAATTGGATCCAGTTTCTACTTTGTACTCGTATCTCTGCGAGATCCATCTTAATATTGTCCTCCCATCTGCGCCTAGGTCTTCCTAATGGTCGTTTTCCGATGGGTCTTTCAATTTCGACTTTGAAAGCGTTTCTACTTTCTTCCATTCGAACTACATGACCTGCCCACGTAAGCCTCCTAGACTTGACGACCCTAACAATGTTGGGTAAACCGTATAAATTATGTAGTTCCTTGTTATGAAGTTTCCGCCATTCCCTATTCCCGTTCCTCTTGGGTCCGAATATTCTTCTCAGGATCTTGTTCTCAATTACTTTCAATCGATGTTCTTCCCTCAGAGTAAGTGACCAAGTTTCGCAACCATACAGAACAACAAGCATGATTATCGTTTTATATATTTTAAACTTCAAAGTCTTCGACAGAATTCGCGACGACAGGATATTTTGAACCGAATAGTAACACGAATTCCCTGCTATTAGTGGACATTTAATTTCTTCGTGAATATGATTTTCGTCTGTTAATATGGATCCTAAACATCTGAAAGTACCCAGTTTATCAAAAATATTATTTAATATTTTAACGCATCCACAATTTGCCGTATTACGGTCCCTACGCCCTTCCATGTATTTAATTTTCTCTGCATATACTTCTAAACCCATGTCCCTGCAAACGTTTAATAAGGTCTCTGCATTTCTTTCTATTGTTCTCCTATCATCTCCCATTAAATTTATATCATCAGCATAAGCCATAACCTGGTGAATACCGTTCAACTCTAGGCCCTGGTTGTTATCTTTGATTTCCCTTATGTCGTATGGCGATTTTCCAGCACAAAGTTAAATAATACTGGTGTCAACGCATCTCCTTATTTCAGGCCATTTTCTACGTAAAAGCTCGTGGACAAAAATTTTCCTACTCGGACTTTAATTTGGGATTCATTTAAACATATCTTAATTAATTTAATTAGCTTTCTCGGTATTCCAAATTCTATAAGAACATTGTACAATGTTTCTCTCCTAATCGAGTCGTACGCCTTTCTAAAATCAATAAGTAATTTATGTACCAGGGTATTGTATTCCCACATTTTTTTCAAGTATTTGGGGAATGGTTAATATTTGGTCGATAGTTGGTCGTTTTCACTTAAATCCGCACTGATAATCTGCAATACTTTCATCTGCGTATGGGGTCTATGTTGCAAATAGAATATTTGAAAGGATTTTATATGATGTTGACAGAAGAGAAATGCCTCGATAACCATTACAGTCAGTTTGGTCGCCTTTCTTATGAATTGGAACAATGATTGATCTTTTCCACTCTTGTAGCAATTCTTCCTTGTTCCATATAAGGAGAATGAGTTTGTGTATCTTGTTCCATAAATTTTTGCCTCCAGTTAAAATTAACTCACCCGGAATTTCATCTACACCCGGAGATTTGTGTTTCTTTAATTTCTTTATAGCGGTTTCTGCTTCTATTCGGTTGGGTTCTGGAATATACAGTTCTGCGGTGTGTATTTTCCTTTCTCCATGCACATTAGTTTTTGGCTGCGTGTTCAGCAAATCGTCAAAAATATTTCCATCTATTTAAGAGGCAATCCTTGTCAGTGAGAATTGTTCCGTCAGCTTTATTTAATATATAAGCACGAGGTTGATAACCTTTCTTAAATTCGCTTGTCCCCTTATACATGTCCCGAATATTTTTATTTTTACTATTATCTTCGAGTTCCTTAATTTTAGTTTCAATCATCGTGTTTCTTTGCTCTAAAAGTTTTGGAAGTTTCCCGCGTGATATCTGCGAAATTTTGTGTAGTTATTTTATTCGGATTTTGAAGCCAGCGCAATTTTGTCTGCAATCTCAAAATTATGGAATAACAATTATAATAATATATTAGGACAATAAGGTAATCTGTTTCCACATGAAATATAGCATGAGTGAACAGTTTTTATACATTAACCCTATTCTGATTCATTCTCAGATGACAGCTGCTCTGAAGTCTCCATCTCTTTCAAAAGGTTCAGTACGGCTGAAGATAAGTTCCTTTTCTTGTGCTTCTCTGCTGTGGGATCCCGAAGCGTGGATATCTCTGGGTCGCTTGTTAGGAGGAGTCGCAACACACATCCTTCATTGTTTCTTTGCGTGAGCACTTTCGGGAATGATACTCCCGATAATGTTTAATATGGCTTCATGAACCTCCTTCTAGATCTGCTCAATGCCTGTGCGAGATTATTGAGAGCCAATTAGCGAGAATTTTGTGAATGGAGGCGGGCATGTAGAACCATGAATAATGCTTGATGTGGAGATCCCTGATATCGTTTGCCCAAGCTTCAAATTTGTTTGGATCGATAGCCAGTCCACAAGACAAGGCCTGCAGCAAGACGCAACACTGCTCAACAAGCTTTTCATTCAGACTTGTTATTGCTGCAATTTATTGATAGTTTCCAAAAAAAAAAAAAAAACGTCTGGCTATATTGCCGTCGTTGGAAGTACCAAGGCCGCCTTGCCTTTGTTCGTGAACATTGAGGTCTCACTCAGTTTGATGACCTATTGGATATCTTTTTCTTTTCATCATGATCTGGTAATCGCCTTTCCGCACCTACAATTTATTAATACACAAACGGTATGCCATATGCAGCAACCACTCCATAAATCTAATTCTGGCATCTGGCGTGGACAATCCAAATGGGAAATTTTCCGGATTTTCAGCTTTGGATCCCTTCTGAAAGGAATTCATTTCTTTTGGATTAGCGCCGAACACGTAGCAAGATTGTACCGATCTTGCTTGTGTCTCGGCGTTACATATTATATCATCCACCATTTTGGACTACAGATTGCGTGTAACCTCGAATTCAGTTGTTTCTATATTGTAATCTCGTAACAGCGGAATACTAATGCAGCTTGGAGTCAGCCACATAATGCTATTTTTTGCATTAGGCTATCTTCAATTAGGCTATTTTTTACCTTGCAAGTTCTTCAGTTTCTTTCCTTAATTTTAACTTTATTGGCCGACAATATTTTGTGGATGAGGAACGTTGATTTTGTCACACAACAACCCTTTTTTCTAATAACAAATTTGCAGAGGCACAGCTGACGTAAAATAAAAAATGTCGCTCTCTTGAAAGTCCTCCTCCCGAGCGGTCTGTTTGTATTGGGCTTGCCCGGAGGTTCCGTCACATCCCAATTTGGCAATCAGCTGCAGAGATTTCTGAAACTTTTCAGGGATAGTTTTGAGCACAGATTCATGTACTTGAGAATTCTTGTAGTTGTATGGTCAAGGGGAGACTGCAGAACTACTTCAGCTACAGATTCTGTTACGTTAATGACTTCAAGATAGCGTCTTTCTTTGCGTCCAGAACATGGTTGTAAGCAGGATATGTATTGTGATCGAAGTCCTTCACCCCGTTTTTAGCAGCTGGTACTGCTGAAGTGTCAGATCCCCCTCGAGTATCAGTGCTAAAACCTCCTCTGGGTTGTAACATTTGCGATTCTGGTTTTGGGTATGTGCCCATGACTTTCGAATCTTGTCAGCCCTGGTAGACGGTTCTTCCTTCGTTTTTTTCTAATTCTCTCTCCTCTCTATATTTCACTTGAGTGACATAAGAAAGATTAGTACTGCTGAATTAGGAGCTCAATGTTTCTTTTCTTCTCCTCTTAGAGCGCTCGGTGCTGACAGAGAAAGCCACCTCTGTCGTCCAGGTCCACCTACACCTGCTGAAGTCGATGGCCCCAAGCCGTTTTCACTGACAGGTTCAGTCATATTTAATAACTCACAGTCCAGCGAATCCGCATTCTCCTCTTCCAATTTTTGGTGATTCGTGTAGCACGTGTCAAACATGTTAAACAATTTCGAGCAAAACACGTGCACACTCTAATTGGCTTCCTTTGACAATTCAGCAGATGCTTTATCTTTGAGGTACATGAAGAGGTGTTCCTTTTTCACCTCTCTGTCTCCTTTTGCCCTCCGAAGGACCTACATTACCTGTCTTCTTGATGTTTAATAGGGCATGGCTGAAAAATAGAAGAAAAAAGACTACAGTAACAAATAATTTTGCAATTTGTACAATGAGTCTTACCTACAACACAAATGTTTCACAGAGGAGCAAAAATGAGCTAGTTTGGTTGACGGTTTCTGAAAGAGGAAGATTCTAACTACTTCCAGAGTGCGATACCAAAGTAGAAGTACGTGGAAGTCAAAAGATGACTCTACAAGAACAAAAAATACACATAACATTTCTTGCTTCAACTTACTTGCATTTCATCACTTAAAATCGATAAATTTAATAGCCACACAGTAATTTAAACTCATCAACATAAATAGTAATATTTATAGATGAACGAAAATACTTCACTCCAGGTGGCTACAGGAAGGCTAGGTAGAAAACATTCTCACATTTTGTTGGCGCTAACTTAGAAATCTTCAGTAATTAATGCACAAGGTCAACCTCTCACTTCGGAAGTCAATTTCTGACTAAGGGGTGACCATTTCTTTAAGATCCAGGTAGGTTTCAATACGTCAGGTCATTGAATTTCAAACATATTTCGTTATTTGCTATTTTTAAAGAGTTGGTTTTTGGCCTAGTTTTGGGCTTTCTGGAGCACTGTGCACTTAGAGAACTCTTTAAGAAATTATTTGCAAGAACTATAAGGGAGGAGTTCTGTAGGAAACTAAAACTGCAAAACTTCGAAATCGTTATGTTTAAGTGTATAAATTTTGGGGGTTGGAATAAGGAAGCTTAAAGTTGCGTTCTGGTCGTAATGCTCGATGACGTTTGGGCTTGTAATTACGCCACTTAATAATGCGTCTATTAAATAAAAGTCACAATGTGTTTTTGGTTTGTGGAATTAAAATATTGCGTTTCAGTGCTGAGAAAGGTCGAAACAATATTTGGGAAAACACCCCCACCAGAAACACATATCAAGAGGTGGTGCGATAAATTCAAAGAAATGGGAAATGTGTAAGATTTACCACGCAGTAGAAGGCTAGGAACGATTGACGATGTGATACACACGTTGCAGGACAGCGTAACCTTGAATGCAATGAAGTTGCTTAAATTTAGGTGAATGGCACTGGGAAAACCGAAGTGAACGTTACACAAGATCGTGCGCAAGAATAAGAAGGTCCGGCCCTATAAGTTAAAATTTGGCCACAATCTGATAGAGGAAGGCTGTGACATAAGAATAGAATCATGTGAGTCAATGCTTACCCTCTTACAAGAAGATGGTGACCTTCTGTCTTCACTTCTGTTTTCAGAAGAAGCCACATTTTATGTGTCGGAGAAAATTGAACAGGAAATACTGCCGAATTTGGGGGGTGCAAAATCCACGTAAATTCAAGGAGCACAAGCGGGGTATTCCCAAAGTCAATGTGTGGTGGGCTGTTTCAATATACCACATTATCGGACTTTTTTCTTCGAAGAATAGACCTAAATGGTAACAAGTATCTGAACGTGCTACAAACATTCCTTTTGCCAGAACTTACGAGGTTATGCATCCTTAATGATGACCACATGCAACAGGAGGGTGCAACGCCGCACTATGCCCTTCAAGTTGGACAGTTACTTAACGAAGAATTTAAGGAGAGATGGATTAGCCGAAGAGGACCCACACCTTGGACTGCAAGATTACCAGAGTTGTCTCCTTGTGATTACTGGGTGTGGGGACACGTGAAGACTAGAAGTGTATTCGCAAAACCCAGCTAATCAGCACGATCACAAGAACAAAAAACTGATGAGATTATAATCATTCCAGACGAACATCGCCAACACGCAATTCTTGGTTTCCCAAAAAGACTGCAAGAGTGTTTGTATGTGAATGGCGCACAATTGGAAGTTTGGCGATGAACCTTAACTTTCTGAAACAAAACTTTGAACGTTTCTGTAAGTACACCAAAAATTATTTGTGAATACATTATTCAGTTTCCTAGTTATAGAATTTTAATTTCCTGCATTACTTTATGGACTCCCGGTATATGCACTAGTATGTGTTTGGGCTTTACGCACACTCGTAATTGAAAGTGTAACGGCTGATTAAAACATAATTTGGGTGTGAAACATATATGAAGCTCACAACTCGATTAACTTACACTTATCTTGATACTTTCTGTTGGTAATATAAGTGTCCATACATGTGACCTTTACATACATGCCTGTCTTCCATTCTTAACCGCATCACTTAAGTTTAAGTGGTGCATATATATACACCTAATATTAGTGGTGCATATATATATATGCACACATCAATATTACAGAGATTGTTTCCTTAGTGGCGATTTCAAACTGCACTTCCCTTAAGAGAAACCAGCCTTTAAATTTATTGTGCGTAGTATTCAAGATGAGTCATTATGTTAAATCATTTTACATTAGTTGTTTCGAAAGGTGACGTTCAGTAACCTCATAAGGTAGTGGATCTATTCAATAACACTAAGTATTACTCTGCCTAATATACTGGCAAGAATTATATGAGTTTTATCTAACTTTTATTAGGTTCATTATCAATCATTCTTATTATAGTTTAGTATTTTTGTTGTGTAATGCTGTTCAATAAGTTGATGGCATACCGTTCTTGTCACTAATGCCAATATTTATTATGCAAGCAATTATACATTCATTATGACATAAAAATCATTTATGCTTTGTAATGTGTGACCGTTTTAATTATATTTGCGCCACCTAAATAAAATGTGAAGAAAGGAAAAGGTAAATAAAAATATAGTAGAATGCATTAAAAAATATGAACTATTTTTTGTAAAAGTGTCTAAAATCAAAGTATTTACGCATTCAGGCAAAATACTCACCATCCATAAATATCTGAATTGTGTTAAAAGTTAGTGTTGCAAATTTGTAGATAATGATGCATCAAGCAGAAAATAAACTTAGAACATTATGTGGGGTACACAAAAAATCTATGTCATCTATACCCAGCAATTGTCCGGGATTCTTTGTCCATATTAAAGAAAGATTACACAGCCTTTTGGGTGCTATTCTGCGATAGTCCTGCTGGCAGAGAAAAGATTGTGGCTGAGAATTTTCTTTATTTCTTCCGCAGACATTTACTAATGGTGAATAACCATGACTGCGCTTTGAACTATGTTTGTATTTGTGAACTACGGAGATGACGACTCATTTTCTTTCTTTCAACAATATTCACACATTCAACAATATTCACCTCCAGCACGCAGGAGAAGAACTCTTGTCATTGGTTTCTCTTAAATATTTGCTAACTTCCCAACCAATTCGAAGGCGTGTACAAACTACCTACTATTTCTTAGTGTAGAAATCGGCCTATTCAGCCAAAATGAAGACGCGAGCATAGACAAGAAAAACATAAGGAGTTATCTTTCTCCCTGTTATAATAATACGATGAGTTCCTCGTGATTAATGTGGAATGCTTAAAATGACAATGTTTCAACAAATATATACAAACAACAAGAAGAACAACCAAGTAAGTCGTGTTTATTTATAGGTAATTATTAAGTAGTCTCTCATCAATTAATAATTTTGAACTTCGGAATGCTACGTTACTAAACATTATTGGGTGAAGAAATTTCAAATGGTAGGGGTAGCAGGTAATTATGGTGTTCTGTTTCAATGTACCTGAAAAGATGGAGATATTCCATCAGAACTGAGATTTTAATAAGACGTGTGCAGGAAGAAACAAATATCATAAGATTTTGTGTGTCTGTTTTAGTCAAATTAGTCAAAAATACATAATATCAACAGCCAAGTGAATATTAATAATCACACTTATCAGATAATCAAAAAGGATCCATATACAGAGGATACGAAGTTTTCAATTATTATGGTATTTCATGGTTGCAATATAAAGCAAAGGGGAAATCGAGAAGTAATCAAATCTCATAGCTAGCAGTAAAAAGGTAGGTCAAACAGTTGAAAACAAGTTTTGTTTAGCAGTAGTTAGTGTTGTTACAAGCTAATTTCACTTATTCTCATTGGATTATAATTTATTAATGCTTGAATTTGTGAATTGTATTGAAAAAATCCTAATAAGCCTTGTAAGAGTCAATTAAACATTCAAATCAGTTTATGGGCCAAGTAATCCTGTTGGGTCTAGGTCAAAACTCCCGCAGCCAAAACTCCCACACTGAAGAAATGTCAAAACGCCTACACAATCGGCCATAATTCCTACACAAATGGACAAATCTCCCAAATGCACGAACGTTCAAAACTTCCACAGCCACAACTCTCACACTCAAGAAATGTTAAAACGCCCACACAATCGGTCATAACTCCCACACAAACGGACAAATCTCCCAAATGCATTAACGGTCAAAACTCACACAGCGAAAACCCCCACACTCAAGTAATGTTAAAACGCCCACACAATTGGTCATAACTCCTACACAAATGCACAAAACTCCCACACATAGCAACGGTCACAATTTCCACATAAATGGACTGAACCCGAAAGGTCAAAAGGGTCACAACTCCAACACACATGGACAAAACCCCACACGCCGAACTGTTCATAACTCCCACACAAATGGACAAATTCCCCACACGTCGAAACTTTATTCATTCCCACACAAATGTACAAAAACCCCACACGTCAAAATTGTCATAACTCCCACTCAATTACAGTAATTCACATGTAGATAACATTCATTATAATTTCTGTAAATGATTTTCATCTTCTCTCATCAGAGGAAGTACGCTGCTATTTGTGTAAACGGCATTTCTTTCTCCATTGTATACTCAGGCAGCACACCGTCATAAAATAGATGTAAACATCCGTATAAGCATTAGGTTATTTTAGTTTGGAAGAAAACAGAGGACAGAATGACTAATTATGTCAATTTGTATTTCGATGCACACTATGCTGAAATTATTTTCCAATCTTACATGCAATTCTCGAGTCCTAGCCGAGTCAATTGGGATTGTCTCAAAACTGCCCACCTGGAAATTTAAAACATTCGAAGGAGTTTTCCGCGTTTGGAAAGAAAATGAAGTTATTTAACATTCCTTTCTAGCCAATCTGAACTTAACTAAAAATCAAGTTAAGTTTAAGTGGATGCTGGTACGAAACTTGAAAATAAATATTTAGTCCTCGTTAACGCTTTAATATTTGTTGGAAAATACGAAATACAAAATATGAAAAAAATAACTTAATAATTCTTGAAACATTCGATCGATCTTGATCAAATTTTCAACATAGATAAGGTTAGAGCCCGGAATGACTCCCTGACGATGCAATTTAGGAGAGAGGGAGGGGAATATATATATATATATATATATATATATATATATATATATATATATATATATATATATATATATATAAATTATTGGAAATGACCGGTATTAGTGTGGAATCCATTGCTTTCGAAGTCGCTGGGATACACAGGGCCAATTCTGATGCCTTTTAAACCCTAATTTAGCCTCCAGCAGACTCATAGAGGCTGGATGACGCCATGTAAAAATAATTGAAAATATTCTATATTACTCTTGAATTCATGTTTTTTTTCAGTTAAGTTGATTATGAGTTTAACGTCCCGTTCAGTAACGAGGCTATATGAGTCGTGGACGTACTGATCAACGTGGAATCCGAACCACATGAGCTCCCGCCGTGTACTGAACCCGGATCTTCCACGCCAAATGCGCGTACCTTAACCACTTAGTCACGGAGGAGCTCTTCATTGTTTTTGGGACCCCAGTTTCGGTGCCCTTCATCTCCAAAACAAAACGTATTCTCCTCGCGTGAAAATCGAGCATTCAGCTAGTGCAAAGCATTTGTGGGAGTAGAAAACAACAAACATTTCCAAATACTGTACTATGGAGTGTTTGTTTTAAATTCCGTAGCCTATGTTCGACGCAATCTCTGAGAGTAACGATTTTCAGTTTTGAAATATTTCAAGAATAAAGCACGATCACGATTAAATAATTCACACCAATAATTCAGTAAGCGCTGTTTGAACGTAGGTACAAACTGCTTCGGTTTGTATGATATTCTCAAGCCCATATTTAGATAAGCGCTATTCTGTGCAAGAGCACAGGGCAGCAGATTTTAGGGGGTGGCAAAATTTTGGATTTTTAAAAAATGACAATAAAGTAATATTTAAAACTAGCAACCCGCAGAGTTCCGCGCAAGCGCGAGAAAATATGGTTATGTGTTTCATTCGCTCAAATTATAGTGGTAACTAATTAACTAGCTTATCAAATTATTTTTTTAAAAAATCATCCTTTACCATCCCCACTCTGAGGGGTGAGGATGAACCTGAACATCATGAAAACTGATACCGTTAAACTCACCGACCTCGAAAGCTATTAATTCAACACTAATATCTGTCGCTTTTGATTACTTTTAAAATCTCGCCCACTCCCTGCGGAGAGAAGTATAACCTTGAAGGGGCATTGTTTTAAAATTGTCACTACTCATCTCAGCGACAACAAAACTGTAAATTCAACTCTAATATATGTCGTTTTAAGGTAAAGGGGCGGCAATTATTGTGGGAGGAGCGGAAAATTGTTTAGAGCACAGGAGAGCACAATATATAAATATGAGAGCTGGATATTCTAAGCAATATTGAAGCTCAAAAATCTGTTTAATATTATAAGTATTTTGAACGTATATGTATATTTATTAATGTGCTCAATTTCTTTGTTCTAGCGTACTTGGTATTACCTATGGATGGTATTCTCAATCTAGAAAGGATTCATAATAGCAGTTTTAAGTTATTCTGTTTAAGAAGCAGGTCTGTACTGGGACCTGGTTGAGCTGTCTTACCTAAGACTGCAAGCAACCTGCCTGCTACTTTCAAATTTTAGAATTTCTCATTGTACAGCATAAGTTAAATACGATGAGGAAATGCATTAGGGTAAATGGGTTTCGTCGTAATTCAAGCAACAACACAAACTTTCCGTGGAAAATGGGACAGTAATATGCAAAAGATCAGTATTGAAATTTTTGTCTGTAATTTTTTATGTTGCGTTCATTTTGGCTTTCTTTTTACTTTTCCTTTTTCTTTCTTTTTCCCTTTACTTTAGACCTTTAGCTACCGAGATAGTGAATGTGGTAGCCACTACCTTAATATTAATTATATTCTTCGACCCCCCAGTCAGGGTAGTTCGCCTCATAGATCAATCTCAAGACGTCCTGAATATCAACCAGTTGACTATGTATTTGAGTTTTAGTCCTATATTTTTATAAATGTACTTGTTTATACAATCTCAGTATATTTATGAAAGGAGACATTACGTTCATTTTATTAATCAATCTATTACTTTAAATCATATATAATAAATCTAGCAACCTATAAAATTTCACATTTCACAAGCTTCTAATATATTTCTTTCTTTTCTTTCTACAAAATAATAATAATAATATAGTCGTAAACTTGTCATTGTCACAATTCTACTGTAAAGTTTCAATGTGTACTTTCTTATTACGTACTTATTTATTTATACGAAATCAATTTTTTAAGGGCTTAACCTGCATTCGAGTGAAATTTGAACTTTGGGTTTTGGATCTGTTACGAAACACTAGCATCCGGTGAATGATTGTTCCTCTCATCATAATGTAATAAGTGATTCTCGGAATAAATTTTTGCAAGCAGTCACAAGTGTTTCAGTCTCGACTTAAAGCTTGCGTCACATATTTGTACGTCACCTACATCTAGTGAAGGCAACGACAGACCACCATCGGTTCATTTTGCCTGGTAGTTTTCTAGCAATAGACCTGACATTGGATAGTCAACATAATACCCCATCATCGTAATTGTTGTAATAATAATAAAGACTTGGAACAGTTCGTTCAGTCTTCTATTTAACTTGTCTTATTAACTGGCAAAAGATTAGTTTCTGAGAATATATATTTGCTCAAACTTTTAAAAACATTTTCTCCAAAAACAAGAAAAGACAGTAGGTGAGAAAGAAAGAAAAAATAAAAAATATAGAGTGGGAAAAAGTAATCCACGAGCATGAATGAAATTGAATTTCTCAACATAGCATATGTATATATTTCAAGTGCACATTTTTTCTCAACTTTGTATCAGCACCCCCTCTAATTTATTCTTTTCGTGTTTGTTTGTTTTGTTCTTTAATTTGTAAGCAACCTCACTTCAGTTCCCTTACTTCTGAGCCACAACATTCAGTCAATAGTTTTCTCAATTAGAGTACTAATATTTATTTTTGTTTGTCAAGAAATTGAATATGAATGTGCTGGTAGAAAATCATAAAGGAGATCAAAACAAAGAAATGATTAACAATGAGCAGGAGTCCAACAGGACTTTCCAGGAAGGCCTACCACGAAACCACTGAGATCAACACTCAAATGCCAGATTACAAACTTCAATTATTATTGAGTAATCTGTTTCTAAACATGCTATGAGAAGCCTTTAGTTGCAACATTCATTATATTTTATTTAGGTGATTCACTCCTGAAAATATACCTTCATCGTTCGGCAAGAAGGGATGTCTCCATTATCCAGTTATCATTTAATAACTAGATCAACGGTTTTCTCCGATATGATAAAAAAGACAAGAAAGAAGTTAATTCAGCAGCCGTACTTCATATGATAAAACGTTTGTTTGCATTCGGGAGGTTGGCAGTAATTCAAATCCCAATTATAGCATCTTGACTCTGGGTTTCCTGTTTACCGTAGTTCTACCAGCGGGATGCTTGGATGTTACCTTAGAGTATGATACTAGTCACCCCCTCATCTTTCCTTAGATCTATGTCAGTTAGTCTAAATAAATTAAATAAGAGTTAAAACATAAAGGAGATCTATTCTGTCATATCATAACGTAGAGACCTTTATTAAAATGTAAATTGAATTCTGAGAAACTGAAAATGTTTGATGAAAACAGAGATAACTGTAACTATAATTCAAATGTTATAACAAAACTGATTACTTTGGTTATGTGAAAGTTAATTTAGTCCAGCACCTAATATACGATAGAAAAATCTATATGCAATAACATATATAACTTCTTTCCAAAGCGAAATAAAACTATTATTATTATTATTATTATTATTATTATTATTATTATTATTATTATTATTATTATTATTATTATTATTATTATTATTATTATTATTATACATTTCGATGTTGTTCCAGCTGTTTGTTATTAAATATTTTATGTCCACTTTTGCTTTCCCTCACTAGGGTAATTTTAGAGCAAGATAGTAAAAAGAATGCCTTCTGTTTGTCATCTATTTTAAACATGACGTCGTTCGACAACAGAGTAATTGACGTTCTCTTTGGAACTACATAGGTAGGTTTCTCCCAATAGTACTTTCGATTATTCTGAAAACGATGACAGTAGATACGTGCTTTCTCTTTGACTACCCAGTAAAGCTGTGTCTGTTATTTGTAATTCCTGTGTTTATTTTATGCAAGTAGTTCGAACTGTATGATTTAATTGAAAAGGAAATGCGTAATACAAAGTGGGAGTAATAATGGTGCTTTATCAGACTCCAGTGTAAAGAGTAAACGAAAGTAAATAAAATACGATTTTCATATACTTATGAGTTACGTATATGTGATACTAGATTCTAGGGACTTACAAAGTGCCAAATTTATTTTACACTTGAGGAATTTTTGGGCAAAATAATGGTTTTGGAATGGTTGAATTGGTACTTAGCATTCCTTGCAACACCGAGGCTGAATGAGGCGTGGATCTACAGCTTCACATGGTGTAAGATCTACTTGAACTCCTCACCGGGATTCGAACTCAGTTTCTCTCACACAGAATGTGTGTACGCTAATCATACAACCTCAAGGCTGGTCTGTAACTATTTTGGAGAAAAAAGACAACGTAATATGAGGTGCATATGTATACTGTACGCTTGCAAGAAATTCTTAAATAAATAAGATATATTCTGTTACTTTCCACTTTACTTCAAACATTGTAACAATCTAATTTTAAAACCAATTAAGATTTTTTGAATTCTTCTAATAAGGAGATATAATAAAGTGTCTAAAAGAAATACTTCAATTCGATGTAGTTCAGAGATGAACATACGGAAATGAATAGAGTATGCTGGATATATCAAAAGTTAAAAGTAAAGAAATTGAGCCTCACAGCACAAGTAGTTAAGTTCAGAAGTGCTAGAAACCAATATAACTAACTATCTAACTTGTTAACTAACTCTATGACCTATGGATCCTGTATATTTAATGCCAAGTTCATGGATGCTCTCCATAGATTTCTGCCCTTAACCAACTGGACCCAGTTAGTACTTTGTGTTCCTATTTCTTCAAAATTCATCTTAATATTGTTCTCCAATCTGCACCTAGATCTACCTAATGAACGTTTTCCGACTGGATTTCCAGTTAAACCTTTGGAAGCTTTTCTATCTAAGTACTTTCTTCCATTCTGGCCACATAATTTGTCCACCTGGACGCCTGGACTTGATGACCCTAACGATGAATTTTTGTAGTTTCTCGTTATGAAATGTCCACCACTTCGTATTCCCCTTCCTCTTTGGTCCGTATACATGCCTTAGGATTTTATTCTTAAAACTTTCAGTCTGAGTTCCTCCTTCACAGTAAGCGTCCATGTTTTGCAACCATTTAGCACAAGAGCCATCATTATTGTTTTATATTTTTAAGTTTTAAATTCCTCTACGGATTTCGCGATGAGAAACGATTTGAACTCAATAATAACACTAAATCTCTGCTTTCGATCTACATTTAACTTCTTCATGAATCTGACTTCTTTTATAAATTTTGGTTTAGAGTGGTAAATAATCAAAATGCAGAAATTTAAAAATGTATTAGCTATCACTTATCCTAAAGTGTAAAAGTTCTAAAATACAGCTAATGAATTCTAAAGAATATGATGAACCCCTAACTATGACCTACATGCACAGGTCCGAAAGTGCAGTAATCCTGAAAATCTCTTGTGACACTAGCACCACGTTTGTAGCAGAACTTTACATACGCTGAGGGCGGGGTACTACTTCAGAATTGGTAGGGAGAATGCTATTATAGATGAAGGATGTTTAAGTAACCTTCAGCGCTGATATGTTTCGTTAAACAGGTGACACGAAGGACGAAAATGTATTTTTGATGATGAAATCCGATTCACTTGTATTGGTGTATGTTCTCAATTAGAAGAGAGCTTATAAAAGCCTCAATAATGGCCCACTGATAAGCTAATTATCTCACAGAAGGATTGACAATTGTGCGTAGCAAACTCATTGACTTATGCACTGTTATTTCGGCTGTCATATAGTTTAATTGAAATTTTCTTAATTTCCATTGGTGTGTTCTTTTTAGACCCTCTGTATTTATTTATTTTTATGAGCTGAAGTACATTAAGAATATTTTATAATAAACCATGCAAGCGACAAAGATTATCAACTATGTTACAATAATTACAGGCTCGGGGTAAAACGATGTTAAGCGTCATTTTAGACTGAGAAAAATAAGCGGTAACCTAATGAAGGTAATGGACAATTTGGTTGCTAGAACTACTTAATAATTTGTAACTACCCTTCTGAGACAAAAAGGGTAATTTTACGAGGTCACCGAATCAATCGAAAATGGTTACTAGAAAAGGCGTAGAAACAATCCAGTGTTTGGTTTTTATTAATCTATGAAGTAGGATAGAAGAAGGTAACAAATTAGGGAAGGTTAATTTAATTTATAACTTTTGTTGTTATTAACCGATTTTCACACAAGGTAAATTTAACCTTCCAGAACTTGTTTACTAGTAACACTGCACTACCAGAAGCACAAACAGCAACGTCACCATTTGCATTTTTAAGAAAGAAAAGTTTTAACAATTGTGTGTACATCCGAAAGAATAGGAAAACAGTTATTAAAATTTGTATCCTACATGAATAAATATAAAAATGTGAAGGAAAGTTTATTTACGGGTATACGCATTTTCTGACATTTAAATGACAATAATTGTAACAAATTTGTAGTAGAAATAACCACACTAGATAGTAGCACTAATACCCATGCAACTTCCATCAAAGAATTCAGAGACTGGTAAAAATAATTTCGTGATATTTAAAGAAAACTTAATATGTTGTACACTGCCTTACAGTACAAATACCAAAAGCCTTTTACAGCTTTGCTTATGGGAAAGAGTAACACCCACACAAATTCTCACTGTAACATTTTTAATACTTCGGATATGCATCGCTTACAATGGTATCACGTAAAAGATTATTGCATGACGTGACATATCCTCTCTTGTGTGAGTCAAAGTGCGAGCGTGGATCGAGTGTTGCAATACGCATTTGTGAGCAAAGCACACGTATGTCACTTACGGGGTTGACGAAAGTTTTCACATTCGGAGGGCAGCTTGTTTTTTGAACCTAATCTTATCATAATTTATTTCATCTTCGCTTGGGCTTAGGCCCTAGACTACGTACTTAGGATGGCAAACTCAGTCAATACCACTGGACAGATGAATCTTGGCAGATATTCGGGCTTATGATATTTATCTCCTTCAATCCCTAGCACTTCAGTAACACAACCATCAACGCGCACTCGGCATTTTTCTTGGGGCCATGAAGCGATTAGTGCATCTCGAGATAAATACCTTTCAAGCGAATCTACGCATTCGGCAAAACGCATCAGGTCTCGCATACCAATAACATCGATGGATATCGAGGTTGAACGGCAAAATACAGGTGTATCTTCTGCAGCTTCATCAAATCACGCTTCTCTGTTCCATTACATACTTACTGACTATGACATTAATCACACAAATCCTAAAATTATATTTCTAAAAATTGCTAAATTGTTCCTCGGGTTCGAGACACCCTAGCTCAAATAGTTAAAACCAAAAATGGCTACATCTTAAAATCTAATGATCGAAATTTTGGTATTACAATCCGTAATATAGCTTCTTGTGAATTTTTTGGTAAGAACGCTAAGCTCAATAAACTTTCGTACAAGCTACCGAAACAACATCCACCTCTTAGAAAACTGCCGTTTTGTCGGTAGTCGTCAGGGGTGTATCTCCCGATCTAACTGACGCCGGAATTCAAGAGGAATTAACACAAGAAGAAATTTCAGTGGATAAATGTATTCGCATTCGCAATAATACTGGCTCTACATATATGATAAGAATTATCTTGCAGTGGTCGAATACTATCGACTATCTTCTCATGTTTGGAGCACCTATCTATAAGAAAATTCATCGCGTCGAACCATCTAAAACTCAGGGTATGAACCAACCCGTTGCAAAAAGTGTCAGCTATACAACAACCACAGTACCGGCAATTGTCGTAATCAACCTAAATGTGGTTACTGCCCCGGCCCTCATGAAACCAAACATTTCCCAACTTAAAAGGACCACTTAACTGCAATACATGTTTCAATGTGCTTCATCCCACATATAGCTATCGGTATAAGGCTAAACTAGCACCTACACTGGAGTATCAAGAACTTACTCTTCCATTGAAAACGGCAAACAAAACTACCACCTCACAATCAATATTACCCTCACTCACAGTTGATCTTATACGCTATGTTAGTATTGGGTTACAAAACATATTTTCGTTTCAGCGTGCTCATGTTATACAACATATCATTTCTGCAGCCAAATCACTTTTTAACATTAATCTCCAGGCCACTTATTCTAATAAGTATAGCATTTTCGTATTGGATCGCTGGAAACCACGGTTTTAAACCATATACAACGTCTTCTTCATAATGGGGTTAGTTTTCTATTTGTCAATATTCGATCATTAACGGAACATAAACTTCTACTTGAAACTATGTTATTAGAGGAGCATATTAGTCTTAATTGCTCTAAACGAAACTGCCTTGAAACCGAACATATACGCTCATATTCCTGAATATAAATTACAACGCTGTGACTTTCAAGATCAAGCTCCTCGTGCCCAATGGGGAGTTGCAATCGGATATTTTCCAAACTATCCAGTTCGGGCATATACCACGCAAGCCTTAGGGCATCTCCCGGAAGACCTCTTAGTCACTCTATATTTTCCATCGATCATAATCAATTTCAGTACGATATACGTTAGACCACATCAACCTATATCATTAGAATATTTTCGCTACATATCCACTAACTATCGAAATATTCTCATCATGGCGGATATTAATATTCATAGTCGTACTGATCACAAAAATACCTGGTTTCAGGAGTACATAACTAATAATCTTCAGCTTTATCTTCATGTTCTTCCTGCACACACCAAACCTATCAGCCAGAATACACCAGATTTTGTTCGCAACTCTAACAATCTTCTTAATGGCTGTCAGCTTGCAGTTCTAGATTCCATTGGTAGTCATCAACATCCAGTTAAATTAACATTAACTCGAGGGATACACCACGCTCTATACCTACACGTCGGGTATCGAGGTACGATAAGGAGAACTAGGCTCATTTTCGGGAAGACCTGGAACATTCGCTTTCTAGCATTACGCCTCCAAGTACTGAAACCGAACGTACTACCAGTCTTACAGCTATTAAGACAGCGATGCATACCAGTGCCCATCAGAATATCCCGATGCAACAAGTGCAATCCCACAAACCGGCTTTACCACCGACATATCTTACGTTCATCCAGAAAGCCGAACAACATCTTCGAGAATAGTATCGGACCGGGAATGATGCATGTTTTCATCAACATCGCCAATGGCAGCTGTTCGTAACTATATTGTCGCTTATAAACTCCGACTGTAACATCTTATCCGGGGAAGAATATCCTTCTCCTACTGGAAGCGATTTCATCAACTTACTAGAGAGACCACCGGGATAACCTACCCGTTAGATGCAGATGGCATTCATCTGTATTGTGACGAAGAAAAAGCCAACTCCTTTGCTACACAACTACAAATAATTTTTACGCCATAAGCTACCTCGAAACGCTCTGAACGGAATGATCTGTCTTGTATTCCTGATCAAGAACCTTCCATAGAACATGTGATTGACCCGGAACACCCACTGATTGCACCTATTACTACTAACAAACTCTAACTGGCTCTAAAACGGAAAAGGAACAAAACACCTGGTATTGACAACATACCTTATAGACACATAAAAGAAGCGCCATACCCATTTCTACCAATACTGGCAACAATATATAATTTCATACTTCAAACTGGATTCTATCCGTCTGACTAGAAAGTCTCTAAAATTTGTATGTTTCCTAAACCAAATAAGCCTGCTCATTCTGCTTGTGTTTACAGACCAATCCAAATCACATCAGTATTAACCAAGATTCTGAAAAAAAAATCCTGTCTGTCGACTTCATAGGTATCTTGAACCTACTATTCTACTGCATATCCATGAAACATGTTTTCGGCCTCGATACTCCATAAATGACCAGCTGCATCGTCTCAGCGCCATAAATACAAATAAGTTTAACAAACAGTTTCCATCATGCCTCATTCTTATGGATTTGGAAAGGGATTTCGATAAGGTATGGCATTGTGGTCTTATTAAAAAACTACAATCATTCAAACTTCCCACATGCTATCTCACTCATTTACTCGTTCATTACAAACCGCATTGCATATGCAACAGTTGCTAAAACACTCTCCTAGCAATTATTCCCGCTTACTGGAGTTCCACAGAAGTCGGCCCTAAGTCTATTATTGTAAATTATTTATGCTTCTGATATTCCATCAGTACCACGTATTGTATTTACTTTTCAATATGCTAACGACACAGCTTTTATTGCACTTGGTCACACTATCCATCAAATCAGCGCTGTATTATAAGAAACTCTAGATAATTTCATCACTTGTTGCAAGAAATGGCATTTAAGCATTAACAACGACAAAACGCAAGCACGGGTTTTCATACCAACTAATAGACGTTTCAGAATCTACCGTAACCCGAAACTCTTAAGAATAAAGGTTGATGGATACCAAATACGCACTACCACCACTGCTACGTACTTGAGCGTTGTTTTTGATTCCAAACTGACTTGGAGATCACACCACCATTTTACGCCGTCTCACAGACACCACGTGGGGCCTTCAACCAGATGTTCTGCTCCATACTTACCAGATGTTTTTCCATCCTATCCAAACCTTTGGACATGCTGCCTGGTGCAATGCCACTGCTTCCTTCTACGAAAAACGTTGTATCTTGGAACGTCATGCTATTCAACTAGACCACCGACTTAAACTCCCGTATCCTACGTGGCTCACGTATGAATACAACAACTTTCCGAAGATCACGGAGCATACTGCACAACTTCGTAATCGATACATTATATCTCGCATTGAAACGGGTGATCCACTTTTCTTGGATATTCTTCGAACTGATTCTGTCACTGATGCCGGATATCGTTAAAAGCATACCCCTTTGAATATACTCATTTCCTTGTATGTCCACCATGCAAACCTCATAGTAGCTGAACGCGACATCTATGCCATTTATATCATTCATACTCATATTGTTCATGCTTATCCATCCTCATGCTTATCCATCCAAAGAGATCCTCACAACTAACAAGGGCTTCCCGTTCTGTCGCCCCGGGACAGAAGATTTAACATACATCTGTCTGGCTAACTTCGTTGTGTTTGTGATGTGATGGCACTTAATCACATATTACATCATGAATATCTTTTGTTTTTACTCACCGCCACAATTATCTCACAGTTTTTGTGTTATCGCACATTTGCACTTATCTTTCAAAGCATCTTTCACTCTTCACATGACAAGTTATCATATAACACAGTATTTAACCTTTTCTTACCTTATATTTTTAACTCATTATATTTCACTTTTCGCCCCTCCATAGCACTGAAAATTCTTGTGTATCTTATAATAAAGATATGTTTAATGAACATAAATAAAGGGAAATAAAATGATGATATAACTTCCTTTCTCAACTGATGACAATACCCAAACTTCCCTTAGCCAACAAATTATTTTCCAAATTGTATTTTTGTTTAGAAAACCACATGCAAAGGAGAGGACATATCCCTCTGAAAGGCTGGATAAGTAAAAAACTTTCAGAAACAGGTTATACATACAAGCTACCATTTCACTTTCTCCTTTCAAAACACACAAACAACACATAAAATCACATAAAGTGTACATTAAACTTTAGACAGTTGTTACCTATCTTAATATTGCATTCTTTTGATTTTATCACATAATCAGGTGATGTGATTGGACGATAAATACCATTTACTCCAATTAAGTGAATAAGTTATATTATTCAAAATACATTGTTAGGAAATTGATGCACCCTGTTTCGTTAACCGAGCAGTCGGTTGTTCTCACATCCTAACTACGTTACCGGTTAGAGGCTCCGATTCGTAGTGGTAACTACGTGATCGGTTAGCGTACCCCTGTGAGTTAATTCACTGTATCTTAGCAACATGAACCTGTAAAACAAGGTTGCGATCAACTTCTCTTGTTAATCTTTTTCGGTTGGTTGCTGAGACACACGACTTTGTTGTACACATATTGACAAACTAACTTGGTTACCGTCTACCTTTTTCTTGCTTACTAGTAACCATTCTTTATTTTGCTAGTACATTTCTAGTAAATTGATAAAGAAATTTCAATATTTCCATGCAATGGAATGCAATGACACATTATACTAAACAACTTTCCTCGCACCTTCGTCATTCCACGATTTCCTTCATTTCTCATCATCACCGTCTCCTTTAGCCTAGCCAACATAACCGCGGGATGTAAAATTTAAAGATTTCATTCCATTTTCATTTTCTTTTAAATTTCACCAGAAGTGGCGCTTAGCATTGTCTTCCTCCGAGTCACTCGTTTGTCGACCACAGACCAAGATAAATGGTTAATTCGTTGCAGGAGACCTTAGCTTGGAAAGGAAAGAATCTTTTTTGTATGATTCGGGCCACTAATTTATAAAAATATACTCAAAAATTCTCCTTCTACGGAGATTTGACCCACCTTAATTAGTCGTTCTGTAAGGAATACACGGTGTATCAACGGTCGAGTCTGACGCATGGGGTCCCAGGTTCTATCCCCGGTCAAGTAAATTTGTGGTGGGCAACATTTTGTCTGCGGTATTCTCGTGGTACTCCCGTTTCCTCGCATATTTTGCTCGATCAATTCCAACATCATTCACTTGCCATCCATTTCTCTTAACCAAAAGAACATAATCGTGGGATGTTAAACTGAAATATTATTAGTCATTCTGTGGGTGACTAACTATACATGATAATAAACAATAATTTATGACTGAATGAGACATGGATATTACTGTTAAATTCACCATTACCTCTGTAGATATTAATGAATTGAGTCCATTAACGAACTCGGCCGAGATAACCGTTCTACCTATCTACTGCAAACATCAAAATTCAGAAATTCAATTTCGTTCAAGAGTTATAGTGTGGAATAACGGTCTACTAATAATACAGTTTTATATATCCTACTTGCGCGATTCTAATATAACATCTACTGTATATGTTCATAAGCTGTTAGAGTTTGTGCAGTCTTTGCCATATTATTTTATAAAATCTATTATTTGTACAGTGAAATCACAGACCGGAAAATTCACAGTAGTGGATACTTCCAAAATACAGTTACTTTTTGTACTGCAAAAATGTGTAGGAGTGAACCCCCTTATACAGGAACTCTCACGGTTATTCTTCTTTTGCTCCCAATATTATAGTAAGCTCTTTATAATGGGCATAAATTATTCTCAGTGTATACGCATTTAGCACAGGAATAAGTTATACATTTTGAAAATAACGCTTCAATGGATTTCTTTAACTGTCCCAGCAATTATAAGCATATTTCAATCAGAATCTATTATCCACAGGATTATATGACAGACTATTATAGATTTTCGAATAAATTCATAAATCATGATAGAACAGGTCTGCCTACATTTTCAGTTTCTAACAATACTATTCCATTTCAATAAATGAGACTTTTGATATCCCATTCTTATCATACTATATTACTTTGGAACGCACTGACTGCGTTTATTTCACTCAGTCTAATAAACTAAGCACACAATTTTGTTCCTTTAAAGACTAGTATCACAATATTAGTTTATGTATACAAGTAATGCACTTTCTGAACAAAAGTACGAATAAACTGTATTTTAAATTTGTGTAACCCCTATTTAACGAATACCGAATACCTCTCATTTACTCATAAACTAGCAGCGTTCACCCCGCTTCGCTGCGGTCACCCCGGAACGCAATAAACTTTGTTACTTAGATAATTTTTACTTTTTCGCTTTCAAGTGATATGATAAAAACCATAGTATATTGCAGTAAATGTTAACATTATATCGCCTGTCATTTATGTTAACCCGCCCCGCTTCGCTGCGGTCACCCCGGAACGCAATAAACTTTGTTACTTAGATAATTTTTACTTTTTCGCTTTCAAATTGCTGTAAATATTAACATTATAGCGCCTGTCATTTATGTTAACCCGCCGAGTCACGTGGTCATGCGGGTTGCATATACATACGTTTATTTTTACCTATGATGAACTATGGAGACTTGAATGGTCCATTATCTCAAGACACTGGTAATTAAAAATTAAAGTGATATGATAAAAACCATCTAGGGTCCAAATCCTAACAACCCCCCAAAAATGAAAGAAATCGGTTCAGCCGTATTAGCGTGATGAGTTCACAAAGGATTTGTACGTTCTCTTTTATTTACTCATAAATGGTCATACCCTATTGGCGTCCGTTATATATATGTTTCACTCTATAATATATTAGACTTAACTGTTTCAGATTTTTAACTTCTGGTGATACCCAATTTACTTGAATTTTATTTTTGTTTCTTTTTGGGGCTAATATTCAATTTGAGAACACCGCAAGACACATCTCGATAACTACCTGAGATCTGCGAATCACAGTTTAAGAAACGTATAATTGCGTTCATATATACATATACCTTAATGAACGGTAAAATGGGACCAAAATGATTGAGAAATTGCCTTTCTTGATACTTCTGATAGCAATCAGTCTTGTCTCCTTAACCCTCCACTGTTGTTCACTGTACGTCATAGTGTTTGGGGTATGGTTCGTTGAAAGCAAGTGATTCATAGCTTAATACAATCTCCAAAATTATGGAAAAGTTAGTGGAATTAAGTGGAAGGAAATGAGATAAACCAGAGAAAACCAACGTAAAAGTTACTAGTTCAGTGCAAATACAACTCGAAAATGGCCGAGATCGAACCAAGGACATTACACACTTGAGGAGATACTGTAGAATTGAGGTACCATGGCCTATCCGATCTCTGAAGAAGTATTGTCTAATGTTAATAGACAGTAACAGGATTTAGTTTAATGCATTACATTCTTACCTCAATGCGAAGAGACTGGCTGCACCATTTGCATAGTAGGATTTTTATGACGAAAGATCTGCCAGCCATCGAAGAATACGTGTATTTATAATGATAATAAGTAATTAGATAATTGGAAAAACAAGAAAATTCCACGATTTTTAAGAATTTTGCTACATGAAACATTCTACTGAAGGTTGCTGACTACTGCACCTTCAATAATAAATGTGATCTGATGTGGTATTTTAATTATAATGTTTATAGGAATGTTACTATTGATATTTTGTTATAAGTGTAGTTTCAAAGAAGTCGTAGTTCCTCGCATCAATGAAGTACAGACGTAAGCATTCCTATATCTATAAAAGTAGGCTTTAGTTAACAACACTTCAATAGAAAACAATGTAATGCAGTAGTAATTAGATTACACCAGATTCCCTATACAACTCAAGCTTGGAATAAAGAAAGAATTCGTTTATGTTTAGAAAAAAGGGTATGGTTATAGTGTGGAACAAAGAGCTCGCTGGAATTTAATGTGATTCAAAAACACTTTGGTACTCCTAATACTATAGTAGTTTATAGTATTTTGAATAATAATATGCAAAATTATTTACAGATAACTGCAAGAAAATAACAAAACAAACTCGAATTCGATGGTAAGCTGCGAGTTAAAATTTGTTCGTTTAGAAAACAAATTATTTCTATTTATTTTTCGAAGTACAATACATAATATGCCGAGGTATGTAATCAAAGCAGAGACTAAAATATTTACAGTAAGTACGTAAGTTGATGAATATGTATTAGTTGTTCTAGTATTTATTGAAACGACTAATCCCGAAACTGTTGCCGTAGCGAATGGTTTCCCGTGTAATGTTATTATTGTAGCGAGTTTTGCGAGGCTTCTATTATTTGACTTGACCAGTATTTCTCTGTATGCTAATTTGTGCGTCTGTCTATCTACCAAGGGCACCGATCCGTAGAGCTTTGGGAACCTGGTCTCCCCAAAGTTGAAATGGGACCCTAATGCTAAGTTGAAGTAGGTTCTCCTATTTCTACAGTATATGATCATTGCTTTTGCCCCTTTAGTAATGCGTATGTTCAATATGGCCCCCCACAAAGTTACACAGAAATCCCTTGCCGTCCGTCCGTATGTTTCTCGACAATTCTTGCAAAACTTACCCACTTGTAATGGTTTCTTGTAGAAGTTTCGTCTCGACTTGAAGACATTATAATTGTTTAGGATTGCAATCTATCAAGAATAAAGAGTAACATGGCGTAGAATCCACCAATACTATGTAACTTTCAACGTATACAGTACATTGAAGATAACTTTGCAATATAAATCACGTATAAAATATTCGTTTATGACAAAATTTTGTTTATAATTTCTTTTGGGAAATTCGGATTGAATCCACAGCTTGGAGTTAAAATTTAACTCGAATAAATGGGGTCAATTTACCTTCTTCCCAATGAAGAAGAAAAAAGTTACAAGAAAATTTTCGTTGAAAAGATGTTCGATTTTGGATTAACATATCATACCATTCATTTTATTGCATTATATTTTTATTTCTTTTTATTTTTTTCCATTTTTTACAGGTTTCATAAACATTCTCTCTGTAGAGATCTTCACGTTTCCGGGCCTACAAATCATATAGCTCTATCACTTTGGTTCCGGCCGGGCTCGCGCCGTAAATTTTTAAATATATAAACATATGTCTCGGGCCTTTTTCGGCCTAACTTCGTAAATTTACTGCACAATGATATATATTACACGTTTCTTTCTGGAGAACTTTTAAATCACAACTGCAAAATTAGGTATATACCTGTGATTGTTATAAATAAAAATACAATCTTGCGTTAATTATTACGTTTCCGTAATTCGGGTTTATATCGGGCTCATTTGAATATCAGACGAGCTCAAGCAAGGCTCGGGCCCATATACTAAAACATATTTGACACTCGGGTCGGGCTCACATTGTGAACTCACCAGTCAGGCCTGGCACGGGCTATTAATTCCGACCAGTACAGACCTCCATGTCTCTGTATGTATGTAAATGTGTAAATAATAAAGTAATAGACTCTATGACATTTCTTTTCATAGAGTTTCACTACAACTATTATAATCATCATAAGTATGCGTATTCTGCGACCAGCGACAAAATAACTGGCACAATATCTTTCGCAAATCTCATTTGAGTCTGATATAATATTATAGTTTTTTTAGTCTTTTCTGTAGTAACCTGATGGTTACGATAAAAATCAGTCAAGAATGAGCGATGAATTTAGTCCCCAAATTTGGAACGCACTAATCTCCTCACCATCACACAACTATTAATAAATATGATCCACGATATATATAAAACTATTGGATTTTCATGCAATATTGCGCGTATTTATTCAGAATGCATAATTATTCTCAATTTGACGATATGGAATCAATCAAGAACAAGATGCTAAATTTCTACTGTATTCCTTTCCTTCTTCCTGGGTTTAAAGTAAAATATATTATACAATAACTCTCGTGAAACTTATTCAATTCTGACCAAGTATGGTGTATATATTTCTCGAGATGACTCACTTAATGGCTCTCACTCATGTTATAATTTTAGAGAAGTTATATCGATGTTAAGTTTCGTGAAAAACGAATCGACTTTGGTGAAATGTATCGAGTCTTTTTCCTCAAGAATTTCCAGTCGTCTCAACGGCTTCATAACTTTGAAACTCCCACTTTTGTGCACATTTATGCCAGGTTTAATTCTTTATTTCTTTGGAAATTAAAGCTGATAACAACTATTTAATTATGATACAAACATGTATAAGACGCATAATTTTGGTTTCAAAGCAGTGTGTATGATATTTTGAAAATATAAGTCTCAATAAGAATCATTATGAACTTCAGAACATCTATCGATGATCAGTTAATAAAGAGCTAGAATCGGGCTCCGGAGTTTCGGAATAAACATACAACCCGAGTCTGATTCATGCGTAGGATGAAATGTGTTAAATTTCATGGAGTAGTGAAACACAAAAAAGAAAAATACCAATGTGAGAGAATCAATCAACATTTTATCCTGAATATATATTAATTTATGTTAAATTTTGTGTAGGGATATTGGATTACAGATACGTTCATCTAGTTGTTTGTTACTTTCTGTCCTAGAAAAGATAGGTTTAATATGAGCACAAAGGACCAACTCTCCTTTCTCTTTTAGCAATATAGAACTTATTAAAATAAAATAATATAACAAAGAAGCAGAAGGAATAAGTATAAAGTATTTTAAAGAACATTAATATATATGTAATAGCGTTCGCTAGGATAAGACATTAGAGCTCTTTGTAAAGTTATAATATCCTATCTTAACTGTTTCAAATTATAAATTAATGTTTGACAATCAATAAACGACTTTTTCATTAGTCTTTACATTAAAGTTATATAAGTAGGATTTGAAAGACAGTGAATTGTTTTGAAAGTTATCAACTAAAATTTTGTCATGTTGAATTTACTACCAGGCGGCAAGCCAATACATGAAGTTCACTTAAATCGGAAACATATTTACTTGACAAACAGTTGTTTTGCTTGTCGAATGTTTCGACAATTTCCATGTACCTTACATGGTCAATCGTTGTGGACTATCTAAACATTTGAAACATTCGGTCATTTTATCATTCGTGACCCCGTCATTGCTGACCAATGTTCTAGTATGATATTCTGGATTTTTTAGAATTAAGGATGCGTGTCATCTTCACTTGAGAATGGGAAGAAGGAAGAAGATAGTACAAGAGTGATATGTAAATAATTTAGCCAATTTGCATAACTATTTATTTCAACAATCAAAATAAGTAGTTGTCTCAAGAGGAAGATGGTCAATTTGGATCTTCTGAACGTGTTATCTCTCTTCGTCGGAAGCAACAAATTACTCATAGCTGAATATTTCTGATATGATCACATTGAATTTTTTTCAGTTGTTCTATCACTATTTTCATATCGATTAAATTTCTGATTGTTGCAAACGAAGTTATGTTCACACTTCTCGAGTAACACAAACTTGTGTTGTTTTCGTTTTCTTTTTTCCTTTACATTCTGTCCGATGATTTTGTGTTAAAAAGAAAACAAAGCGTTTTCATAATTTCCTGGTTTTGATGAAACTAGAGACCAGGCAGATAAACGACCCTAGGTATGAAATCCGTCATAAATTTCTCTTGAATACACACCATCTTCATTTCGCTTTTCCTTAACCATGTAGTCAATTCTAGGGCAAAGTACTTCTGCAATGTTGCCACGTTTCTTTTTGAGGTGCAGTAATGGACTTTGGACCACTACACCTTACTTCACATTCGGACCTTTAACACAGCAGTGGTGAAGAATTACGAGTTGTGCATTACCACATTACCTATATAGATATGCGGGATTTCCAAGGTGAAACGTCATCGTTCTACCGCACGTTTAAGTGGGTATTTTTGGGCACCGCTTGTTAGCCGGTAAAATTCAAAGATATTAAGCATGTGCAAAGTATTCAGAAACCATTAATTTGCGTCCCTGGTTCACACAAGTGAAAATGTTCGGAAGTACTCGTAAAAAATAACGTTGTGAGTAATGAATCGACTACCAGTCACTTTGTATATGAGGAAGTAGGTTGGCATATATGATAACATTTCAATATTTATGTAGGTATTAACATATATATGTACTTTTGCAAGTAACACGTCATTCATTACTGTATAACAAATGTACTTGTAAAACGGAAACATGTAGTACCACATCATTTAATTCAGTGTGTTACTTTCTGTAGTGTTACTTTCTACAGTTCTGTAGTACTGCGAACATGCAAATTTTGGAGAATTCTACAATAATGATAACACGACTCCGATTGGGGGGAGCACGGGACAGCCAAACCAAATTCTTACCAGGTTATAATACCATGAACTGAGGCATTTTACATAAATGGGGAAAATGTTACAAGAAACGTCCATTGTTCCTCAAATGTTTCTTCCGAGAAAGTACTTAGACTAGTAAAGAACTTGTCTAAGTTTCTTTATCCTGATATTTAGAACGTTATATGGTTGTTACCAGACAAGCAATCACTCTGGTGTACCGTCCCTTAGAAACGATAATCATTGGTGATGTCGACAACAATGCCTGAAATGTGGTATTGTATTTCTTCGTTTAACATGGTTTTGAAATAATTCTGATGAGGCGAATAATAAATTAAAAAATGCTACTTACCTTGAGATAACACCCCAGATGTGGTGCTATCGGCAAGTATACCTAACTATTTTATAACAAATACCAAATTAAATAATCTGAAACGTAAAGCATCCCAAGATGCACAAAGGATGTATTTCATACGGCTCCTTTCCGCTCTACATTCTCTTATAATTTTAGTATCTAACGTTTTCTTTGGCCTTCTGCTTTCTACCATACCAATTAAAGAAATAAAATTTCGAAAAGTAATTAATTTGCTCTGTAATCCGAACATAATTATGCTATCAGCGTGCTTATTCCGTCGGTCATTCTCCGTTAGTTATTTCAATCTGTATATTTGTGTACCTCTTGTCCTGAAAAGGGAACGAACGAATGTGAGTGCTATGTTCTAGCCTTTGAGCAACGACTCAATTTGATTTATATTTCCCTTCCTCAAAGATAAAGAACAAATTCAGTATCTCAAAAGAAGAAAAGGATGTATGCGGCCGCTGAGATGACAAAAAGGCAGTTTGAGAAAGTTAATTTTTCAAACTGTATAACATAGACATAAGTTTTCGCTCACTATCCAGATTGTGATATTATTAAGTGAATATCAAAATTGAACCCTGGGTGTACTCTAAATATATTATAAGGTATCTCAATTTGGTTCGATAGAGGCCAAGCTTATGACAAAGAAATATAATTTTCACTCGACTATTAGACACTCCTTCATACATGATTATTATAATTTTAAAAAAAAGTAAGAATCATCGAATTTGTGTGTTTAAAAGAAATAGGAGGAAATTATTAAGGACATCATTCACCAGGAAACACCAACCAAAGATTCATAGGGATGTCTTTCTAAAGTGAAATTAATACAACAAGCCGATTTGAAAGATATTTTCTTTTTATATTCTTTTCAGTATATACAGATCTTTAAAATGTGATAGCTAATCAAAGGCACTGGTAAACAACTTGACTCACAGTAATTATCATGTAGTCATTGTGTTTTCTTGAGCACTTCTTAGTAATATATTTAGGTGTTCCTGCAGATTGTTGATTCAAAATTTTATTTAAAATTATTCTTACAATCTGGACCATTTCCAAGAAAAAAACAAATGGAGATAGAAACTGTTATAATTGTTATAATGGCTACGAAGTCAATGCCAATCTGTAATTAAATGCTGAAATTTGTGGTTGAAACAGTGATCAAAACAGAGAAAGACTATCAGTTGTAGTTCTCACAACGCTTTTACAACACGTAGCAATAAATTTCAGAGAATTTGTAAACATCAACTGGAACTGAATGACTCTAAACAATCTATACATTGAAATTTAGTAAGTATATACTATTTAAGTAGAAAAAAGGTTATATGATTTGGTTCATAACATCTTGAATTTTACATTCATGAACCTGATATTATTAGATAAATATAAAAAATGAAATACTTATTTTTATATATTAGAAAGTAGGAACTCTTTACTACAAGAAACAAGTATTAACAAGACATGTTTATATGCTTTTATATGTTTGTTAGATGCTATTTTTATCAACGACTTTTAAGGAAATGAAGACACTAAGATGATCATATTTTCAATTAGAAGTATATTTGTTGCTATGAATTCAAAATGCTATAGATCATAATCACAATACTCGACACTGAAGTGCTTGTAATATGACTAAACCATCTGATTCTTTTGTCTTACTATTCCTACAGACATGTTCAAAGTTATGATTTCTGCACACTTGTAACATTTTAAACTTTTTAAGCATTTAATATGACGTGGCATGCAATCATTTGACTTGTAGCAGCACCATCTACATAAAAAAATGACGTTGATATAACTAATTATCTCAAAATATGTTAATGTATATCAGATATGCAAGCTATTTTATCTATATTGTTGAAACTATTACAGTAGTTACCTATAAATTTAAAAGTTGCAAAGGCATCGCTCAAAAATTTCTCAATATTCAAACATTCTGTTAGCTTCTGACTAAAACTTACGTGATAATCTGTCTCTCCAATTTCCGTGAGATGGGAAACTTTTCAAAGACATGACGCACATATATCCTCCGAGCACTTCCTTCTATTTTCCTCGTCTCAAGTCGTTTCAAGTAATGTCTTAATTCTAACGACGATCCATCTTCACTACTGGGCCTAACAACTGACGTACGTTTCTTGCAAATAAATGCAAGGAACTCAATAATCAGGAAATATATCAACTCCACACACGACAGCAAACTTCCTCCGAGAAAAACACTCACAACACCTCCAAATGATACTGAAAATAAATAGTAGTGAATCATTTTTCTGTAAAATATAAATTTACTAAATTTAGTAATGCATCTGATTATCAAATGAGAAACAATGAACGCATTCATTCACTAACACTATATTTTCCATTATCTATCATCTCATATCTCTTGCAATACAACTTATTTCTATTGTTAACAATATATGCCTAATGCGTTATTATGACTAACTAACTCTATGGCCCATTACTTTAAGATTGGTCCAAAGTAGGCGAAGGATAAGTCTTGATAGCAATGAACACGGAATTCTTTAGCGCGATGATCAAAGTGTTAACGACTGTCAGCAGCTCGATCTCCCCTACTCTGGAAAACACATGCTGCCATGTTTTAAAACCTCGTTCATAAAAGCTCGCCACTGACTTCTATCTATTAGCCAAATTGATCCAGTTTCTACTTTGTATTCCTATTTCTGTGAGATCTGTGTAAGTATTGTAATCCCATCTGTCCTTAGGTCTTCCTCATGGTCGGTTTCTGATTTGTCTTACAGTTGTAAGGGAGTAATTTACTGTTACATTCAATTGCTACTAATTTGCAACAGAGCTCATAATATGTATTAAGAGTTGCATAAATCTAAAGTGGAAGGATACAGATATAATATTTCTGACCTAAAGCTCCTTCCATTTGGACGGATTAAAATACAACAGCACAAACATGTGAATTGGTATTGTTTTTTACTTTGTTACTATATTTTTGTCTTCTTTTGTGTTTTCGGTGTTTGCCTTGTTTAATTAATCTGCTGCAAAACGGCAGACAATTACTCGATCTGTGCCTATAGGTTATGTTAATGAAGTATACCGGCAAACTGTAACAGGTGCTTCTTCGCATTAAATAAGAGAAAAGTTCAAATGGACCTATGGCAAAGTGCATAGATTTAGAGCTAAGACTGTCCAAAGTCGCGAAAATGCTAAATTTCAACAGGCACTATTTCAAACTTCACGAACATGTGGATGGTGGTCTTTCTCAGCGTGAAGGAAGTCACGCATACACAATAAAAAATAAACATAATTCATGAATTTTCAATAGCTGTAAAGGTTTTTCGCTACATGGAGTAATTCCCAGATATTATCTCAATAGAGTTTCCGGTTACACACTGATTTCAAGGAGGGTTCGAAGTCCGCACGATGTAAGCCTTAACACCAACGGACATGCAATGCTTAGGGTGGAAATCGGAGGTGTTAGGAATCGGCAGAACATGCTTATATTTAGTCAAGGTACATTTAGTCAAGGTACATTTTACGTTTTCTTCACTTATTAACATGAAAGAAAACATCGCAGCATACGTTTTCCCGAGTACGAGAGATCGCATTATTGCCGATTCTTAATACTTCAGACATTACGCCAAAGAATTCCGTGTTTACTGCTTTCAATACTTACCCTTGGTCTACTTTGGGCCATTCTTAAAATCAGAGCATATCTCAAAATTTGGTTGTCGGCATGTCTGGGAATTTCATCATGCAGGGAATACTCTGTATGCCAATTAAATATGAATGAAATATTATTTTTCTACTGCGTGTGCATGACTCCTTTTTACACTGATAAGATTCACCATCCACAGTTTCTCAAATTCGAAACAGGGCCTGTTAAAATTTTACCTTTTCGCAATTCTTAACAATACTAGCTCTGACACTATGCCTTTTCCCCAAAGGTCTGTATTAACTTTTTCTCTTATTTGGATGCGATTAAACCCCTCTTACTTTTTGTTGGTTTACTTCCTAACAACCTGTATATATAATCCCATGAGTAATTTCAAGAACCTCAGAAATACCCATATATTTTAAGCTTTTGAAATAATTCCTCAAAATATTATTATCTGTTAACTCAACTTTTAGTAGAAATTTGGCAATTTTCATTCTCTACATGCTTTTTGTTCTCTTTTTAGAAACATGTTTCAAGGTTTGTTTCGGAGATTCCCTTCACTAACGAAACATTTTGGTAATATTAGAAGAGGGAAACGCGGACGAATACACAACTAGCTTCATAAAAGTGTAAGTATACTTTTAGAGAATTTATACTTCATCGTTTGTAAAAGTAAATCGTTATTACCTAGGAACGCTCGGTGTTAAATTTCTGAATAGGTATAAGGAACATTAAAATATAAGTTGTGTAAAATTATTACGAATTATCTTCGTATGTGGATTATAATTAACGTGCTTAATGCAGCTTACTTTTAGAAGAAAAAAAGCACTGCAATAATGAAAATGAATGTGTTGTTGGAATTTTGGAACATGTTCCAGAAAAAGAAGTTGAGTAAGCAAAACATCAGTTTTTGCTGGGAGAAGATAAGAAACACGTTCCCTAAACACTGATAGCTCAATAACGTTTAGTTCATTCAGCTAACAAATAATTAGAACACTATCTGCAGTGCATAGAAAGAATCATAAGAACTACTGTAGTATTCTCGCTACTCCAAAACTTAGTAGGATATTGTAAGTGAAACTTAGTTAGAATTTTGGTCATGGTGTTTTAATTTGTACGGGACATTGGCGTCTAAATGTTGCATTAAGTGCGAAAGCAATGTGTTCGTAAACTTTAGTATAGAAGAACAAAAGCCAGACTCAGATGTGAGTTGCGAAAAATTGGAAGCTAAAATGTAAAACGGTTGAATGTGACTTATGCCTCAAGTGGCATCATGTACTGTGTTTAAAACTAGATGCTGCCAGAATTAACGGCTTGAAACTGAAAATGAGAAATGGGTTTGTTCCTATTGCAAACCAGGAGAAGTAAGTGACGAGATGGGTGAAACAACAAGAAAAGGGCTGGGAGGCAGCACAAACCATGTTGAATTTGGTGGTGAAGCATACATATCATAATCAGGAACGAAGGGAAAGAGAGCTAACAGCTTCCTCATCAAAATTGATTGGTGTCGCTTGCTGGGCATTTTAAAGCATACGATTGAAGAGAAAAATAAACAAATATTGCTGGACTTTGAAGGTAGAAATAAACAAATCTTAGTGGACTCAGAAAGAAAAAGCAAACACACGACAGTGGACTTTATGAATGAGATTCAAGTAGAGAATAAGAAAAAGTTTGTGGATCTTAGACAAGAAATTGTAAATTTCAGATCAAATATTAATGATGTAAAGAACCCGTTAAAATGTAATATATGTGAAGCACCAGAAAACTTAGACAATAATGTAGACTTAGTAGCAAGTGATTTGTAAGGTGTAAAAACCATAACTGGAAAGATATATGTTGCAATGAATGCGAAGATTGTTTCGTGTTTGGGACAAGTAGACCAAACACTGAGCAAATAAACGTTTTGAAATTCAATATCAACACTGTGAATTTTACTGTAGAGACTAAAGATATACAGACCAATAATTACATAGATCGAGATTATGAAATTAGATGAGACGAATGCGTTAGTAGAAAGTAATTTAATGGAGTTAAATAAGAATGGATGAGGGTCCAAAGGGATTTTTTGGCTTTGAAAATCTCTACTACGATAATCCTAACTACCCATGTTAAATATATAACATACCAACGTAACGGTGCTATAAATATTTGTTTCACGCCATCCAAATATACGCTTATTTTAGAGTCCCAAACTCGAGTTGTTGGAGGATTTTTGCGAAAAGTTGTTGACTTTTCGTTAGTCTCGTGCTTGTTAAACTATAAGCACAACGTTGATATACTTTCTTATTTATATATTATACTAAGCATGTAACAACACATAATGTATATAACAGTGTATCACAATTGCGCTAATTGTAAAAAACAGTTATTAGTAGGTAGCAGCTCACGTAACAGAAAGTTACCTGATAAGACCAAACATAAGTACATTTGAACGAATGGAGTGTCCATTTGTAAGGGAAAGAAGATCCATGCAGTAATTCGAAGATAACAGAAAGCACTATACTAACGTTGTGCGAAGTTGTAAACTTGTATGTGGTACACAATTTTAAACAGTCAAGGGAGACTTACTTCAAGGTGTCATATTTCTTACAAAGCAAGAAACAGCATACCTTAGATGAAATGAATGAGTAAGTTGCATGTATTAGTAATTGATCGAAGCTATCAACCGTTTAAACAAAAGATGAAAAGCTCTAGGACAGACAATGCCGAACACACAAATACCCATGATTGCCGAGTTTGTTCGAATTATTTGTGCTTTGTTCAATGCTTTTCGACTTTCTAGTATCTCAAGTGATACGAAAGACGAGATCATCACCGAACGAACGCAGACCTTGGTGAACCAACCTAATCATTTACTAATATATATCCGAATCGGAAAACTGGACAAAAGGCAAGAGTACTTGGTACTAGATATTCGCTGACATTTCAGTGCACTTTCCAAGATTGATCATTAAAGAGTTGAGCGATATCACGCTTTTGGTGTATCAAATAAACAAGCTAAGGCTTATACAGAGAAGTATTTGAGAGTATTAGGTCTTTATGAACTTTTTGTTCATAAGGAGCGCGATGATATTATTCGTGTCCAATTACAATCACGTCACACGTCTTCCAAAATATACAACACATGGATTCAATATCACAATAGTGTTTCACCACCAATTTGTGGCTAGTATTGCAATTGCAAGGTTGGTGCACGGGGTTAGGTATTGTGCACGTATAGCTGCTCTATTGTGGTATTTGGGTTATCAAAGATATTTACAAGCATCGTGTCCTTCCTTACATCCACACGCCCCCTCTATCATTGATGCTGACGTTTCCCATTGGTCTGAAAGTGCACAAAGCAGTGACGACGGGTCGGACTAATTATGGAGTAGGTTTCCTCATGGTTTATTTCGTTATTGTACTTAGTATATATTAAATTTTAGTGATTTGTTCCACCAAGAACGTTTTAATATATTCAGATAAGTTATTATAAACTTCTAGATTTAAGTTGTGTGTATCTTTATACCAACGATCCTACTTTATAAATACACAACTCATAATATTTAAGTCCGTAGATTCAACCCCCCACCTTATGTACCCTCATCCTTGAGGAATTTGTTGATCATCGCGAACAGATTGTGCCAACCGTTCTGCTCGAATAGTACAAACAGTTCATAGCAAACTCAATGAATCGCGGATATGATTTTAACGAAAGTAAAAGGAATTGTTTGCTATACGTAAAGAAATTCATCAACCTGATTCTCGGGTAAAAACTTTGAATCAAACGGCAAGTAATTATGAACACGAAATTGGTAGATGCCGAGTAGGAGAAACTGAAGGAGATCGAAATTTGAAGTCACAAACTATGCAAGTGCAAATGGTGCAAGTGACTGAGAATACGCGGTGCAGAGAAGAGTTTCATATACCATCCTGAGAAACATAAGGTGTAGCATGCTCCGTCTCACTGGAATTGTTTGTAGAAAACTCAGATGAACAGAAAATTCCAGGTGAACAGCAAGATGTAAATCGCCAAGTAGGACACCATCACCTTCAGAATATGTTGGAGAATATTAATGACGGTCATCTTATGAGAATACGAAGAATATCATTACCGCAAAATATGAACTAAACAGATTGTGAATCGGGATGCGAAGAAGTGAAGGTGGATCACTACCCGGAAGTCAGTATATGCATTGGTTCATTGTCTTAACCAACGCGTAAAGAAATGGCACATATAATAAGCATTACACTATAAAATAGAGTTATGCGTCAGCTACAACATGAGATACTATTTTCTGTGCTTATGTATTCTGTTAGCTAAAAAAGTAACATATAAGAGGAAAACTTGATCAGTTTTAAGATAAGTACACAAGATGGCGCTTGCTGTTAGATTTTGCTACTCCTGTGCTCAATTTTATGAAATTTTTACTTACAAGCATAAATAATTTTACAAGTAGTTGTCTCATTACGGAATATGGATATTATACTATCGTTTTTCGCGTTATGTTTTACATTTTATCCAAATATTATTCTATGTTTACGGAAATAGTTTTAGCGGCTCAATCTCATGCTTACGCAGGACGCCATAATGCTTCGTTGCCAAACTTACATGTGCACTATTGCAGTCCCAGTAGTAGGGCAATTCCTTGTTAGCGTGTGAAGTCCAGAGGCGAAACCTGTCAATTGTGACAAAACTATTATAGTTAATAAAAGTGAAAAATGGGGAAACGGAAGGAATCATATATTATATATATATATATATATATATATATATATATATATATAAAGAAAAATCCAACTCTAAGTAAAAGATCGAAGAGCCAAAGCAAGCAAAGAGAAAGGGAGAATAAATTGAAGAGACAGCTAAGCACTTTTAAATTTTTAACTGTTTGTTTCCACGTAATACAATAATAATAATACAAAGATAGTTTATTTTGACGATCATTTTGAACGTTAAATATGTAGCCTAATATGTGTTTTTTTCTTTTTCTTGTATTCTTTCCTTTCTTTCTTTATTTTTTCTGAAACTTAATTTGCTTAGGTAAAATAATATATCTTCTTGAAAAATAATCTATATAAGTTTTTGAGCTTTCATACATACACGAATAGGTGCCTGAACCCGTTAGTGGAAAATAGTAGTTAATTCCAATTACTAGGGAAGGTCGTAGGGTGTTACTCTGACATCATATTGATACTATGCTCAGTCGACTCCTCTTTACATATGAAACAATTAGGCAACCGAAGAAATCCTCGATCGCAAACTTGTTCGAATTAGGGGCGTTAAAATTTCAAAATTGAATAGATTTTGAAAAAAAAATTGAAGAAACCATTTTTTGAGATACACGCTTCTTTTTTGATACTGGGGTGTTTTTTGGGGTACTCGACGGAATGGTGAGGTCACAACGTACGCATTTTGCAAGATAAGGGGGCTTATTGGGGAAGGGTTGAAGGGTAATGGCGTCTTAAAATTGCAAGTTGTATCCTATTTGGCACACCGGATAAATAGGCTAATAAAATTTATTTGAAACCAACTGTATTGTCATTCAAATGTCACTTTCCCGTGTGGCCACCTAAATATTAAACATTAACATTTGTCTCCGAGAACGCTTAGCCGCGAAACTAACTTCAACGGAACTTCCAACCCAGCCAGCCTCTGTGCATTGTGGAAAAAATGAAATATTTCAGTTTAACATCCGATGATTATTCCCTTTAGGCTAAGGAACACGATGATTAAGGAAGTGAATGATGATGGAAGAATTGATGGAATGAGAAGAATGGAGGAAACAGGAGTACCCGAGAAAATCCATGGACATGATGGTATCCATTGTAGTAGACGGTGTTTCAATATTTCATCGCTAGCCATTTTTTTTAAATTTTCAACGGATTTCAAGGACGATTGTTTGAAAATAGTGGCCAAACTTCAGACAATATTTTACGGTATTTCGCGAGAAATGTAACCAAAAACCAAACAATGGGCTAGAGATGATGTATGCAAACAGCGGTTTTCTCGAGAATAAAAGTCACCCGGTTCACAACTTTCAGCGTACATTCCCGCTAACCATTTCTTTCTTCTTTAAATTTTTCGGTCTATTTTCTCGTCGAATATCTTAAAACATTTCCTGGAGTTTGACCAATATTTCCCCATAATCGACATTTCAATTGCTGGAAACCAAGCACATGGCTAGCGATAATGTATTCGAATACCGTATTCTGCGATGCATAAGCATAGGCCAACAGGATGCGGAGTACCGCAGCAGGGTAAGCCTGTCTGGCGCTGCTCGACCTGTTTGGACCTAGCTACAGAAGGGGAAGAACCAGGCTAGTAGTCAGTTCAAAAATGCAGGGTCGCGGTAGAAGTTAGGGGGGCCGATCCAGCCATATTATAGTTCATTTGCAAGCTTATCGTGACAATTTTAGGGGAGCAGTAAAAATTTAGGGGGAGCCCGGTTCCCTAGACCCCTCGGGGATACGGACATGGGAAGAACACAACAATATAGATCATCACAAGTTTAATTATGAATATCACGTCGTTCTTCATTGAATTTTGCACGCCTGGCAAAGCGTTTCCAAGACAAATATGATTGTTCAATTTGAAGGTGTCCACACAAGAAAGTTATATTTGAATAACAATATAGTCGAATAGGGTTATCACATAAATTTTTTTAGCCTATTGGCCCCAGGGGTAAAAGTGAAGAAGAATGCGGGAACGCCGCACCCCCACCTCGAAAAAAATTAAGGGTTCCCCCAGTTCCGAAAAAAACTATAATGGGTATAGATAGGCAGGGGAAAGCGTGGCGTCATGACGCTACCTACCGTCCCCCCAACCTTTTCAGATCTACTTTTACTACTGGTTGGCCCAGTATGCCAAATGAGAGCCAATTTGCAAGGTGTAAGACGCCATTACTCTTCACATCATTCCAAATAATTGCCCTTATCTTGCAAAATGCATACGTTTTGATCTTACCACTGTGTTGGGTATCAAAACTGAAGTGTCTATTTCAAGAAATGGTACTTCATACTTTCTGCAAAATCTGTTCAATTTTGAACTTTTAACGCTCATAATTCGAACACGCTTGCGATCGAGGATTTCTCCAGTTGCCAATTGTTTCATATGTAAAAAGGCGTCGACTGAGCATAATATCAAAATGAAGTCAGAGTAATATCCCGCGACCTTCTCTAGCTAGTATTGAAAAATCCATAAAACAGTAAAGCTTGATTTTTTCCTATAATGAAAAGAAAGTATTCAGACCCTATAGCTTCACTGGAGAAACGTAACCACTCATATAGAAATGCAAATCCTTTTTTCTACTTCGGAACTTCAATGACTCCGTGGTAGAGCATTGACATCTTGCATGCGGGGTCACTGGTTCGATCCCAGCTTAGCCAGGTGAGCTTTTTGGTGGACACACGCCATGTGTGTGTGTGTGGATTTTCTCAGAGTTTCTCTTTGTGATCCTACTTTATCATTCTACCATTTAATTCATTCTTATCATCACCGTCTCGTTTAGTCAATATGGTATAACCGAGAGACATGAATGTTTTTTTTCTGTAACGTCCTATCATTGTGCTTTGAAGGAAAGATAGAAGGTGATGATGACAACGAATGAAATGGTTGAATGAAAGAAAGGGAGGGACCCGAAGAATGCTCCACTTATAGTTTGTCCACCACAAAGCTCACTTGGCGCCAAAACCCTGATCCAGCCAAAAACCTGACCCACCAGAAGTGAGTGATCTATGTCTAGCTCTTATCTAGATCAAATATTCTGACGAATATTGTCCGTGAATTCCGAATTCTAAGTGATACGTTTACCGCTTGCGGTTTCAACAAAAGAATAAGGAGCGGAGATGGAACCCATGCTTGGGACGCTGAATCTATATCAACAAATATTTTCTTGTTATCGCTTACCGTTTTGCTCTATTGAAATGTAAATTGAAAGTGTGATAAGGGGCAATGCAGTGACTGGGTGAAGTAGCTACAATTATTGGCATAAGTCACTGTTCAATCTGTAACATTATCCACGCTGTGCTCCAATTTCGGAATGTGTGTGCCAGGATGGTATAACACCAGTTGATAGACGAACTGAAGCAGCGATGTGTTGATGTGTCACGAGATTTTGCCACGCCGTAAACGAGAAGGTAGTGACTTTCAGAATAGATTCGTTACTGGGTATGAAACATGGGTGCACTATTACATTCCTGAATGTAAGAAAGCGAGCTTGCAATGGCAGTATCCATCATCGGACACAACCATCTACAGGGAAGTTAGTACTTTCTTCTGGGCCCGAAAGAGTGACATTTTGGAGCGTTACAGCATAGGGAACGCATAGTCAATAATATCTTGTATTCCGATCTCCAAAAAGATCCTAAACTTTCTATACGAAGTAACACGGATTTCTGAAAACAAATTTCCTCTATAACATAACAATACTCGGCCTCACACTACTGCCTGTGCAATGGCTGCTATCATTGAAAATCTTCATTTCATCCTCCTTTCGTATCGAATCTCGCCTCAGTGGTGAAAGGCACTAAAAACAAAGAAGTTGCAATCTGATGAAGAGGTGCAACGAATGGTGTATGACTGATTGCGTATCCATTTTTTTTAAAAAAGATCTTTAGAGGTATTGGGGCACTTTGTAAGTAATGGGAAACTTATATTGAGCGTAAAGTGGATTGTGTAAAAAAATGAAATTCATTTGTTCCATACTTACTCAAAATTTCTTTTTTTTTAAGTTTTAAAGGTTTTTTTGACACCTCGTAACACTAGAAAATTGTTGTTTCCGTAAGTACCAGATATGGAAGTGGAGATACAATATTAATAACCGGTTCCAAGAACCTGAGAAATTTTAATAAGCGGTTCGGGCGAACTAGGTGAATGACACCATTGAGTAAAGCAATAGACCCGTTTGCGCTGTCAACGATCAGGCCATGAGCGTCCGCAGCGGAGGCAAGGGAACAATCGCTTTACCCTGCATTTTAGAAAGGTGTTTGGTTGTTTCAAAAACGCTTTTACCCAGAAACACACATGAAGGAACATTATATTTCGTTACACCTACTAGAATATTTAATATAAACCTATTTAATGTAGTCCACAAAGTTATGCAATATGCCTCAATAATAACCGTTTTGCATCATGCATTATACGCATCAATGTGTGTCGGGCTTTTGCCGTTTCCCCGACCTTGGAAAAATTCTGCGGGTGTTTCTTGATACAAGTGTCCTTATTCGGAATTGTTATTATCTTCAGGTGTGCATAATATGAAGTTTGAACCAGTACTAAAAGATAGCGTGATATTGTTTTGAATATATGCCACTATAAACAATAATTACAGAATTCATATTTGAGCTTATTATTGTTGAAGATCATGTGATATATGAAGGACAGCAACCAAGGTGCAAAAGCAAGTACTTTCCAAACACTTGGAGAAATAAAGTAGGTTAAATATACTAGTAGATTTTAATAAAATTTGCTGTAAATAGCTTGGTAGATAGATCACCTCTGGTGCACGAGGTCGCTGGTTCGATCCCACTTTTCGCCAGGAAGACTTTATTTAGGACCCATAGTGTGCGTGGATATTCTCGGTATTTTCCCACTTCCTTCAGTCCACCATTTCTATAATCATCATCACTGCTCCTTTTAGATTCGGATTATAATCGTGGTATATTAAACTAGAAAATTTCAAATACCGCCTTCGGCACCCTAACACCCAGTTTTACTCGCTGCGGGAACTTATGCAGAGTCATTTGACGCGTGATTATTAGAGTTCGACTAACATATGTTTCCTGCAGTAGTCAGGCCTTTAGTATTACGCTAATCATACGTCAAAACGACTCTGCATAAAGCCCTATCTCAGATTTCTCATTCCACCTGAATTGTGGAACAAATCTGTGTATGTAAGTAAACAACCTAGTAAAAGTTTGTGATAGTTTTCATTTAACGTAGCCATGTTTGGTCCAGAAAATTTTGGAATTTAAGCCATAATGATTATCATCCCGGTAGCCACTCCAAAATTGTAGGGGGGCCCGTCTGAAGTTAGAGGGGCTCGATCCAACAATATTATAGTTCATCTGCAAGCCTACCGTGAAAATTTTAGGGGACCAGCCAAAATTTAGTGGTGCCCGGCCTGGATACGGGCCTGATGATTATGCCATCTAAAGTAAAGTTACACTAAGACATTCAACTTACAAAATATATGCATTGGGGAACACAACTTACAAAATATCTGCACGGGAATACAACTGACAAAATACCACGCTTGAAAGAACTAAGTATGTTTTGTTGAAAAGATCGGATTTGTGTAATGGTTTTGTATTTGTATACTTATTCTTAATTTGCACCTTTGAGACATCTAGTTATAGATAAACGCATATCTTTGTAATTTGCAGAGAAAATTTTACTATAAAAGTAGTTTTTGTTACCCCTAAATGCAGTTTGAGTCGAATTTTGTCCCGAAAACGCTGGAATGTTAGCATGATATTTAAGCCCCTAAAGTAAAGCTGCTCCAAGGATTGCAACTTCACCTATAAAATAACATTTTTGAACATACTAAGAATCTGTTTTGCCCTATCTACCTAGGTAATGATTTTGTATTTGTACACGTGTCCTTAATCTGCACCATAGAGGCATATAATTATAAATAAATGTATAATGTTTAACTGCCGTTTTCTAAGAAATTATTATCATAGAAATGATATAATTTTCCCCTAAATGCAAATTGAGTTGACCTTTGACCAGAAAACAATGTTATTTTAGCCATGATATATTAAATCTCTAAAGTAGAGATACGTTTTACACCAACGATTACAACTACGCTTATAAAACACCATTTGTGAGCGTACTGAGAGTCTGTTTTGTGCAAAAGATGAAATTTATGTAATAATTTTGTATTAGTATAGGCATTATTCATCTGCACCATAAAGGCATCTAGTTTGGGAGATATGCATAACGTTTCATGAGTTAAAAAATCACTTTTGGTCAAAGAATATAATTAATTCATATTTTAAAGCAGGCAGTATTGGGTAAAATGGAAATAAAAGCTCTCATTTCTCTTTGTTGTAAATCATGTATAAAATGCGACCGTGTCTAAACACTCTTCTACCCGTAACTCATGTGGCAACATCGCATGCATCGCAATGTGCTCTGCCATCTAGTGAGAAAGTTTTACCCTAGAGGTGACTAGCGATCCAGCTTAATAGTCCAAAAAACACAAGTCGAGAAAACAACAAATCTAGGGATAGTTCAAAAATTGAAATCCCTTACTTATAATGATCATATAATCATAGTGAGAAGCTTAGCGGGACAACAATGCACATGTAAAGCTCCCTAGTCTGATTGTCAGTAGGAAGTCGAAGGAATAGATTTAGAGAATGAAGGCTGAGAAAATAAAATAATTGTAGGTAGTTCAGAATCTCAGTCGCTTCCGGAGGATTCAATAGTTGCTCAAATTATAGTGCATATGTCCGAAACTTAAGAGAGTTCCTAAGGTAAAAAGGTTCCAGATTTCTTCTTGAGGGTTTACCCCAAACAATGGAAATGTTTCCGCTTTGCGACCGCGATAAGTTGTACCTTGTTTCCCGTTGCCCAGGGAGCGTAGCAAAATCGTTTTAGAAAAATGTAGTAGATAAAAATAAATAATTCAGTGAAATTGTAAGTTTGCCCAATTCTTCAATTCTTTTGAACAGATGGAAGGAGAAAATTATATACACTACGCTCTAATAAAACAAAGTTCCCCTCAAAAGTAGATTTTGTGGATAATTATCACTTGGTGGTTAGCTCTTCTCTGAACAAGAAGTGAGAGATTTGATAATTGTCCCCCGCAGAAGGAGCAAAAATTTAGCGTTAAGATCTATAGAAACTGTACAGGAACGACACTTTAAAGTTGGCCAGACTCGAATGTCAGCCGATAGGCAATCTGGGAAATCAGGCTTCGGTGAAAAATAGATTTTCTGGGAAACGGAAAAATATTAGACAAATAAAATTCGAGAAATCAAAAAAAACGATAATGAGTACTCTCTGAACCGTTTCAGAAAATTAGGCTTTGAAATGGAACACGGTCTAACTCGCACACGAAAGTAGACAGTAATATGGGGTATAGATGTAACCCTTAGATAAGAAGTCGTAAAGGGAATAATAGAGATTTTAATAATAAGGATAGTAAGGAGAATTAGAAACGGTTTCGTGATAACCTTGTGTAATAAATAAAAAGATCTTCTAAAACTTATAATTAATGGTTTTCCAAAGATTTCTTCCTCCACGAATGTATGTGCTAATATTACATTTCAATCCTTAATTTCGGTGAGTATGTATCCAATATCGAATACTTCAACTCCAGGTGCTACTATATTCACTTCTACCCTAAATCCGGCAATAGAAGTGAACTTATCTTGGTTTAGCCATCAGCCTGCAATTACTTTCGTTAAATATAATACACTACAGGAAAACTTGCTGAGCAGTCGTCGTTAACGCAAAATAATGGTTTTGATTTATTCCCAAAAGTAAATTAAATTTATGTACATTTTCCACTTTTCCCTCTTTTATTTTGGATTAAACTACAACAAATAAGTGAATCGTGCACAAACTGGAAAATTATTCTTTACATATTATTTTTTATTGGAAATTTAATATTGTTTTATTAATTACAACGTACACGTGCCGCGAATAAAGCCAAGATGATGCTGGGCTGTGCGTAATAACGTTCCCCAGTTAAGACTTTGAAAGCAGTCCTACTTTTTTCACACTACCTACATGACATATCCACCTAACCCTTCTAGTCTTGATTATCCAAACAATGCGTGGTAAACGGTATAAATTGTGCAGTTTCTCATTATGAAGTTACAGCCATTCTCCATTCTCACTCCTCTTGTGTCCGAATATTCGTCTCAGAATGTTCTTCTCAAATAATTTCAGTCTGCGGTATTCCCTTAAAATAAGGAACTATGTTTCGCAATCATACAGACCAAAAGGTATGATTATTGTTTTATATATTTTAGACTTGATTGTTTTTATGGCTCCTTTCAAAAAATGTTATCCTGGTGTGTATTTTTTGTGTATAAAGCACGTTTAGACAAAATTTCCTTAATGACTTTTAATGATTTTTTTGTGAGATAGGTCCAACCATAAAATATTTGAATAGTATTTGACCTGAAAAATATAATATTTACCGTAAGTGCTTGATGCAGTAGTTTTACCCATCACTGCATTCAAGTGCAATGTATTCTAAATGTGGCAAACAATGAATAATATTTTTTAAACTCTTCAAAGTTATATCACATACATTTTTCCATTTTATCTTACTTCACTCGATTGACATTTTAAATGGATGGGAAATTTGATTCAAACAGAATTTCTTTTTACATACTGCAAATTGTGATAAGTCATTAGTAACATCGGTAAAAGAATTGGTGGACTAAATGCACTTTGAGCTTGAGTAGAAGTTTAAAATCAAGTCTACATTTATGCTTTAATTAGTAATTGTTAAAATATCCCGATAGTAAAATTATCGCACTGTAGGGATCTTTCTGAACGAGAAATCCTGTAGTTCCTTCGTGATAAACCAGATCATAAATCACCAGATCATAAGGTAATAGTAATGAAGTAGAATTGAAAAAAAACTATACTGTAAATGGAAGTATCATCTGATTACTTACCAAGTGATAATGATAGTGATTGCACATCTGCACAAACGTGACGATGTATGATGTTTTCCATTCCAGAGAATAATCTCATTCTGTTTTTAAAAGAAAAAAAAACATTCGCAAAATTTCGCCATGCAAATGGAAGCATTGAATGTAGTGAGAGCAGTATACTAGACACAAGTAAAAATGAGAAAGATGAGCAATTTAGCAACAGGCTACTATTTAATTTCTGCCAAACTTTCAAGTGTGCTAAGAGACTTAAGTGCAAGTCCCGTGAGAAAAGTGACGTAAAAAGAACAGGCGTAGCCCGTAGACAATGAAGGTGGTGAGCTGTTTGCTTCAAACATACAAGGAATCTCAATGAATCTCAATGTATCTTAGGACTTAGATTTTAGTGTTGTATTTTTAAGTAAAGATATGGAGATAAACAGTAATATAATGGAATATTTATGTAAAATAACAGTTGAACTCGACTTGTATATTTAATATATATAGTTTTATGTATCTCTTTTTTAGAAAATAGCTAAAAGGCCAGATATAATTCAACCTTAAGGAACTGATCCTTCTTAATAAAATTTATACTTGTGAGAAAAATCAGGCAATTTTGTTGCAAACGTTAATTTTCCATCACTTGACCAAGCACGCAGGAAAACTAAAAACCACTAAAGACATCATTAGATTTGAAAGAGGTTGAGAGTAAAACTCTAGATGTTAATCATTGACGAACTCCAAGTCTTGTTTGTTCTTCTGTTTGCTTTCAAAGTTTACTTCTGCTCTGCTGCTTCCTCATGTGTGTGATTACATATGGGAATTACAAGGAACGCTTAAAAGCTTTCATTGCGCGAAGATATCAACTAGCATTCCTTTATCCAACTGTTTAGCAGTGTCATTTTCTATTAAAATAATGGCCAAGTTATCAAGTGTCTCTTTATACATAGTAGACCATAAAGAGATGGTTAATTTTAACTTTGAAAATGATCCTACAGTAGAGACAACTGTTACAAGTAATGTCAGGAACAAGACGTACGCAGCAGAAATCTCTGGTAAAGAGCTTGTCATTCTAGATGTTATAAGTAAATAACAATTCACTTGCTGTAGTCAAATTTTCTAGAATTTCTCTACATTCATTTCTAAAAGAGATTATATCATTCATCAATTCGTTACAAATGTCTTATGTAAATTGTTCGCAAATTTTTTTGCTCGAATCTTTCTATTCTCACATTTTTAAACATATCTTTAGGAAACAAAAGTTTCAAATTAATATGTGTTCCAATTGTCCTATTGTAGTATCCGCTATGCTCATAAAAAAATAGTCCCTACAAATATTGATCTTTTGCATTTCTTATAAGTTCACCGCAAGACAGTTCCTCAAAAAATATTTGATTTTTCGATTTTTTTTCTGGAAATGTGTGTTATTCTACTCAAACTACAGCAAGTGCCTTTCCTTTAGGTACTACACAGTCGTTCCAGCTATTTCGATATCACACAATGCTGTTTTCTGCCATATTTAACAAATACACATTTACATTCAAATCTGCTGAATTGGATTGTAATTCTTCGAAAATTTTATTTACACGAGAATTTACTCCCAAAACACGAACAGAACTATGAATTCAAAATTTTCTAATTTGAAGCGCAGAGATTTCATGTCGCTCCTTAGTTTTCTTAGACACAAGCTTTATTTTGCGCAGAACTTGTAAAACATCTTTCTAACGAATTCCAAAGCCCTAAACAGAATCAAAACGTGAGGCCTATCGGGTTGGACACACAATTTTTAATGTATGTTTTTGAAAACTATTTTCAGAACCGAAAGCTCTTTCTGTTCAATGGTGCAAACTACTACGGAAGAAATTTTAAATTTCCACCCATAATATCTGAAAATAGTATGGCTTCTACTACTGTGTTAACAGCATCGCTAGTCACGATTATAGAGTATCGCCATGTACGTGAGGTGCAGTAGAAGTGGAAACAAAATCTTTTAATCGCTTTTGTACAGTGGTGTAAGTTCAACTCAAAACAGATGCTCCACCAAAGCCATGCTCTCTAAATTTATGAATGTTAATTTTCCATGTTTCTACAGTAGTTCATAGAACATTAAATAAGTTTTTTTTTGCATTTGCTGTCTCAATAGTAATGAATCCATAAAAACTTTCATTAGTATTACAAATTTCTCTTTTAATATCTATCTTACTCTATATAATTACAAACTTAATTGATCGTGCCCTGTAATATCACTGGTTGCGTCTAAAATCGCAGTAAAATAGGGAGCACTTCTGATGGATTCCAGGATATGAAACCGAGTAGCATCGCCTATCAACGTAATAACATCATTTTGAAAATTGGCAATACGATACCTAATGCACATAAAATTTAATACACATAGGTACAAGATGCACAATGCTGAGGAAATTTCCTTCCTCAAAATATTCTAAGCTTATACTTTCTTCATGGCCACGAAATAACAACCCGAGCAGAGCAAGAGTGAGAATGATTTTTACGAGAAACCTTGAAGTTGTTGTAGGTTATAAGCGATGCAGTCGTTTATTTTAATAGGAGTACCTGCATTCCTCGGGGCCAATCGCCATCAAGAAGGGACTCGGGGCCAGTGGCCCTTGTCCACCCTGTCCACACAGTTGGTAAACTCAGCGTGGGAAATGTAAATGAAATCAAAAGAAATTGCGCAACGATAACGAAGGCATGAATAATAAACTGTGCTCATTAAAATTATAATACCACTATAAAATGACATTAACTGTACACCAAGGAAACCAAATAAAATGTGACGACGATCTTGAAGTTTCGCTGGCGTCTACTATTAATCCAATATTCTCGGGATTGCTACCAGAGAGTCTTTCACATTCACTCTGGCAGCAATCCCGAGAAGATTGTACAAATAAAAGGTCGTAGTTCGTAGTACCATACACAAGAACGTCGATATTTCAGATAATGCTAAGACATGTGAAAAAGTAAGGTGTTATAACAATCTTTGAATAGAGATTGCAGTCTTGGTGTTATGGGAATATTGCTGGAACTTCAGGTTAGCAATTCTTTGGCATATACCTAGAAGCCAACAAAGGTTGAGAAAACTCTTGAATGATTTTTTGTATTCCATCTGATAAGTTAATATTTTTCGATATTGTTAATTGATGTAACTAAATGAATTTTGATAGGAAATATTCAAGAAATGGGGCTTAAACGTTCCATCATTAATCTGGGAGTAGCACAGATATTGGCAGGGTATCGATTGTATGAGGGCAATATACGGTGGCAGTGCTACTGTTGGAATGGAGCAACACAAAGGAAGAAGAATGATATTATGTTATTTCTAGAACATATTTAGAACTGCTTATAATTATTCTGTTTATAGCCACATATAGTTTTAAGTGTAAGATATTAGTTGGATATTAAGGAACTTAAAAGAGTTACAGGAATCAACTAATGTTCGCTAATAGTGACGATATTCTTAAAGGTATTAAAAGCAAATGCATACCAAGTAATGGCTTACGTGTGTATTATTCATTTCTGCTCATCTTAAAGACAAGGTTGCATTGAATGTTCTACCCCTGAACACTGACAGGTTTACATTTACAATTTGCATTCACCAATATAATAATCAGCTTTCATAATTAGCAAATAACGACACAAAACACTCTTTTACCATTGTATACTCTTTCACAACAGAATGTACATTTATATGGAACATCCGTACTAACGGAGAAACAGAAAGAGGGAGAAAAGCAGAACTTTACACGAAGCAACTATAAGCAAGGGGCATCGTTTTACGTATTAAACAACATAACCAAGTGAACAGTTTTTTCACCCAGTATAAATATATATGCTTCAAATGGTACTACGTCAGATTATTAGATATTTCAAATCATGTTAAAGGAAAACACAAATACCACATATACTTATCAGTGTTGCAAACTAAGGATGTTATAATATCACAAAACTCCAAAGTTTGAAAGCCTCTATCACACATACAGCACAATGGAGATGGACAAGACATTGCACAACAGAGGTAGTTAAGCGCTGGATACTATGTTCATGGTATGAGTTGCTTTGAATGAATAGCAACGAGGATACAAAAGTTTGAAAATTTGAATTTTTCGAAACCCTTCATTGAAGCTTAACATATATAATACAATAATCATACCTCTTAGTCTGCATGATTCTGAAACAATTTTTCTCAATTTAAGGGAATGCCACAGACTGAAAGTATTTGAGAACATTCTGAGACGAATATTCGGACACAAGAAGAATGGGAATGGAGAATGGCTGTAACTTCATAATGAGAACCTGCACAATTTATACGGTTTACCACACATTGTTTGGATCATCAAATCTAGAAGGGTTAGGTGGAAACGCCATGTAGGTAGTTTGGAAAAAGTAGGACTGCTCTCAAAGTCTTAACTGTGGAACATTATTACACAGAGCCCAGCTCCAACTTGGCTTTATTCGCGCCACGTGTACATTATAATTAATAAAACAATGTTAAATTTCTAATGAAAAATAATATGTATAGAATAATTTTCCAGTTTGTGCACGAGTCACTTATTAGTTATAGTTTAGCCCAAAACAAAAGAGAAAAAATGGAAAATGTACATAAATTTAATTTACTTTTTGAAATAAATTAAACCCATTATCTTCAGCTAAGGACGACTGCTCAGCAAGTTTTCCTGAACCTTATCATATTTAACCCAAGTAATTGGAGGTTGATAATAAAACTGCAGGATTTTGAGTAGGGGTTACTGTAGTATCACCTTGAAATGAATAGTCGATGTTGGATACACAGTGAACGAAATTAAGAATTCAAATGTAATATTAGTTTAGGAAGAAGAAATCTTTGGAGAACCAATAACTGTAGATATTAGAAGCTCTTTTTATTTATTACACAAGGTTATCACGAAACCGTCACCAGTTCTCCTTATTATCAAAACGATCTCTATTTTTTACTTTCGACTCTTTATCCAAGGGCGAAGTCTATACCCCATATTACTGTCTTATTCCGTTTGCGAGTTAGACCGTGTTCAATTTGAAAGCCTGATTTTGTGAAAGGGTTCTGACTGTACTGCATTATCCGTTTCTTTTGATTTCTCGAATTTTATTATAGGATATTTATCCGTTTCCCAGAAAATCTATTGTTCACCGAAGCCTGATTTCCCGGATTGCCTGTCAGCTGACATTCGAATCTGGCCAACTTTAAACTCTCGTTCCTGTACAGTTTCTATAGATCTTAACCCTAAATTTTTGCCCCTTCTGGGGGGACACTCGATTATCAAATCGCTGAGTTCTGGTTCAGAGCACAGCTAACCAGCAAGTGATAATTATCCAATAAATGCTACACAAAATGTGCTAATGAAGGGAACTTTGATTTATTATAGCGTAGTGTATATACTTTTCTTTCTATTGTAAAGAATTTTTAGAAATGTATTGCACCGTTAATAATATTACAAAAAAATCTGTAAAACGATTTTGCTGATTTCTCTGGGCAACGGGAAACAAGGAAAAAGTTATCGTGGTCGCAAAGCGGAAATATCTCCATAGTTTCGAGTAAACCCTGAGAAGAAATCTGGAACCTATGTGGGACATCTGACCATTGAACCTTAGGAACTCTTTGTTTCGGACATATGTACTATAATGAGAGCAACTATCGAATCCTCCGGAAGCGACTGAGATTATGTATTACCTACAGTTATTTTATTGCCGCAGTATTTCTTCTCTAAATCTATTCCTTTGACTTCCGACTGACAATCCGAGTCTAAAGTTTTACATGTGCATTGTTATCCCTCTAATTTTCTCACTATCATTATATATTTTGTACGAATCGAAAAGACGCTACAGATATTTAAATTGATGTGTAATTTCTTGTGTGATACTGAGGGTTGTCAGAAGGGTCATTGTGTTTATTGTGTATTCTCTCTATATAATTTAAAGGTCAAAAATGGGTCTTGAGACAGAAAGCAAGTGTCGTTCATGTCACCTCTCACGACGGTAATATTTGCTTTCTATCCTATGTTTAAGAAGGGAACGCTGCTATTCTCTATTAAGGAATGATTTCAGATCACCCCGTTTTTTGTTAACATTTTATTGTCCTTATACCACTAATTTCAAATAAAATTTCAATACGGTGTACCGTTTACAACTTGGGCGTAAATATTACACCTTTGACCTTGAGTTGACAGCTTCTGTGTTACGTAGTAGCCAACGTTCTTTTGAAGAATGTGAAAATACGATTTTAATATTTATTCCATTGACGAGTTATACAAGTTTCATTATTGGCATTCGACTTGGAGGTGATGGTTTTCTAATATGTAATACTCTAGACCATATTACAAACGTAGAAACACAATATTAATATTTCTTCTGTTCTGAAGTTATACAGGGTTACATATTTGACTTGACTTTTGATCTCGCCATTACAAGTGCTGTGGTTTGTAGTAGTCAATGCAGTTGCTAAATGTGAAAATACAATTTTAATATCTTATCACGTTCACCAGTTATAGGAAGTTTGATACACAAAATCTGAACTTGATGTGATTCCTTTTGTGGTATGTAGTACTCCATGCCGTATTACCAAATGTGAAAATAAAATTTTAATATTTTATTACGTTTATGAGTTATACACGATTAAATAGTTCACTTTGGGCTTGGAGATGTCCACTTTCGTAGTATGAAAACTCAATACCATATTGCTAAATGTGGAAATACTATTTTTTTCGTTCAGAAGTTATGCACAGTTAAATATTAGAACTTCGACCTCGACATCAGAATTTTTGTATTATGCAGTACTCAGTGCAGTATTGCAATATCCCAAAACACATTTTTAAGGTATCATGTTCACAAGATATACACTGCTAAATATTCGTAATAATCTTAAGGTTGCAAGTTATGTTGTATGTAGTAAGCAAGAATTGCAAAATTAATTTTAAATATATTTTCGCGTTCTGAAGTTATAAATTATTAAATAATTGACCTTAGAGAGACCAAACGTGGTTTCATTTCTAAATTTAAGTTTGAAATGTGGTCATAGTTTATTATTAGTGAACCATGTAGTTTGTGCTATTTTAAATAGAGGTTGGAATAAGTATGCATACTTCTTGACAAATAGCCTAGGCTGCTATGGTATTTATGGATTGCGTAATTCTGTATCTAACTAGTTGAAATGTGGTTATAGTCTCCTTTAGGTTACTAGGTTATTTTTGCTTTACTACATAGGGCGTCGTACTAGTTATTTTTTTCTGTTGTATATAGTAGTTGCGTAATTATGAATTCTCTGTATTAGATAAAGATTCGAATATGTGTTCATACCCTAGTGCTATAGCACAGCTTAGGCTATGTGGGACATCTGCTATGTTAAAAGAGGGTTGCAAAAATGGGGTCTTCATGTTTTCTGTGTAAGTTCTACTATGTTACATACTGGTTGAAATATGTGTGTGTACTCTTTAAAAAGTAGTCTGGTTCAGTATGCCTTAGTCTTATGTACTATCTCCAGGTGTGTTAAATAGCTTTAAAAACAATGCTTATCATCTTTGGTAATGGGGTTTAAAATATTCCAAAAATGCTGTTTTCGTTCTCTTCATGTTAGGACATAATTTTAAAGCTCCACTTGGTGTAAAAGGAACTGAACACAATCTGTTCTCATTGCTGATAATCTGTTGTAATGTAGCGCAATTAACATCTTACTTAAACATATCATTCTCAGAAAATAATATTTATGTCCTCTCGCCTCTAACCTACGAAAATGGAGTTACGTTCATCTGGTTCTCATGCGACGATATGGCGCTGGAATTTCTGTTATTTAATAGGAATTGCTAAAACAAGCCATTGCCTTATGTATTCTCCGTTTCTGTAATAAAAAAGTGGTTGAATAGAGGTTGAAAATATACTCGTAGTTTAGACTGCATGCATTTTTGGCAATATTAAACTGACGTTGCAGAAATATGTAATAGTCATCCGTATAGATAGCCTGCAGATATGGTAAATATGAAATGAAAAATAGTAGTGAGAGTGAACGAGCTTACCCTACGTTGACATGTTTTTACTATGTTAAACAGCGATTGGAGAAGGTGTTTATTGTTATGCTGCTTTGTTCAATAGTAATTTGAACTTCTGCTAAGTTAAATAGGATATGTAAAGTAGGCCATAGTATATTATTTGTATTTAAAGAGGGGCCTTTAAAGAAAACGAATACACACCTGCTATGTTAATACGGGTTGCTATATACTGTATATAAATAATTTTATATATTCTCTGCTGTGTTACATAGGGTTGAAAACATTGGTTGTAGCCTTTATTGTGTAATTTCTGATATGTTGAATAGGGTAATTAATGAAGTCACACAGCTTTTATGTAATCTTTAATATATGCAATTTATGTTTTGTTACGCAGCAGCTAATAAGGTGCTCATAACCTTATGTATGTAGGGGTTGAAATATATGCCACACTCCTTCATCAGCTCTGCTATATTACCTATAGTTGAAAGATAATCATCTTCTATATAATCTCGGCTATGTCACATATGGGTTGAAAAAATGATCCATACTATTTTTCATCTCTGTTATTATATTAGAAGTTGAGAAAAGTGGTGGTAAAAGGGAACAAAATGTTACTAAATCTGGTTACAACAAAATTAACAAAAATTTTTTAGAAATCTTCTGCCAAGTTCCACCGTTCTACTGATATATTTTTCACGACTACGTTATAAAAATAACACCATACTTAGCTAGCTTTTCGGGATTCAGTTTTACCGTTCCTACATTTGGTCGTATGTCCCACCCGTATGAAGCTCCTTCAGTACAATTTTTCAATTTCCGATTTTTATCAACCGCAAAAGAAATACGTCACAATATACTTTCAGATAAATACTCGAATAATAGCACAAGCAAAATATTAGAAGAATATTTATTTCATTGTAGACAGTAGCTTCTTATTACACACACACATATTTTATAATTAATTTACTGAATATAAGTTTGAAGGAAATTTATCTGTTGAAGGAAACTTATCTTATTCTTATCCTATGTAGCTAGGTTCCAAAACATATAATTCAGTATTCATGAAAGGACTAACTGGAATCTTAAACATAAGAAGAGGAGGCTTTCAAGCAGTGGCGTTTCTTCAGAAGGCGACTATAATCGGCCACTTAGAGGTGCCGTGTCACTTGTTACAGTGAAGAATTTTTGCACATGCCAGTAAAATTCTAAAATAGTTACTTTTGCACATAATATGAACATGAAAGCAGTGTCCGTTTTCTTACATTCCTGGTCAAGGAACCTTTTACAAAATGTAGATAGGAACATAACTTCTCAGGGACTGTGCAGAAAACAATTTAACTGTGAAAAGCTCACAATGTTGAGAAATATTCTTGAGTTAGTAAAAGACGAAGTATGATTTCAGCCTCAAACGATTCTAAAATATTACCCAAACACTTAGCAGTATCTTCTGTGCATGCGTATGCCCATTTTCGAACTTTCTGAATTTTCTGAACGTATCAGGTTGGTACTCTAAGTCTGTAGCTAGAAGAAAAGGAAAACTAAGAAACTAATATTAAGTAAACAGAACTTCATATAATTAAAAACGGGAAACGGAGTTTCACAAACCAACCAAAATCAGCGATACGGTTCTAAAAATAACGATAATGATGAAAGTAAAAAGAGTTGAAGCTTAATACCTGAGTGCTATGATTGTATTGCAGACATTCCTGTGGGCCTATTCTTGAAGCATGTTGGTGGAGGGGGTTGTATTACTAAATAGACGGGAAGGGGTAGGATTTGAGATTCCCTCCCCTCAATTAAATTCCTTACCAGGATAATAATTCTCCCGTAATTAACCTTTTTACATTCGAATCCTACTGCGAATAAATTTTCTATTTAAAAAATAAGACAGTTTTAAGTTTAAGAGAAGACGATTTGATCGACTTCGCAGTTTAAAAAAACGAAATTTTATCTAAAGTTGGTTACAGACGTTTGAATTTGCATTTCCAAGAAATAAAGCAAAACGCAAATTTTTGGATACATGACTCCAAAACTGCATAGCCACCTTCAAGTATCCTTTTCCTGCAATAGCAGGCAACCCAAAAAGCTACAAACTGCAAATAAGAGAATACAACAAATTGTTAAGAACGATAATTTCCTTACTCTGACGGAGTTAGACGACATCAAAAGTTACAAAATGATCTCACCTAAGCAGTTCAGACAAGGTGAATGGCAAGAAACCGATATCTGAGGAAAGCATTTCTCTCCTTCCATCTTGGAAAAGAAAAAAGTTACATAATGTAAAGGTCTAATCTAAAAACGAAACCCAAAATTTTCAAAGTTGACACCCGCATCGAAAGACCAACTGAACCGAAGTGAATCAAATTCTGCACAGATATTGCAGACGTAAAATGAGAGAATACGGGTTTCGCTTATTAATGGAAAAAAACGGCTGGGTGGAGCACATAGCTCTCCAAACATTTGATTACCTAATAATAAAAGTGAAGTAACACTTTGTAAGATACGTGTAAAGGAAATAAAGAATAGAATGAAACTTTACGTAATGACAATACGAAAAAAAAACGAATACATTTTTTATATTCCGTTGAAAAACTGTTTTAGGGCGAAAAATACCAACCAGAAGTTGTGAAAGTTGACGCCCGAAATGAGTATAGATGTGAACCAAAGTGAATGAGATTGTGCCCAGATATTGTAGACCTAAAATGAGGGAAAACGGGTTTAGTATTTTCGTGAAAAAAAAAACGATTGGGTGGGGCACGGCTCACTCCAAGCCTTTGATCACGAAATAATAAAAGAAAAATCTAGTAAAAGTATGTCAGATGTGTGTAAAGAACACGAAGAAATGCAAGGAAATTTTACGTATGGACAAAACGCAAAAAATAAACGAATATAGGTTTTTTATATTCTGCGGAGAAACGGCTTTAGGAGGCAATTGCCTCACCCAAAATTTTCAACGTTGTCGCTCAAAAGGCAAGAACTAGTGAACCGAACTGAATGAAATTGTGCACAATTATTACAGGCATAAAATGAGGATACCGGTTTCGTATTTCCCTGGAGAAAAGGGTTGGGTGGTACACGAACTCCAAACCTTTGATGAAGCAATATCAACAGTCCAAGTAACAGTATGTCAGAGGTGTGTAAAGGACATGAAGAATTGCAACATAACTTTGTGTATTGAGAATATGTTGTTTTCTATGTGCTGCTAGAAAACTGAATTAAGGGAGCATAAGCTCCCACTCAAAATTTTGAAAGTTTACGCCTGAAAGGCAAGAAGAAGTGAACCGATGTGAATGAAATTGTGCACAGATATTGTAGTTATAAAATGAGGGAATGCGGGTTTCGTATTTTCCTGAATTGGGTGGGGCTCGGTGCCCTTCAAACCTTTGGTCACGAAAAATCAGAAGTGCTAGTAACAGTATGTCAGATGTGTGTAAAGAATATGAACTCCAATGAAACTTTTTGTATGGAAAATACGCAAAAAATAAATGTGTAAGTTTTTTTTAATTTCTGAAGGAAAAACGTTTTATGGTACGAAAGCCCTCACCCAAAATTTTGGAAGTGATTGAAATTGTGCACAAAAATTTAGCAGACGTAAAATGTTGATACGGGTTTCGTATGCTTCTGGAAAACGGTTCAGTGGTGCACGGACCCCTCCAAAGATTTGATCACGACATATCAAAAGTGCTTTTAATATTATGCCAGATGATTATAAAGGACATGAAGAATTGCAACGAAACATTTCTTATGGACAAAAAGGAAAAATAAAGGAATACAGTGTTTTTTTTTTAATTTCCTACGGAGAAACGGTTTTATGATTCAAAAGCACCCACCCAAAATTTTGAAGTTGATGGAAGAAAGATGAGAAGCGATCCAAGTAAATAAAATTTTGAACAGATATTGTAGACAAAATTGAGGGAATTCGGAATTCGTATTTTCCTTAAAGAAACTGTTAGGTGGGACACGGACCTTTGGTCACGAAATATTAAGGAGCTAGTACCAGTATGTCAGATGTCTGTACAGCATATGAAGAATTCCAACGAAACTTTCTGTATGGACATTACGCAAAAAATTAACGGAACCGTTTTTTATTTTTGCAGAAAAAAAGTCTTAGGTCGCAAAAGTCCCACGCAAAATTTTGAAAGTTGACACTCGAAAGGCAAAATGAAGTGAACCGAAGTGAATGAAATTGTGCACAGATATTGTAAACATAAAATGACGGAATACGTGTTTCATATTTTGTCTAGAGAATTATCATAGGTATAGGGAGTAAAGACACAGATTTAAAGCTTCAGTGCGCTGTCATATCTGATAGAATTCGTATTCTCAGCCTTTCTATTAATTGTTTTATATGTTAAGTTAAACACCACAACTTATATCACTGATATCGCAGATCGTATTATTTTTAAAAATCGTGTCTGTAACGTGTTGTCAAAACATTTTTCTCTAGACATGATGTAAAGAGAAGACAAAGATATTTGTAATATATGTATATGTGATCTATGAAGTAAATGTCTACGTAGTTAAGGGACACGTAAGAATGCGAAAAGGAGATATACAAGTCTGAACTTTCAGAAACTTCCTAGAGGGGTGAAAATATACTTAAAAATTGCAAAAGGTATCATGTAATTTATCTTTCTTTTGTTATATTCTAGTATACTTTTTTATATCCAAATATCGCTATCCAGAATTACGAGATAAAAGTAATTAGAGAAACATTTCCATCTGAAGGATTAAATCAGAAAAAAAATATTTTGACTGGCACTAGCTTCGAACTCGCCTTGAATCCATGAGTCAGCGCTCTACCGATTGAGCTACCTGTTGGTGAAAAGTGTGTATTAACGAAGTTCGCCGAGATAACTGCTTCATATAGCTAATACTATAATAATAATAATAATAATAATAATAATAATAATAATAATAATAATAATAATAATAATAATAATGATGATGATGATGATGATGATGATGATGATGATGATGATGATGATGATGATGATGATAATAATAATAATAATAATAATAATAATAATAATAATAACAATAAGAAGAAGAAGAAAAAGAAAAAGAAGACCAGATTTTTGAAAGTCGCATTTCTTAAAAGTTTTTTTGGCGGGATAAGTCGTAATATGAAAATTTTAATAAATATAAATGTAAGCGTGGTTTATCCGTGCGTGCTGCTCAAACTGCGCAACTCTTTACCATGTGTCCATAGAGGTTGTACCCCTATGTTACAGTAGCCTTGCATCCTCCTACCATGAAGAAAGTTTCGGTTTGAACCTATGCGTGTCCTAAGGGGGAGGGGAGGATTCAAGGAGAGAAAAGTCCTTTAGTAATTATAGGAATGTATATCACGAGGTAAGGTGATATAGAGTGTAGAGTCCCTTTCAGCTGTGACTTATATAAGACATGGTTATACAACTTGACGTGGAACCAGAACTACACGATTTCCGCCGAGAATCGAAACTCGGCTGTCAAGGGGAAACCAAGGACATCTAAAAAGAATTGAAAATAAACGATATTAATGTCAAATCCATAGCTCTTGAGGTCAGTGACATGAATTATGATACTCCCTTTATCGTTCATATCAAAGTTTAGCATTATCGGCATGGAGGTTTAATGGGAGGGGTGAAAATGAAAAATTCCTCGTTGACACATATGAGTGTTTATTCAATAGTTTTCGGGGTCCCTGAAGTGAATAATGACACCCCCGATACCGTTAGTGCCCAAGGCTTTCTTCTTCGTTAGCCGCAAGTTTATTCATTTGCTCCTGCTGGAAATGAATCCGTACTATTACATTCCCATTCAAATACGTATTCTACTGGGAAAAAATCTGAAATATATCTTTGAAATAAGAAACCGTTCTCCCCGTGGAATACCGCGTATTTCAATTATTAAACAAATAATTCGAGAAAGAATTAATATATTTAATGGAAATAGACAGATGTATTTTTGAATGTTGTATATGAATTGATATTCCATACTTTATCTAGTACCAAATATTGCACCCACGGCATATTCTGAAGTAATAGGTAGAACTATGGGAGGAATATTTTATATAACTACTGTCAAATTTAGTGTGGAATAATTTCACACAATTTATTTCGAACTATAGAGACAGAACTGAGACCGCTATTTGTCTATCGAAAGGAGATTAATACTGTAAGTAGTCTCGTCTTGTCTCGTTTTGATACGAGTCCTAATTCGGGGTTTTTTCTCTAGTAACTGGTTGCGTGGTGCACCTACATAAGACGTTGTATATTTAAATGTCTGAGAAATTACCACACCTCTACTTGACGGATAAAACTATGACTACCAGACCGTTTATGTAATTTTGCGTTTAAGCACAGGTCCTATGCTTATGCCAATTACTTTGTTGCAACAGAGGTTGAAAAATGTAACAGTTTTAATGTTTATTGCGCATTATTCTGTACAGATAAAAGCACTAGAGTGTCGGACACCGTGGCGTAAATAGTTACTGCCTTGATAAATTCATCAGCGAAAACTTTTCCGTCCTACTCGCGAAATGACGCCACCTTCAACACACGATTGGGACAGGACCACACGAGTAACGCTGTTGTGTGCTTGCTCGCTTACTCTCGTGTAGTATCCTTGGAGCCTGATGTGAAATTACATTTTTCTCTTTCCTTTCAGCTGTCTTTGCTATTTCTAATTTAGATGTCTAATATTGGAATTTTGTTCCGTCATGGAAATATATTTTATTTCTTTTTAAATGCAAAAAAAAGAAGTGTCTATTTGGACAGGTTTCCCTCACACTCTAGACGAATTGTCCGTTGTGCGTTTCTTCTTCTTCTTTTTGCTTAAATGGTATCCCCTTTTGGCCTAATCCACTTGCGTTTGTCAATCAGAATTTCTTTCCTGCACTTTTAATTCTCTCACTTCACTACTTTTTACATTTTCTTGTAAAATGTTCTTTACGAGGAAGAACTATTAAGTTGCATGCTTATTTCATTTATTGTTATGTATGTTCTAAAGCGGATAAAATATTAAAATCTCCGGTTCACACTTGCTAAGAAATTAATTTTTATGATACCTGTTAATTTTCTAATGATGTTCTTTCCCTTGCGAATAAATTCTCCATTACATTCAAGAAAATATTCGTTAGCTATTTTGATTGTGTGTAGAACTTCCATAAATGAAAATGTTAGTCCTCGTTTCGAGATGAATTTTGTCCAGTTGCAATGTAGTCCCTGAAAAGATTCTTTGACATAGAACTGTTGATGTTTGACTTTAAATTAGAAAGCTAGTTTCTCAGCTATAAATTCAAGATCTTGTTCTTCAAGATCATGCGTATTTAATGAATACGTTTGATCTTTATTTCCATTTTCATCTTCTGGTATAATATGCTTCAACATATGTACTGTTTAGTGATGTCAGCCTGCATGGCTCGGCTCGGTTTAACTGAGCCAACGGGTTGGCCAAGTATCGGTTGCGATGAGCCATCGGCTTAGTTCGGCTCAGCTCAGGTGAGCCATCGGCTTATCTCTGTTTGGTCCAACTGAGCCGAGGGCTTCGAGGGCTCCAGCCGGCTCGGTTAGGTGAGCTGTTGACTCGGCTCACTTCTTGCATCGGAGGTGACAGCCGTGAGCCGAGTCACTCGAGCCGTTGACAACACATGGAATCTACGATCAACCTTCAATCTCCGGTTGCTCCTTGAGCTTCACTCGGTTCCATTTCAACCCCTGAACTACTACTACCATTCAACCTCCAAACTCCAACAATCAATCAATCTCTAGCAACATCAACCTCCGAACTTCAACTATCAATCGACCTCTACCTCCAGTCTGGTGGTTGAGATCGTATGAGCGAGAGTCCTATGTATGACTGTGTGGAACTGATAGAGTGGTAACTTGGGTGAAAACTCGAAGACCAAGACCGAGACCAAGATCAAGTGCGCAGAAACAAGCCCAAGACCAATTCCGCAAAACTCGGGCAAGAATGAGACCCACTTGCGAGAGCCTTGCATTCTTTCATCCTAAATACCTTTATAAATAGACGAAGAATACAGAGGTTTAAGGTCTCATATTATCATTTTTTAATTGTGTTTTCTGTTTAGTCGATGGGGATAGATGGGGCGTTAGGTGGATGTAAATTCTTCCTAAACAAGAAAAAGTGATAATCGTAATCTTTCGAAATAACCAAACTGAGGAAAGAATGATGGGTTTTGTATTTCATTCCCTATGAATGATGATATAGTTTATCGGCCCAAAAATTACTAAGAATGAAACATAATAGAAACTGGCTGTTGGTAAATTGGAAACACTTACATGTGGAGATCAAAGCATTTTATCAGAAGTCTAAAAGAGTGATACACTAACGTTGCAAATCACTAGTAACGTTAGCTGTTAAAGGCGCTTGGGCGTTCGGAGTGCGTTTTCTTGCTTGTAGTAAACAAAACAAATAAACTATTATTATTATTATTATTATTATTATATTTTTATTTTTATTATGGAAACCAGCACCAAGACTATGTGTTCGTTTCGCCTCCACTGGGGATCCAACCTGAGGACTTCATCGTCAAACATTTAACCATAGAGGGCTCACGTAACAAGTAAAAAATGATATAAAATATACGTATCTTTGACATAAGTCTTCAAATTCATCTGGTTATTTTGTCATAACCTTTACAATTATAAAGTTAATATTTCATGCAAAGATAATTATTTGTTTAAGTTTATTAAGATAAATTATTAAGTTAATTATTTCTTTTGGAATTAAATGAAATTGTGATAAAAATTGCTAACTACTTGCTACGATATGGTATAACAAAAGCCCAATTTTCGAAGTTGGACTACGTGAAAAAGAGAATCTTTTATATTTGTGTTTGTGGTAACTGATTTGTTAATCAATCTCTTAAATCAGTGGGCACTAGTTTGATATCAAATGTAAACATCATTTTTAAACTAATGAAATAGAAGAAAACACATGAAAAAGTTCAACTACACCGGAAGCTATTATTGTTAAGGTCGTGTAAGATCATCTATGCAGTTTTTTAAATGCATCCTTTGTGTTTATCTAGGACTTGTTTTGTTTTATTACTTCCATTTGTTTATCAATAATTGAAAAAATATTTCTAAGGAACTTGTATTTTTTTTTGTTGGGGGCGCGGTGCCTCAGTGGTGGAACGTTCACCTCCGGTGCTTGGGGTCCCTGATTCGATCCCGGCTCGTGCCGTGTAGACTTTCTGGTGGACAAACATCATGCACGCGGGTTTTCTCGGGGTTCTCCCGTTTCCTCCCACTTTCTTCATTCCACCATTTCACTCATTTTTCATTATCACCGTCTCGTTTAGCGTAACCGGCATAACCGTGGAACGTTAAACTTAAAAATTTTATTTCATTTCATTTTTTCTTTGTTGTTAATTAGGACGATGTTGCGCCCAACCGGCTTGGCTCGGCTCGGTTCCCTGAGTTATCGGCTTCAGCCGGCTCGGTTCGGCTCGGCTCAGATAAGGCACTTACTCGGTTTGGCTCTACTCAGACGAGAAATCTGCTCGAGGAGACTCCGTTGGGTGAGCCATGATCCGAGCCGCTCGAGCCTTGGCAAGATTTGTACTGTTGTAAAAAATTCATCCTGCAGTGCGGAGTTTCTCAAGTATATATTTCAATTAATGCAGATATTACTGTTTCCTGCTGCGTAAAAGGTTCTTCAATGACTTCAGCATTTTCATCGTAGAATGCTTTTCCGTTATATCCGCTCTTATCTGTACTTAAATCCTTGGGAATGCGGATGATCATTGCTTGAACTCATTAACTTTTTAGGTATCAGGATATTTGTGGTACAACTAGAAAACCAGTTTTTCTGAAAACTATGAAAGAAAACAAAAATATAAGTATTTCTAGAAGTTCCCTTTAAATATTATAGACAGACGTTTGTCAATGAGAGATAAGGATTTGTTTACGTTTTGCAGTTTTGGCCAATCACGAACAAGTATTCGTTTACATCTTTTGGATGTGTCTACCATGTATCCAAATAAAAATTATTTTTTCAATTTTCTGTAAAATTGATTCTTATATTTGTCTTTACCTATTTTTAGTGTTGTGAGAAAAGTTTGTATGTATGCATGCTGAGTTAATAATGGGTTGGTATTCTGGAGAAATATTTTTAGTCTGCTTTTAGTATGCAAAATACCCCCCGAGTCCCCTAAAAAAGTCATATTATGTGGTCCTAGAACAACGTGCTGGCTACACCAATGTTATATAATTTTGTATTTGCGTAGAAGTTGATGCTGCGTGCTTATCCTGTAACTCAACACACGAAAATATTCTCACTCAGCAATGAGAATAAGAAGTTATTGCTAATAGTACAGCAAATGTCCCAGTACAACAAATACCAATATTCGAAGTACCGAAATGTTGCAGTATCGCAAATTGTCGATACCGTAAGTGTTGCCCTTTCAATTTTCTAAACAATATTCAGTTAATTTCTATGTCAAAAGCAATTTTTCCTGCACAATACTGTGCTTTGATTCTTCGTCAAAACGAAAGGAAGAAATGACAGCTGAAACACAAACAGAAAAGGGCGAACTTTACATCTTTCTTTTCCTTTCTTGATCTACATGAACAATTTGAGAAATAATAGGATTATTTACAGAAATGAAACATGCGACATATTAAAGAAGGGTGCTTAAGATTGAAACTATTGGATAACAAAAGACTCAGGTATGAAAATATTTTAATAAATTATATTCTATATTTCTGATAAAGAAAATAAAATTGATATAAATTATGAGAAAAGTATATGAATTTAAAGGTACAATTTCATTCAAAAATACCCTCTTACAAACCGCTACTGAATTTTAAAAAATAAACACATGTAAATTGAAGGGGGCTTCAAAAACCAACACTCAGAAACCTCCGTGTAAAGTTTATCTGATGCAGGTTTTTTAATTACATAACTAGCTTCTGCTAGGCGGGGAGTCCACCCCCAGACGCTTGCATTATCACTTTCTCCGACCTCTCACTTCTCATATTCCTAAGATCTATAATCGTAAGTGGTTTTGAGATATGGCTATCTTATTATAACAATTTCAACCGCCTACTTAATCTTCCCGACGTTTTTCCTCTAACCGTAATATTAAAAACGCTAAAACACATCAGTGATCAATATTTTTTTTTTTACTTTTAAGGGAGTTCGGAATAAAGCCATTTTATTTTGCCAATTAAATTTGAAACCTTTTTTTTAAGGAAACATTAAAAAACGCAGAAACATGTGTAATTGTTTTATATGAAAAACCTAAACACCAATTTTCATTCACGTAGGGAGCTCATGTGGTTCGGATTCCACGTTAATCAGTAGTTTCACGTTTCATAAGCTTCACTGCTGAACGGGACGTTAAATTCAAAATCAACTCAAATCAACCAACTTTCATGTCGATGAGCTTAACGATTTTCGAGATATGACCATCCAATTATAACAATTGTAGCTTCGCCCTATTTTCTCTCTTTCTACGGCAAATATCATGAAACGCTTACATATATATATCTAATTATTTTAAATGAGTAGTCCATATACCAAATTTTATGTCCCTAACACTCAAATATTCCAAACTATGGACATTTTAAGATAATAATTGCTACTCGTCTTTCTCTCCTATTCCTTCGAATTTCGAAAAATTCTTCTTTTAGTGGTACCTTTCATTATAAATCAGATGCCCTTTCTAAATTTCAACTTTCTAGCTTAAACGGTTTGACCTAGGCGTCGATCAATCAACCACTAAGGATTTGTTCTTTTTATATAGAATCATACATAATAAGCAAATTAATGACAAAAGTATGCTTACAAGAACAGTATGGCTAACAACTCATATACTGTCTTATAATATGTAGATATTCATTCATTTGGTAAAGTTCATAAAACTAAGGGCATAAGCATAGCGTACATGCCCTTGGAGTGGGAGATCGGTATTTGATTCCAGTTAGGAACTTATGTGGTTCGGATTCCACGTTAATCAGTAGGTCTACGTCTCATATAGCCTCGGTGCTGAACGTAACGTTAAAATCAGCTCAACTGAGCTAAGGGAATAAGCAGGGTGGACCTACGGCTTTTTGGGTCCAGCCAGAGATGACAACGTTACACACCTATTGTTTTACAATTGCTGTAAACCTTCCTACTTTTTAAATGAACGGAACTTGACATTCTCTTCACCAACTTTTCTATTTCGTGTGTTCATTTTAAAGTTGTACATACTACATGAGGGCATTGTTAAAGTTTTCAAAGTCAATGTAAGAAATATAGATGAGTTCTATTTAAACAATATATATTTACACAGCAGTATATCTTCAACACAAATTCAACTAACAACCTGTCACTGATTGGGCGCGACAATGTTATCTTCGAAGGATCAGTGATTTTGTGTCGAAGTTAACGTCAGGCGAAAAGACAGGATGTGCATGTGTTTACCTTGTTTTATTTTTACCATGGCTGTTAATAGTAATATAATAGGACGTTTGGCAAAATTGCTCTTGGTCACGTGGCCTATTGCTTGTGCCTTTTGGTATTTGCCCTAAATCTATACAGTGAGCTCTCACTCCCTCTCTGCCCCTAGCTGTGCTTGCGAAAATATGATTTGCTTTTTATGGATTGGGATAAGGGGTAAGACACGTTCCACAACTTGGAGAGTGGAAGGGAGTAGTAACATATAACATGATCGAAAAAGACGCCCGGTGTTAATGCAGAGTTCATAGTTTCGAGGTAGCTGAGATGTTAAGCGTAATGCGATCAGGCATTTTCTATTAGTAGTTACTTCATATAGGTCTAAAAAGTTAGCGAACCTTGACTTATCTGGGTACAGAAGTTGGTTAGTGTATCCTCGATTGTCTTTTGCAGTACCACTGGGAGAACTCCGGGATGCTTTTAATACATAATCTTTGATAAATTTTCTTGAAAACGTTCTTCTTATATTGTTAATGTTTCAGTGTGAAATGGCATTTTGCTGCATGGAAAATAGTTTTAGTAAATAAAATATAGTAGATGAACGGTTAGTATAAGGGACTCCTACTTGTACGGCCTAGGTTCAAATCCTGACCTTTCTTACTGATTTTATCCTTTACCTACACTCATATATAGAAGTTCAATTTTGAATTAAATGTAGTCGCAGCTAGTTTAAACCGAAATTATTTTCAAATATATTTGCTATTACATGCTTTTGTTTTTCTTGTGATAACTTTGATATTAGATCTTAGAACCTTACTGTAACTCATTTCCCTACGTCATATCATGATGAATGTTTTCACAAAATAGAAAGTTTTGACTGAGAGAAAAATGTACAGTTCAACGTACGATGCAACGTGGACTCCTGGAGGAATTTCAAACGAATTTTGTATACGAATAATTTACATTCTGAACAATATACCTCTAAAAAAGTGTTCGATCCCTGTAATAAATTCATGCCTACGCCCTGTAAAGCAGTGAGAATTTTTCGGACTGATCAGGAGGTAATGCCTCCCGCAGCAACGACAGTTTCCCAGAAACCATATCTCTGATAGGTCCCCATGTGACACCAGTATTTGTACATTACCACTTTTCACTTTCAGTGTATTGAAAGGTAAGTCAAAGAAATCGTTCGGAAATCTTCATCGGTTCTCTCCTCTGAACCCCATGCCAATGGGGCCGACTTTGGTCTGGAATATTATTATTTACCGTATTACTATTTACTATTTCCATACCTCATCTGGAATATTACTATTTATGACAATGATCCCGAAAACTATGTATGTATTCGACACAGATATATGATGTTTTCTTTTCTTGTTTCTTTCTTTCTTTTTTTTTTTTTTTTGCCTATCACCCTCTCACTCTGACCTCCATACCAACCAAGGCTTAGCTTGAAATTAAGCAGCATCAACAGCGTCACTATTCATCTTTGTGACGAAAATACTATGATTTCTATACTAATATTCTTCGTATTTTACTATTTTTGGATGCAGAAATGTTTCCTTTTATTTGTGGAGTTTACATAAAGAGTAGTTTTTATAGCCAGAGCACCATAGTTACTACACGATGTCTTTGTGAAGTAATTTGAAGTAATTTGTTGAATGGAAATTTGGAGTTAATTAAAGAACCTCGAGGAAAGCTACGCAGATAGTGTCCGTTTAAATATAATCAGATTTCGTACGAACAGGGAAAGAATCAGGCATTACATGTACAGAAATGAATGATCTACTACTGAGACGCACTGGCTACAATACATATTATGCATGACTATTATATCATGGTCAAGTCTTAATTACAATGATAAGTTTAAATTTCAGTGTCTCCACTGTACAATTCAGCTTATTGTATTATACATAATAAAAACTAGACCACTTTGACGCCAGTTGGAGTGTTACAGGAGACTGATCCTTAGTGGTAGTACCAACGACCCTAACCGTATCCGTAGTTAAAGTGATTACACTACTTACACTGAACTTATCATTTCAACACTTTAGGGAAAGGAACTTTTTTTGGCTATTTTAGTTCATGTCTTGCTGTCATTTATGGAAACAGAAAACCCAGACCCTTCCAAAAGTTTTGCCTATGATTTCATGGTGATGATGTGGAAGAATAGAGATGAAAAGAAAACTGATTAGAGAGAAAGGAGGTTGAAGTGACGAATTGTTAAAAAAAAAAAACTATATAGATGTTTCAACAAAATCTATATATTTGAATAATTATAAGTTGCTAGGATGATCCTTCATTTCTTCTTTCTCCCTTTCTTCCCTTTATTTTTATTTTTTGGGGTTTTGGGATAACAAGTTCTTGTAACACTGATCAAAATAAAAATAATAATGATGGGCAGAGTGCAATGATTGAGAATTATGTTTATGGATATGATATATTTCAGAACTCAGGTGGTGTGGATTCAACATGTGTGACAATTGTCTTGTCTTTTTTGGTATAATCTTAGTTTGACGTGACCAATAATTTCATAAAGTTAAAGTCCTACGCTACGCATGTTACTATGAACTGAAGTTTTTATTCTACCAGAGAAATATTAAACATGTAATGCAGTTATAATGTGCTTCCTCAAAAAATAAGTGTTGATTTAATATGCATTGTGTCTTAAAAGAAAAGATGAAAATCATTGGAAGATGTTTTCTATTAAGAGTACTTTGGTGGCATTGAAATACCCTAGTGAATGTGATAATTATACCTCCCTTAGGACTTCGAAAAAACATATTCAAATGTATCGAAGCCGGTTTTGTGGCAGAGTCAACCTTTATTTAGATTTGGAACTTTAAACACACAACAAACAGATAAAGGTTCTTACTGAATTAGACGGGCCAACTGAATCAGGAGATTCCTCATATCAAGAAATGAAAAACTTCATATGGACTCATGCTCAAAAGTGCATAATTACACATCTAGGACTATCCAATATCGTGCGAAAATGAACTTCGAGGGCTATTACCTCGAAGTAACTATTCTTCAAGGCTATTACCTATTGAGCGGAGGCGATATGTTTTTATCTGAGACTTGTAATCTGCTCTATCCGAAACTGCATATTTCTGAATCGTTCAGTGGCGGTCAACGAGAGTGTTCCCCAAATGAAGTAGGAGGGTTCCGGATATTACGTTCGGAGGGATGGGTCCGATTCATGGCAGATGGAACAACATGCAACAAAGTAAAAAAGTCGTTGAGAGTCCTTCAATGTTTTGAACTAAATTATAACATAACTTACTTTTATGCAATATTTTTAATAAAATAATTGTATGTGTAATGTTGTTTGTGATTTTGTATACTGTTATTCCCAGATGCTCACTTTCTTAGGACCAGCATGCATTTGAGTATATCATCGGTTTAAACAGCTACAAGTGGATGTGGCCATCACAAAATAATAACTTGATCCAGAGATGCACTCCATGGTCGTTGGAGAAAAGATCGGAATTCAAATGATTTGTCCTAAAAATTTGCAGTCTTTATCAGTTTGCAAACGGAAAGAAAAAGGTAGAAAAAACTTGAAATTTAGAAAATAAAATATCAGGATTTAATATCCAGCATTTGGGTTCCTGCAAAATTTCCTCTGTGCGATTTTCCTACGGCGACTTTTCAGCATGCCGGATTGGAAGACGAACTACTCTGCAAATAACTTACCAAATTGTAATGTATCAACCAACCAAAATATTCTATTAAACTAATTCTTTTAAATATGAAATAAAACTGGTTTTCAATGTAAGCTTCTATTTGTTTCAAGGAAGCTGCGTAGTATGGTAACAAAGGTTTTACGGAAGATAAGGAACAACGGTAAGTTCGCATTACGCTCATATTGTTAAACAGTACCAAAGTACGTGTCAACATTTGTCAACAAGCAATTTTAATATAACACATATACATGTGACATTGTTATATTTGCCTCACACATCACATTAACTGTCACATTACTCACAAACCATTTTCTTTGTTCACATGTATGTGCATTATTTCACTTCTTTTGGAATTTTCATTAATTGTATAAAATTCTTATAATCATAGCTGTTCACTACAGCTTGCATTAACATGCAGCACATATTTGCCACATACATATAAAAACTTAACCTAACATGCACAAATACTATGTACCGGTACACAAAATATGAAAATCTTTACCTAATCTAACCTACAACGTATTTACACCACACACACACAAAACATAGTATTACTTACTTTTTTCTGTAATGACGATTCGGTTGGCATTGAAGGCCAAGTTTTAAAATTGTGATGTGGTTTTGTCACTTAGAGTACCTCTCCACATAGTAGGAAGCAAGTTGCCCCTGTCTTAATCTTAGCAAAAAAATTATCAGTTTCTCTCGGCCAAAGTGAAACTTTGGAATAATATTTCAAGATTTTTCACACGAATACTTTCGTAGTTTAAAACGAAATATGAATTCAATGCCAGAAAAGTCGCTCCTATCCTGAACCGATTAGTTTACATATGGGGGTGAAAACAATACATTGTCAGACAGGTGAAATAATAACAACAAGAAAAGACTGCAACCGCGTATCTAATATTAGCTTACTTTGATTTTTATAAGAGTGTCATTCAAACAAATACGCCTAAAGAACATATTCTTACGCTTTTGTTTACTTTATTTCCCACTCTTCACATATTGTAACGAAATATATCCAAAATAGACCCTAAACTTATTTTAAACACTTCCTAATCTAATCCTACTTCTAACATTACAAAACAAAATAAATCTCGATATCGCATCACTACAACTTATACGTCATATCTGACATTGTTACACGTAGTTATAAAGGATATTCCGAGATTCGCTAACATGATAACTAAATGTTCGAAGTTATCATCTTCCGGGGCCCTTCGAGCCAAATATTCTAGTAGCTTCCTCTGCTATTTTACATAAAATTTACATGAGGACTTGGAAAGAAAAGCAAATGACATTTCTAACCTAAGTTCCCTAACTATTCCGTAACTTAAAAATGTTCTCGTTAATTTTAACCTTAAGCGTTTTTGGAATCTTTGTGGCGCAAAGAACTTTTCGACGCTTGTGTTCCGAATACAGAGTGAGTTTTAAATTATCATAGCTTTATACTCCTTTATTTTTTCCTCAGAGCGCTTTTAGTTCACAATTTCTGAAGAGCTTAACTACCAAATATGCCCTTTATGTCAACATTAACTTGGAGAATACCTTTTCCGGTATCGATGACAGCTGATGGTTTTTCATCATTTGTAGGGAACTTTCCTTCACCTAATCTACTTTCTTTCTTTTGTTCTTCTCGAACTCTTTCAGGTATTACCCCACGTACGGAAAGGATGTATTTGTTGTAATCAGGCACAATTTAGCCTTTTTGCCCAAGCAAAATTTCGTTTAAATTCCTTAGAGGATGAATAGAGAGGAATATTTCCGGCGGAGCACATCCCTGCAAATCACTCTAAGAAATCCTGTGCTTTCTTTAGATAATATCTCAATCTGACTGGATTATCATAACAATAAAAACGGAGAATGCTATAGAGACCTAGATGCCTTCTTTCGAAAATGACATGGGAAGCTGATGATAAGGTGTGGTCACTATATGCTGTATCTGGTGATCCGAGCAGTCCCAAACTCACGACACGAACTGCGGTTTCAGGTCACTCACCAAGTTGTCCATACCTAATAGAAATATCTCTTTCAAGGACGGTAACAATCTTCGTTGCGTGCACCCTTCTCAGAGGAAAGAAACACATAAAGCGACTGTAAACGTCCAGTGTTGTAAGAATATATTTGTATCCCTCACTATTCGGGAGCGTTCCCACAACATCCAATTATTGCTCATCATGAGAAGAAGAAGCCTCAGATCTTTCCCGAATCACCTGATGCGAATACTTGGTGCGTGCACAGGAAAGGCGTCCCTGAATATATTGAGTAAAATTCGCCTTTCCAGTGAAACATACATTTGGTGAAAGATGATCATCGCTTGACTATCAAACGTCCACGGGTGTGAATTGCAGAAACCACTAATTTTGTCACACAGGCAGAAATAACTAGTAGCCAATGGGAATTTTATGAAGATCGAAAATAAACCAAAGTATTTTCTTTACAAATCCGTGCATTGTTACGGTAACCCTTCCAGATGTGTTGCAACTTCCCACAGTATAATTGGTGTTACTGTTATCGTTTAATCTCTGCACGATCCAAGGAAATTGTGTCCGCAGACGTCTGAAAATCGATGAAGTGCTCTTCTTTCACCTCTGATATCTCAGGAGATCTACAACGCAAGTCTGCGATCTCGTTATAGGAAGGAGCCTTTTATATGCGCGAAATGGAGATCGAAACGATGGGGTTTTCATTTCAAGCGAGTAGTTTGAGCTTCAATATTGTGAAGATATAAGACATAGCTTAAGGGGACGTCGCAGTGGATATTCGTCCGTCACCCTAGGAAGAAATAAAAACGTTTCACATAGGAAAAAATACTGCCGCGAATTCTAGCTGGAAGATAAATAATGAAATTTCATTTGGTTTGTTCCTGCCCCTCGCGTAGACAACACCTCTAGATTATTCTAACCATGAGGAAAGTAAGCAGCGAACTCGCCTAGGTACAATGCTGATGCATCCCTGTAGAAGGTAAGGTCCGACGAAAAATAAGGTTGAGCCAGTGCTGGCGCTTTACTTAGAAGCTCTGGAAGACGATTGATGCGTCGTAACAACTCTGATGAATAATCGGCCTTCCTGTCTTTCTTAAGTAAATCGTAGAATGGAGCTGTCAGTTCACCGAAGTTCGACAAGCTTCGTTTTTTCCACATCACGAGACAAAAAAAAATGTAGAGGTTCCTTTGTTCGTGGAAGATGGGAGGATTTGATAGCCTTGTTACCCTTAGGATTTATCATCACTGAGAACCAATTTCCAAAGAAGGGAATCTGAATTTTAAGAAGTTACATTTATGAAAAGTTAAGAAAATTTGCTGAATGAAGAATTTTGAAGATAGTTTCCAAATGGTGAAACTGTTCGTCAAAATAAGATGAAAAGCACAAAGCGTAATCCAAGTACATTAGAAGATATTCTTTGACCGATGACAACCTGCACAACGAATCTATTACGGATTGAAAAATCTCCGGTCATGATCTGAACCCATAGCTAAACTAGTTAGCTTATACTGATGACCTTCGTAGACGAATCTGACGAGTTTGTAAGTATCCGGATGCAATGTAATACTATGTAGACCCGAAAACACAGAGCCGCAACTGACTCGAGTTATAAGATCTGGAATAGCTTCGACGTGGTTCTTAGGACAGATGACCTTCTAGTTAATCCCTCTGAGGTCCCAAACTGATCTAACTGAAACCGAATATTTCCTGAACACACATACCGGTGAACGATACTATGTTCCCTCAACAATAATTACGAGTTGAAGTAATTTCCTAAAACTTCTTCAAATTCGTTCTGACGGTGGACCGACACCACATACATCTTTTCAACCACTGGTGAGTGATTGGAGAGCTGTATGCGATATTTCTCCACTTTTACCACACCCGGATTTTCTGTGAATAGTAATCTATCTATCTATCTATGTATCTATTTATCTATCTATCTATCTATCTATAGCTTCAACCGGTCGCTTCGTCCCCGAGTAGTAGATAAAAAAGAAATATATTTTCGTTAACTTTTCTCATATCCTAGCTTAATAAATTGTTTTCCTTGAAGTCAAAGAAAATGTTTCTGTAACATGTATGGAAAACCGTGAGTTTGTTGGTGAAATGTACCTCAATCTTCCATTGACCTTTTTTCCGCAAAATACTAATTAATTAGTTAATTAATTTGAATGTTTTGTTGCGGAAAGTTCATTTTAGGGTGTTATTATTGTACTAAGAATTATCTACTATAGTATCGATTCACAAATAAAAAAGTTGACTTTTTTTCAGAAACGAAGTCTATGTTGGTTTGTATACCTTACATGGGCTTCTCGCACTAAGTCAAAAATGATAAAAATCAACTTTAAAAATTTACTGCGGGCAAACTATTTGTTATTTTTTAACCGGATTTGAAGAATATGCTAGGGTTTTACACAGAGAATCTTAGAAAAAAATTGCGCTCCATTCCGTTAATAATAACGTAAGATAATTTTAAAAAAAATATATACTTTTCAAAAAATCAAGGTCACTAAATCCCCTAAAATGAGAAAAAAGCTTATATTTTTAAAACTGTTGTCTTTAGTGCATCAAGGTTTGAATATGTAGGCTATCTGAACTTGCTTTTAATAACACTAAAGTTTGTTTTATTATCTACATCGAAAATTAATTAATTAAAAATAATGTTTTCTTATTTTTGCAACCGGTCGCCTCTCGACTTTGAAGTGTTTCCAATTGCTGGATATTACCCCACATGTTCTCAACCAATCAAATAATTCTATTTGGTTGTGCGACGAAAGAGCGCTTAACAACTTCAAATTTCTGTATGGCAATTTTGAAATTGTGTTTAAAAATAGTAACTACTCTCAGAGCTACCAACATTTTAAGAATATATTCTTGTGACATTAGCGAATGAAAATCCCTGGCGGGATACTGATTTTGCATAAGGAGAGACGATTCAGTTCAAGGTCATAGAAGTAGAGGTCGCAATTGTGCAAAGACAATGAAGAAGTGAAGCGGGAATCGAATCTTACGGTAGCTCCATGCAGGGGAGGGGTTGTCTAGCATACATATTGGTCGCGTGTGAGAGAGAGAGAGAGAGGAAGGGAGTGAGTGAGTGTGTGTGTGTGTGTGAGAGAGAGAGAAAGAGAACCTAACATGTGGTCAATGAAATGAATCAATTCAACCGTTCGCGCTTCATTGAGTACAAAATAGTTTTCTTTGTAAACACCTTTCTTGGAATTTGGTTCAATGTGTTGATTATTTTTCATTAAAAGCGCATTTTTAAAGGATAATATAAGCATTTGTTACTGAAGGTATATTTCTGTTTATCTTTTGCTCTGTAACATACGCACCAGAATAGCCAGCATTTTTTTCCTATGGGAGCAGAACTTCTTTTAGAAGGGGTGAACATTTTACACTAAAAGCAAAGCAAGTTTGTTTCATATTTATTATTTATTCTCTACTTTATTAAAATATGTGTCCTGAGATTATGTAAAACAATAGACTGTAGATATGCAAGTTTATAAGGAAACAAAAATTGTTCATCGAAGTCCACTTATTTGACTTGCATTAACATAGATATTAAGAACGAGGAAATATTAGAGGAAAATTCAGTAATAAATTCGCTAGTCATTCAGTTAGTCAAATAAGAGTAACAAAGTGGGAGCAGTAGCGGCTCCCGAGGGAAGTCACATCCGTAAAAGTTTAAATTTTATTATTACAAGTCTTGTAACTAAAATTTTACAAACGAATAAAACACATATTAACTTCAAATCTGTATTTATTTCCAACAAATGTAAATACCAATGAAATTATAATATCAAAAATTGCACTTTTACCAATTAAAGTATCTACATTAGCACATTTCACTTTTTCTTTACTGAGATATCTATTTAATACCGACTATTCAAACCAAATAGTTACTTCTTAAACACTGTTTTGTCTATATATACGCCTATAAAATTGAAAGTGACAATTTTCGTAACTTAATAACTTTTGAACCACCCCAACAATCTCAATCAATTTTCAACATAAATGAGGTTGAACCTGGGATCTTTTCACTTTGAAGGAGCAACTTGGAGCAGGGGATGGGTATATATATATATATATATATATATATATATATATATATATATATATATATATATATATATATATATACTGGTGCTATTCTAATTTCTTAACAACCGGTTTTCTCTCTCATATATATACTGTATATATAAATAGTATTGAAAGAGAGAGAGAGTGAAAGGATATATATAACTCTCTTATGAAACAAACTATACAAGATAGACAAAACCAAAATATTTATTGGGTACCGCAAGCGCCATGTACAGACCTACACAGCATCCTAATACAATGTAGTGTGACGAAATTAGGCTAGGTAGCACTACGAATATCTTGGAGATGGATTAGCCAAGATAGATGGTTCTCGAAAAAATGTTGGGAAGATCTTAATCGAGCAATGGACCAACAATTTATTATTGATAATGATACGTATGCGTTTCATATATAAATTACCCTCACCACTACACTTATGTGATCCCAGTTCTGATTCTTGATACCTGAGCTTTTGAGATTAAGAAATAAACGGTTATACCTTGTTTTGAGAGATCATATGTTTAACCCTGTAGATGTAAGAATTTCTAGAAACAAAGATGCTTAAACTAAAATTTTCTGTTCCTGGATATAACTGGGTGAAAATTATTCATGTTTGGTTCTAACAAACGGTTCAGCGAACTCGAAATATTTTAACAACCGGTTCTGGCAAACCGACTGAATAGCACCACTGTGTATATATATATATAAATGATCGTAAATTACCACATTAATGTCCAATCCATAGTTTTCGGGACGAACAATGACACTTCCGATGCCGTTTAAATCCAAAAGCATCCCCCATTAGTACTCCTAAGGGGAGACGGTAACATGTAAAAATAGTTGCAATTGACAGATATTAGTGTCGAATTCCTAGCTTTTGGGATCCCTAAGTTGGTTGGTGACAGTTTTATTGCCCTTTATATCCAAATTGTAGGGATGCGCACGATACAATATTTAAGGCTGTCTCGTCTCGAAAATGTACTGTAAAAGTGATGTCTCGACTCGAAAAACGTACAATTTTCTATTGGAAGAGCTGTGTCTCGACTCGAATTTTCTCAGGAAAATTCTATCTCGACTCCACTCGTGCTCATCCCTACCGAATTGAAACGTTGAGTTGATTTTGAGTTTTACGTCCCGTTCAGCAGCGAGGCTATATGAGGCGTGGACCTACTGATTGATGTTGAATCCGAACCTCATGAGCTTCCACTGGGAATCGAACCCGGGTCTCCCACGCCAAGGGCGCATACGCTTAGCCACGAAGGAGATCCGAATTGAAACGCATTCTCCCTATGCGAAGAGGTGCGCTGTAATTTTGGCACCGGAAATTTTGGCACCAGTAGTTTTGACACGGTAATTTTGGCACCGGTAATTTTGGCACCAAGAAACGAAGCAAACGGAAATTTTGGCACCATTTATAATAGAAGTACAGAAAATGTGAGAAAATACTCTGAATGTAATAGATATTTAAATTCACATTAGGATTGTTCCAGCGCGACGAATCAAACCAGTGACGAATGTACAGTCAGCGACAAAATTTCTTTCTCTTCTGTAAAATTTATTTTGCTTATAACTTTGGAATTGATGGACTGATTTGAGAATTTTTCTGTAATTTATGGAAAACTGTATCTTCTTTGAGTTGCTGAAGACTGCACTATGTTCACTGCACTGAGTTTGTATTTTACTTTCAAGTGGAAACAGTAACAGCTGATTCGAACCATGGAAATTGAAGTACAGAGAAAAAAATAGAAAATACTCTGGATATAATAGATATTTACATTCACATGTTAATGACTAGAACTGTATCAGCACGAATAATGAAACCAGCGACAAATGTACAAACACCAGTAAAAGGTAATATTGGTAGCTTCATTAGGTATTCAAAGCAAGTCAAAATTATTGAACTCTTAACTAAGAAAACTTAAATACACACTTACGCAAGAAAAATTAACAAATCAATAAATGAATTTCCATAACACATGATTTGCAATGATATATGGTTCACAATAATCCCAATTGTAAAACATTGCACCTTTTCATGAGGCTTTGGGATATGCGTGAGATGGGAGCCGGAAGTTTCGATGGAAAGAATCTCGGTGTAATCTCTTCTGCAAAATAAATTGGTACATTAACATCTATTATATCCAGAGTATTTTCTAATTTTCTTTCTCTGTACTTCAATTTCCATGGTTCCAATTAGCTTTTACTGTTTGCACTTGAAAGTAAAATACAAACCCATTAGAGGGGAATTTTAACTTGCTTTGAATATATAATGAAACTGCCAATAGTATCTTTACCGGTGTCTGTACTGTCAGTAACAAAAGTTCTTTTCCTATATTAAAATTTCTTCCGCGAATATCTCTCGAATGGACGGACAGATTTGAGTGAAATATTCAGCAACTTAAAGCAGATATAGTTTTCGGTAAATTTCAGAAAACTACTCAAATCAGTTCACCAATTCCAAAGTTATAAGCAAAATAAATTTTACAGAAGAGAAAAAAAATTTGTCGCTGACTGTACATTCGTCACTGGTTTGATTCGTCGCGCTGGAACAATCCTAGTTAATAACATGTGAATTTAAATATCTATTACATTCAGAGTATTTTCTCACATTTTCTGTACTTCTATTATAAATGGTGCCAAAATTTCCGTTTGCTTCGTTTCTTGGTGCCAAAATTACCGGTGCCAAAATTACCGTGTCAAAACTACTGGTGCCAAAATTTCCGCCTTTCATGCGAAGAACGGGTATTCTGCTAGTCATAACCGAAAAAAAGAAGAAAAAGATTCTTGAAACTAAATTTTATAAAGATTAGCAACTACCCTTTTGGAAACCAACATAAAATAATCAACCTTCTTTTTACCTTTCTTCCCTCTTTTTTCGATAATTTCCACCTTCAACAAGAAGCTAAGAGAAGAAAGCTTTGTACGGCTTCAAACATGGAGCAACACTCCAACATGGAAAGTAGCAACACTTTTTTTTTTAATAATAATAAAAAGTCGGAAGAACCTTTTAGAAGAAGCTCAACAGACTTATCTAATCGTAAGTGCAACATTGCCCCTATGCTGTATATAAGGCAGTCCGCGGTGGCTCAGCTGCAAAGCGCTCACCTCTGGTGCGAAGGATCTATTGTTCGACCTAAGTTCTACCAAATAGAATTTGTGGTGGATAAACGCTTTGTGCGTGGGTTCTCCCGTTTTCTTCCACGTTCTTCATTCCACTTCGTTCATTATCATTGTCACCGCCGTCATAGTTTTGAAGTAAATCATGAAACTCTAAAGTATACAAGAGGATAAAAATTGCTATTGGACTGCCTGTGATCTCAGCTGGTTGTGAAAGGAGCTTTTCTGTTATGACACTCACAAAACATGAATAAGAACTATGTTAAGTGTTACATTTTCGAAATTGATTCTGCTTAACACTTAGTCACATTGTTAAGCACAATTGAGACCCCAATGGGTATTTGCAGAAAGGGGAGGGGCTAGTGGAAACGTCGCCTCGGGCGCTGATTGCAAGAGGCGTCTAACGAGCAAGAAGGAAAAAATGTTGGAAATGAGTAAACATTCCCGAACCAGTATTAGCGCTCTGTTAAAGCCATACTGTTGTCAGTTTGCAAAGAAATAGATTTGTTAAAAGTTTTCTTCTAAGCTCCGCTCGCAATCCAAACTTCTTAATAGGAGTCAGAACAAGTTTTCACTTATTACTTGTCAGTAATAGTTAAGAAAGTCATTATATACCTAAGCAGGGCCGTACCGTAGGGGAAGCGAGCGGGGCGATGGCCCCGGGCGCCGAAGTAAGGGGGCGAAAAATTCGGGAGAAAAAAAAAAGATACGAAAAATTGTTTGGAATATATGTATGGGAGCGCCGTCGTATACTCTCGCCCCGGGCGCTGATTTTCCACGGCACGGCCCTGTACCTAAGTATGATTCCTTAATGATTATATGATATAGAATCTGCCCAGTAATGATTTATAGTGTATGCAGGAGCGTTTTCAAAATTGGAAACGGTGAAAGTCTCAAATACGTGTTAGGCGTTTTAATGATGATGAGTTTAGTTCGTTAATCACACACTGAGAAAAATCCATTATCCGGACAGCGGTATATTGTACAAATACAACGATTCGTTATGTTTACTAAGGAAATCTGTACGGAGCGTACTTTATCCATATACTACAGAGGTACTGCCTTTTACCCGCTTAGATGTTACATCATGTCGCTGCAGGATGTCTGACATCTAACAATCTTCCGTATTTTACATACGTATACGTATGTTAAATACTTCAGCTATACGTTATATACGTCCATCTGTGTGTAAGATCCAGACAGCCTATAGACACTCTTTCTTTCGAAAGGCTGACGTCATTGAACTACCGTCTTTTGCTTGCGAAACGAGGTTGTTTACAAACGTAAAAGAAGAGAGGAAGGAAACAAAAGCCTGGGTAGGTACAATAGTTAACTATTACTTTAGTTAAATATTCCATGAATTATATATTCTTTTAGTGTAACTTGCTTTAATATAGTGCTAAGTAAGTAATGTAGTTTATGACTACAATTCTTACTATTGTAACTCGTAAATGATTGAGGATAATGGAATGGGTGAATCTGAATTTTGAAAAAACGTTGAATATTAATGTTTTGAAACATTTTATGTTTCAAGGTGGCAAAATGAATGTTATGTGTTTATTCATTCCATTTTATACGTGACGATTTATTACTTGGTGCAGATTTACTACAGGACTGCTTAACATAATTGCTAAGAAACCGTTTTTAGCGCGAAAATTTCCTTGTGTAGTGAAGATTTAGGATTTAGATTTCTGGGCTTTCGGCATCAATGGCCTTGTTATCCCGTCACATATGAGGGATGACGTCCCTCGGTGAGCACACTATCCGGGGAAAGGAAGGGAAGAAAGGATTGGGGAAGGAAGAAAACGGCCTGGGATCTATATGTTAGGTACCACTCCGGCATTTGCCTGCTGTGAATGAGGAAAACCCAAGGAAACCTCATTCAGGATGGCTGGACTTAAAATCATTTGATACTTTTTCGACCGAGTTCTCCCACCGGGATCGAACCCGGGACCGTTCGCACCGAAGGCGAGAGCATTAGCGACTACGCTACGCGGGGCCACTTGTGCAGTCTAGAAAACTCATTTTTACTAGGATATTTACAAGATTTTTTTTTTTTGCTTTTAGTTTAACGCCCCATGATTGTACCGTACATCAATGTAAGTGAGAAGGTGACGATGATAATGGTGGAATCAAGAAAATGTAAGGAAACTGGAAAGTATTAAGAATAACCACACCTACAGTGTTTACCAAAAGCCTATTTGTCGGAAGCAGGAATCGAACCAGGGACCTAACGGGTCAGAGGAAAGCGCTCTACTACAGAGCTTTCTTTTGTTTAAAGAACTTGTTTACATTGAAATATATATATATTTTTCGAAGATATTGACATATTTTACAGCCTCACTGAACTTTAAAAAAAAGTAGTCATGGAGAGCTTACTTGTTAGCTTTTTATTTTTTTTAAAATTTAATTTAATTTTATTTTTATTTATTTATTTATTTTTGCTTGCTATGTTCCCTAGTTAATTAATGTTTGGGTTACTGAGAATTAAAACATTTTTATTATTATTGTTATGTCATCACTTTGGAACCAAAAAGTTAGAACTTTTTTCTGTTGTTTTCATATAGGAAGTTGGTGAGTTTGTGCCTTAGCATTGGTTTGGTTTCTAGAACGTAATTGAAGGTCATGTTCAGTTGAGTCTTCGCGGGTTTGAGTTCGTGAAGTGTCAGGCACTGCTTGTGCCCCTAGCTTCTGTCTGTGATGTTTCCTGGCTTTGGGCTGTGACGTATTTATGTTGAGGAGTACCAACGCAGGCCGCACCTACAACAAACCTTCAAAAGCTACGAGTGCCAGGTGTTTGAATTTCTGCTTTCGTTACGGCGTGACTAATGCAGTATAGTACTAGGTTCAAATTCTATGGCTGGAAAAACGGTATATTACTTTCGGGGTGTGGTAAGAAATACAACATAATAGTTATTAGTTTAATTAGTGTTTCTTCATAGTATTGTTTCACTATTTCTAGAAGGAATTAAGTATTAACAAAGTAATGAATAAGCAAAAGCACACTTGACGTTTACTATTTCTCATACTCCATTGAGGGAGGCGCGGTGGCTCAGTGGTAGAGCGTTCACCTCTGGTGCTTGGGGTCCCGGGTTCGATCCCAGCCCCCGCCAAGTGAACTTTGTGGTAGACAAACACCGTGCTCGTGGGTTTTCTAGGGGTTCTCCCGTTTTCTCCCACTTTCTTCATTCCACCATTTCACTCATCTCTCATCATCACCGTCTCCTTTAGCCTAGCCGGCATATCCGTGAGACGTAAAACTTAAAGATTTCATTTCATTTCATTTCATACTCCATTGAGAATGTTTTAATCCTCAGTTGCGCAAAAGTCCAGTGTGCGTTTTTTTTTTTTTGCTTACACTGCCTTACAGATGAGCTCCCTTGTGGGGCGTGGGACGCCCGGGTTCGATTCCCGGCCGGACCGTATGTGGTTCGGATTCCACGTTAATCTGTAGGTCCATGTCTCATACAGCCTTGCTACTGAAAGGGACATTAAAATCAACTCAGCACTGCTTTACAGATGCAATTGTTGGATTCCGAGTTCGAATTAAGCTTTCTACGGGCAGGGGGCGACTTTTATATATACAATCCAAGCATTTTATTTATCAGTCAGTGATGCAATATATATTACAAAATTGAAAGTGACTATGTTTGTGACTCTTCATCTCTTAAGGGCCGCGGTGGCTCAGTGGTAGAGCGTTCACCTCTGCTGCTTGGGGTCCCGGGTTCGATCCCAGCCCCCGCCAAGTGAATTTTGTGGTGGACAATCACCGTGTGCGTGGGTTTCCTCGGAGTTCTCCCGTTTCCTCCCACTTTCTTCATTCCACCATTTTATTCATTGCTCATCATCACTGTCCCCTTTAGCCTAACCGGCATAACCGTGGGACGTAGTAAAATTCAAAGGTTTCATTTCATTTTTACTTAATCACATGAACCGCCCGACCGAACTCGATCAAATTTCCAACGTAGATGCGGTTCTGGCCTGGGAGTGTTTTTAGCTATTTACTTTGACAGTAGAACTTAGGGGAGGAGGAGGAGGGGGACAGAAAAAATAAATAAGACTTAATTTACTTTGAAGTGTAAAAGTGCAATCGTTTTCTTCTCTCTCTCTCTCTTTCTCTTCACTCCTCCAGTCTCCTCTCACTTTGATTTCATGATTTCGCACTCTGATGAAAAGTATTAAATACCGCCAGGTAAAGTACTAATATATAACCTCTCTTTTAGGCGCCCCTCCAACCACGCGCCCGGGGCACGTGCTTTGCTTGCTCGCCCATAGCTGCAGCTCTGTGAGCTACATAAATAACATACAATGCTTACGTAATACTTTGAGTTATAAATACTATTAAGAAAGGAAGAATTGCATTTTTTTAACTTTTGAAAAGAAGCTACTATGGGATTAAAGATAAGGTAGGAAAGGCAACACATTTACATGCAAATGAAGTGAAACACATTCCAGTCTATGCTTTCATCCAGCAGACATATTGTTTGGAACCAAAAAAATGTGACTTTTGGAATCTTGTACTTAGGTTCACTGCGGAAGCGACGAAATAACTCCTCCATTGTAGAACTCCCCGCAACCAGTGTTGCCAAAATGTTGACAATTAGTTTGCGAAACGAGAGGTGACAACTCAAATTTTGGGTGAAAAGTCGCTATAAAAAATAACCGAGAAATTCATTGTCTATAAGCATTGTTTTAAAGTTGTAGATGTAAACTAAACAATATGTTCTACTCACTGGCGCAAATCCCGGGGGGGATGACGGATACATTTCCCTTCCAATCTTGGAACTGAGGGGGACTTCTCCCCAATAATCCGATTTGAAATGTGTTTTTTGGGATAAATTTGATGATTTTTGTCCGATTGCTAGAAAGGAACGTGAGATAAAATAGACGTCCCCCAGAATAAACCTCAAATCTGCAGCCTCCCAACGCTGAAGACAACTCTGATCCTCCACAACATTGTTTTTCAACTTCATAAGTATTTTTGATATCGCAAAATAAATAAATAAATAAATATGGTAACGGTCTTACCCGTCCCCCCAATGTTGAAGACAAATTTGCGCCGCTGGTTTTACTCACATCTTTGTAAACAGGGCGCAACCAATCCTTTAATTCAGGGACCATTTCAGATTGTTTCGGGTACTTTTGTTCATATTGTGGAGTCAAAATAGTTCCGAAATAATTAACACTACAGTACTTACGTTTAGCAATTTTTTGTAAAAGAAAAAGTGCAGAATAATTAAAAGACACCAAAGGACAAATATAACAAACACCCACTTCGCCTTTATTCACGAATCTATAGCTAATCTTGTTGCTATCGGTAATGATGTATTACGTGTGTCTCTCAACGAAAACTCTGCGAACTAAAGGACATCAAGTTTGTAGTTGTTCTTCGTTAGAGGGCAAGGGTAACATAACAATGCAGGATTGTGGGGCAGTGAGTACGCTGCATTTCCAAACTCTTCATCACTTGCGCTGACGGAAAAAAAAGACTGTAAAAACTATTTTGAACTAATAATGCTTCTCTACAGATGAACATTTTGTTTGCAGCAAAAAGTCGCTAAATTTGTAAGGAGCTAAATCGTCATTTAAAAATCACCCAAAAAAGTCTCCAACCGGAAAAATTATTTTTTGTCGCTATCGTAGGGCAACCATACGTCCCGTTTTGACTGGGACAGTCCCGTTTTAGGGGCGTCTCCCGGCCGTCCCGTCAGTAGATGGAAAAAAGTAGTATTCGTCCCGTTTTATGTAAATGAAATAAGTAAATAACAAACCCAGTACCTTTACTCCTTTTAAAAGTATTAATAGTAACAAAGAGGCAAACATTGAACTGAAATTCCCTATATTAAAAATACTCTATAGTTCGCAGTACTGCTCGAAAGGCAGCAGAGGTTTTAGAAGTTGGTTGTATGTTGAACAAACTACAACGTGTTTTTCCTTTTTCATAAGTACCCGCTCTGTAATAAAGAGAGAGAGGGGGAATACTGATATCAAGGCACTGATAAGAACAAAGGTAGATCTAAAATTCTAGGGTTGCCAGAACCTGTCCCGTTTTTAACTGAAAACTTTTTGGTCACCTACGCTATCGTTGAGGTCGAATTCCCCTGATTTAGTGACTTTTCCCAAAATTGGCAACATTGACCCCCACCGAACAACACCCCATCATCCTTAGCCTAGCCAGCATAATAGTGGGACGTAAAACTTAAAGATTTTATTTCATTTCGATCAACACCCTCAGAAACCTACTGTTATGCCATTCCCAAAACACCCTTTTGTACAGTTCTCTCTATTCGAAAAAAATTGTAAATAGCAGGGTTCATACATAAATATCGAACTCAATTTCCCTCAATTTTCCAGGTTTTCCAGGTATTAATTTTGCAATTTTCAGGTCTAGTGGAAGAAACTAATAATACGAGAAAACACAAATTTTAAGAGTACTATATTTATATATTTGAGAATGGCCACCCTTCTCCCCAATGCAATTAAATATTGAGTCACAAGAAAATAAATAATTAAAATAAATAAAATTTAAGTTGAAAAATATTAAGTTGTGAAGTCTACTAAGGGAATTAATTAAATACTTTTGTTCTATACTTGAATACATTCAAAATATACAAAAATATTGGGTTGGGGAAGAAAAAAGGGACCGCGAGATTTTAACTGATTCTTGTAGTATTCGACGACAGAAATAGATTACTGAAAGAATTTTCAAAATCGGCGCAGGCAAACATGGAGAAAATCACATTTTCATGTACCGGTTCAAAATGGGGAAGAAAAAAGGACCGCGAGGTTTTAACTGATTCTTGTAGTACTCGTCGAGAAAAATCGATTAGTGAAGGAATTTTCGAAATCGGTGCAGGCAAACATGGAGAAAATTCCATTTTCATGTTCCGGTTCAAAATGGGGAAGAAAAAAGGACCGCGAGATTTTAACTGATCCTTGTAGTACTCGTCGAGAGAAATTGATTAGTGAAGGAATTTTCAAAATCGGCGCAGACAAACATGGAGAAAATCTCATTTTCATGTTCCGGTTGAAAATGGGGAAGAAAAAAGGACCGCGAGATTTTAACTGATTCTTGTAGTACTCGTCGAGAGAAATCGATTAGTGAAGGAATTTTCAAAATCGGCGCAGGCAAACATGGAGAAAATCTCATTTTTATGTTCCGGTTGAAAATGGGGAAGGAAAAAGGACCGCGAGATTTTAACTGATTCTTGTAGTACTCGTCGAGAGAAATCGACTAGTGAAGGAATTTTCAAAATCGCCGCAGGCAAGCATGAAAAAAATCGCATTTTCATGTACCGGTTCAAAATGGGGAAGAAAAAAGGGCCCGCGAGATTTTAACTGATTCTTGTAGTACTCGTCGAGAGAAATCGATTAGTGAAGGAATTTTCAAAATCGGTGCAGGCAAACATGGAGAAAATCTCATTTTCATGTTCCGGTTCAAAATGGGGAAGAAAATGGACCGCGAGATTTTAACTGATTCTTGTAATACTCGACGAGAGAAATCGACTAGTGAAGGAATTTTCAAAATCGGCGCAGGCAAACATGGAGAAAATCTCATTTTCACGTTCCGGTTGAAAATGGGGAAGAAAAAAGGACCGCGAGATTTTAACTGATTCTTGTAGTACTCGACGAGAGAAATCGACTAGTGAAGGAATATTCAAAATCGGCGCAGGCAAACATGGAGAAAATCTCATTTTCATGTTTCGGTTGAAAATGGGAAAGAAAAAAGGACCGCGAGATTTTAACTGATTCTTGTAGTACTCGACGAGAGAAATTGATTAGTGAAGGAATTTTCAAAATCGGCGCAGGCAAACATGGAGAAAGTGGCATTTTCATGTACCGGTTCAAAATGGGGAAGGAAAAAGGTCCCGCGAGTTTGAACCGCTACAATGTATGTTCACGAATGTGCCCGTCTTTCCAAATTTAGTTAATTACTGTGACACGGAAACATGTGACACAGAGTCACATTGTGGATTACTTTGCAATCGGCAACCACTGCACATATACTCCTCCCGCCCCACAGTTTCATTATTTCGATCCATTCCTCACGTGCTAACGGCATGGTTCAACATCTGCAAAAAAGAGGTAAATGTAACGTTCAATTGGCAATAGCTTTTCACCAAATTAAGCTGCATGAAATCTGATTGCATATTTGACATACTGAGAAAATTCTAGCCCGTGGCCATATGTATCACACATCCCACCAGTTCATAATAAAAATTTTGAACACAAAATTACGGTCGTCCGTGTGACGTACTCCCAAAAGGCCTCATGTGTATCACCCACCTCACATTCATTGAAACCACATCCGTGTAGAATTTAGAAATTAACTTCTTATGATGTATACAGGATGTCTCAGAAATTCCCTGTCATAGGGTAACTCTGTTATTATCAGAGTTAAAACAAAATGTAAGAGGAAAAACATCTCGAAATATGACGTTTTCAATCTAAAGTGAACACTTTTTAAAAAATCGGATGAGATGTTTGTGCTGTATACTCTTTATGCACCCAATTTTAAATGAAAATGCAACGTTGTCATTTACCTGGACCTACAATATAATTTAATGAAGTTACTGTTTGAAACGGGGGCTGGCCATCGACATGTTAGCGTAAAAGACAGCAACTTCACTCACTTATGTTGTGGGTCTAGGTAAATGGCAACATTGCATTTTCATTTCACATTGGGCGCATAAAGAGTGTACAGCGCAAACGGGTCATCCGATTTTAAAAATTCCTTCACTTTAGATTGAAAACATCATATTTGTAGATGCTTTCCCTTCCTACATTTTGTTGTAACTCTGATAATAATAGTTACCCTATGTCAGGAGACTTTTGAAACACCCTGTATATCTTATAATATAATGTATGTTTGATGTCACTATAACTGTAGTATAATTTAGTTTGTTTAAATTTACAATTTAATACAAGTAGATTCGGATTTACATGCGTAGGATTTTGTATGCATCTAACTAATGAATTCTTTTATTTTCATGCTTAACTTAGTGACTTGGCTTTGGACTGCAACTGATTATTGTAACCCATTATTGCTTGAGAAGAAACAAGATATCCGAATCTTCACTTGGATAAATCAAAGGTCTGTTGGAAAGCTGGGGATTACAATCATTAATTTCTACATTTCAAGGTGCGTAAATTATATATTCTGTGTTTATTGTTAAATTACTATTATTATTATTGGGTTTAGAATCAATCGAGCACTTCATGATATTTCATGGGGATCAAGATGGGTGCCGGATAGATAAGTATTTGCGCGTCAGGCTCTTATTTCTTTTCAATTTAATATTTAATCAATGATTATTTTTCTCCCTCATTATTCCACCAAATCGTGTTCCAAGATCATCAATTTTCATTACTCATTTGTAACCGTCAGCCTACATAGCATATTCGTAGGACGTAAAACAAAGATTTCCTGTTATTTTTTGTTTCTATCTCTTTTCTCCATAGCTGTGGAAAAATAACGCCTTCAGCATCATAAATTTGTATGCTACTTGCCTGCTTTCACCTTCAGTCGTCTACTCTTCGGACATCACGAAGCAAAGCAGGTACTTTGCAGTTGGCATAGTTTTGAAAGGATGGACATAACATAATGATATTGGTCTTGCGATGTTCAGTACCATAGATAATTAAACAATGCTCGTAAACAAATCGAGTAGCAATTGTATTTTTTTTAGCTTACATGCCTTTTAGACCGGATATTTTTTTTTTACAACATATTGTTATTTCTACTCTATATGAAATATATTCTGAGGTTGTGTTTTGGGGGACGGGGTAGCTCAGTTGTGGAGTGTTCACCTCTCCTGCGTGAAGTTCCTGGATCGATCCCAGCACGTGCTAAATGGGCTTTGTGTTGGAGAAACACTGTGTGGCTTTTCTCGATGTTTTCCCGTCTTCTCACACATTTTTCATTCTACTATTCCATTCATTCTCATCATCGTCTCCTTTAGCATACCCGGCATAATCGTGGGACGTAAAACTCAGATTTCATTTCATATAAACTTTGTTGCAAAGTAACCTAATAGCTGAAGATACTTTGCAACACATACAAAAAAAAAAGTATTTTCAACATACGAACATAATGTTTCTGTGCAATGTTTTCTCTCCTCTATTTATACATTTCACTTCCTACACAATACTGCATGCTGTCTACAAATATTGAGGTTGGACTTACGGTACCGGTGTCAGTGCTTCTTAGTACGAATTATCGACAGTTGTAAAGAAAATTATGTATTTTCTGGTACCGACATTGGAACCACATTCTGATAGTTTAGTATGTCCCACAAAAATGGCAACTCAAGAACAGCAAAAATCTCCGAGATCTGATTTGCCTTGGTTGCTCTTTATATCCAAGAATATCATCCCAAATGTAATCAGTGGAAGATTTACGGGATTTGGAGCTTTCAGGCAGAAGCCCACCCAAATTGCAGAATTTCTTTTTAAAAAATCTAATGTTAGTCATTCCTATGCGTCTACGCTTCAAGCCCTTCAAATAGCCTAGTAATTTCTAAATAAAGGAAATCTTTCTGTATGAAGTCCCTCTCAAACTATTTTTCTGAATTCACCGCTCTTCGTAATTTATTTTCCAACAAGAAATCCATTCCGACATCTACCTGAATAGACAATTTTTCTAAAGTTAGACGACAGGAGGTACCAGTAACAATAATTTCCTATCTGAGGGGTTACGTTTGATCGGTGCAAAGTAGCCCCGATTAGAGGCTAAAACAGCCTTCTCCCAGTTTTATTTTTCTATGACTTTCAAACGTTTCACACTTAGATTTCAACTATTGTCTCAAAGTCCCATTATACACAGAGTATTCTACGAAACTGACTTGACTTTGACAAAAATTCTTGTAGGTGATATCTTTCAAATTTTGTCGGCCTTTACAGTGACTGCTTTCCATACCTCTACAACAACAAACCCTTCACTTAATTAGAACTGATGTTAACCGCCAACAGTATAGTCAAAATCCAGTTAGATATTCTATCTTACGGTGGCAGTTGAAACTTTCTCTTTTGTCCATCATTTTACCGACAGAGGACTGTGAAACTTTTGCCGTATTTTGTGCAAAGTTAATCCGGAAGTGCAAAATAATCCCGTCTTACGGTACTTACAGAAGATTAGTTAGCAATTTATACATTAACTTTAAAGGTGACAACAGTTGGAGCCTAGGGCTGTGTGATATTTAGATCGAACGATTGATATTTTCAAATATCAAAACATCGATATCGAAATTCTTGATCGATATATCCATATTTTTTATCTCTTTCTAATTCTATATGTTCGATTTTTGATATTGCTTATATTTCGATATTGCTGTATTTTTCGATATTTCGAACAAGTTTCGATAGTTTGTCGATATCGATTATCTATATCTAAATTCGGATATCGCAAAGCCCTATCAAACCCCTTCGGAAATGAAGTTTTTGGCCATGGACCTGATTAGGGATGCGCACGAAACAAGACGAGACAGAATTTTTGTTACGAAATTCGAGACGAGATAGAGCTCTTCCAATAGAAACGGATCCAGTTTTCGAGACGAGACATAACTTTCGCGGCACCTTTTCGAGAGGAGACAATCTCAAATCTTTTCTCTTGCGCATCCCTAGACTTGATCACGAGTTATCAAAAAAAAAATGTTAATGAGAAATAGCATCTAAATACAATTTCGGTAGCTAAAACATTTTTGTTTTCATTCCTCAGTAATGCATTGTTATTATTCTCAATATTTTATAGTGTATTCTTAAGCTTAAGGTGATGTATAATTAAATTTTGAATTCATTTAACTTATTTTGTTTCTCAGATTGCTTTCAAAATGTATGTACAAACGTTTATTTTCATTCTTGAGAGTTTAAAGTGACGTATAGTTATTAAACATAGTATTTAATATTGTACTCTTAACGTGAAAGTGATATGCAGTTAACTTTAGAATTCAGTTAACATTTTTCTTTCTGAAATTGCTTTAAAAAGTATGTAAAAACGTTTTTATTTTCTTTCTTGAGTGCTAAAAGTGATGAAAAGTTATTAAGCTTACTACTTTATATTGTATTTTTAACCCTAAACTGATATACAGTGCGTTTTTGAATAAATTATGTAAGTTATTTGAGTAACGAACACTGGTAGAAAATCCTGACTGGAACATTTTGATTTTAAGGTGACGACTACTGGTGCAAGGATTTTAAAATATTGTTTTTCCTTCAACGACTACTCCTTTTTGAATCCTGGCTACATGGTAATCATAGGAAGGATCAGTGAGTCTTTCCAACTATGGTACAGCTCCGATAGATTCACAATGCTCAGAGAAGAGACAAAATAGTATGTTTTCAACCTTAAAGTGAGAACCACTGGAGTTTTTACCCTGCTATGCAAAAGTAAGTGAGTACTCCAATGGGGTTCCAATGCGGTCCCTAATTTCTGCATTTTAGATATATGGAAATACATGTCTCTAAAATGTAAAGAACTGATTTTTTTTTAAACTGAAAACTGCAATTCGGTAAGCCTTATGGATACCGAGATATGGGAAAATAAAGAGAGATACTATAGGTATGTGGGTCTTGCATACTTGACGCTACAATTCGGAAAATGAATTAAAATATCATGATGATGTCAAATAAAGGGGGACCAACACAGTTAAGAGGTTTTCGTGTTAGATTTCGCTAAAAATTTCCGAAATCGGTCATGGAAAGTTAATAAACACCAGTAGCAATTTCATCTTAAAGTAATTAGATATCTTCATGGGGTGTTAGAACATCATGGAGTCTACTAAAATTAAATTTTAAAAACTTTTGAAAATATAATGTGACATTTGTAAATAGTATTTGAAATATGTGTTTACCCAAAACTTCCAGCTAGTACATCTAACATCTGGAGAAACACTGTGAAATAAAAGTGTATGAGATCTTGAAATTTCGGAAACAATTATTGGTCGCAACAAAATTAAATAAGATGATACTTCTATGGGTTAAATGAGTACCTCAGTACAATTTCGATCGAAAGATTAGTTGAGTCCTAGGGTTTCTTCAGGCAATTCCAAGGGTTCATCGAGCTGTACAAAAGAATGAAAATTCGCTGTCAGTATCTATGATAGTAACCAAGATATAAGGAATTATATATTTTATGACGTAAAAATAGAGATCTTTATATATTTGTACTTTTGGGTCTTTCCTATAAGAAAAAAAATTCAGAAAACTACTGTATACACCTTAAAAGACAATTCAATGAGCGGGGACACAGTAGCTTAGTGGTAGGGTGTTTAACTAATCTTTTTTTGCAGAAACTATTGGAGTATTCGCTTAACCCATAGAGATACAATCATACTTAACTCCCTATTTAATTTTAAATTAAATAAAAGGAAATATTTCAGTGTAGCGACCCACGATTATGCATTTCAGTCTCAGGGAGATTTTGATTAAAGCAAGTGAATGTTGTTGACACAATTGATGGAATGCAAAGGTGGGAGGAAAGAGAGAACCCCGAGAAAACCCACGAATACGATGTCCACTACAAACTGACTTGGCCGCGGATCGAACCAAGAACCCAATACACCAGAGGTAAGCACTCTACCACTAAGCCACTGTGCCCCCGCCAATTTAATTGTCTATTAAGGTATATACGGTTGTTTTCTGAAATTTCTTCTTCTTACAGCAAAGACCCAAAAGTACAAATCCATGTGGGTCTCTATTTTTACGACGTCATAAAATACACAATTCCTTATATATCGCTTGCTATATTAGATATTGACAAAAAATGTTCACTTTATTTCAGAGCCCGATGAACGCTTGGAATTGTCCAAACAAAATTTAGAGCTGAATTAATCTTTCGATCGAAATTGTACTGACGAGTCTGAGGTACTCACTTAACCCATAGAAGTACCATCTTATTTAACTTTTGTTAGGATCAATAATTGTTTTCTGAAAATTCAAGATCCAATACGCTTTTATTGTATGGTGTCTCTCTAGCTGCTAGATGTACTAGCTGGACGTTTTAGGTAAATACATATTTCTAATACTCTTTATAAATGTCAAAATATATTTTCCAAAGCTTTTAAAATGTAATCTTGGTAGATCCCATGATGTTCTTAAACTCCATGGAAATACCTAATTACTTTAAGATGAAATTGCTACTGATGCTTATTAACTTTCCATGGCCGGTTTCGGAAATTTTACCACCTAACACGAAAACCCCATAACTGTATGGATCCTCCCTTTATTTGATAATATCTTGGTAGTCATATTTTAATTAATTTTCTAAATTGTACTGTCTAATATGCAAGCTCCACGTACCTATGGTGCCACTTTTTATTTCATCATATTTCGGTAACTGTTAGGCGTACCGAATTGCGGTTTCGGTAAACACACACCTCTAAGGTTCTTTAAAACGTTATTAAGACATATTTTAGAATGTTTAGAAATGAGAGTTCTGCGAATATCATGGTACCCGAAAACCCCCATCAGGGCGTGTGTGTAGTGTATTTAATTGAAACTACTTTTGAGGTGGTTGTAAGCCCTCGTAATTACGTTTCCGAAACTGCCCATCTAGTACGCAAACCCCACATTTCTATGGTGTCTTTCTTTATTTTCCCATATCTCGATATCCATAAGGCTTACCGAGTTGAGGTTTTCGGTAAACAGATGTCAGTTCCTTACATTTTAGAGACATACATTTCCATATATCTAAAAAATACAGACATTAAGTACCCCATGGTACCCCGAACACCATTGGGGTACCCACTTACTTTTGAATGGTAATACATTTTGAGTTGTTGTTCAGCATCAATAAACACCTCATAGTTTTTCTACGTGCAACCCAAAAGTCCATACCTGACCGAACAGATTTTTGTCCATTTAATTTCAAAAAGGTTAAGATATTTTGTATTGTTAAGTACAACCAAATTAAGCACACTGAATGTAACATTTTAAATATTTTCTGATTTTTGTTGCAGGTATTTCGTGCTTCAAACCAGGATTCTGCTTAAAAGACAGTCAAAAGAAGCAGTGTAGGTTGTGGCTAAAAGTACGTCCTTTCTGAAGACAGACCCAGTTGTACTTACATTAGCTCCTTAGATTAGCTTACATTAGCTCCTTTCAGCTCCTTAGATACAGAATTGCAAGCTTTCAAAATACGGCTTGAAATTGTTCGTGCTAGGAGACTCCGTACGTTTTAGTTATGTTTGGAGAACTGATTCAGCTCATATCTAAAATCGGACGTAATACAACAATCAACTCGTAACGTCCACAACTCTCGTAGAAGCATTTCTAATAGATAATAATGCAAATCGAAAACATAAGTATATCATACATAATACAGTATTTTTATTGGAATCGCACTGAAAGAACGGTGCCAGTTTTTGCCTTACAAAAATATTGTGTTTTCCCGCCCTAAGTACCTTATCTACGTTTTGTTTTGTATGTTTTATTACAAACAGAAAAACAGTTTTGTGTTTAGAATTAAACTAGCTAGTTTTAATTGATTTCTACTTGCAAAATATAGGATTAAGTAAACAAAGTAAACTCATTCCAAAAATTAAATGAATTTCAATTACCGGCATAATTTAAAATTTAATAGAACACTTGTGTGTTAACCCCTTCATGCATGATTTTTTTTCTTTTTGGGGAAAAAATATATGTGGTAGGTTTTGAGGCTACTAGACCATATTGACAAGCAATTTTGAAAAAAGAAGCTTTTTATTCGAAAAAAAGAAGAAAAAATTATGTGGTCTATTTTTGGACATTCATGCAATGATGGTAAAATATAATAACTTATACTAGTAGTATCAAACGCCACACGCAGTACAATTAAACTCTTGCCTCTCATTGGCACACGATCTACATCTTCACATCTTTACTAATGGTATATGAAACCGAAAAAAAAAAAATTATGTGACTATTGATAGCCAAATTAACTTTTAACTTCTCACACTTCACAGTTTTGGTCCATATTCGGACATTCATACGCTGAAAGTATAATATAGTTATTTTTACTACAACTATCAAACTTTACACGAAGTACAAATAACGTGTGATCTTTGAATAAAACACGCTCTACATCTTCATACCGGCTTTATTTGATAGATTTATACATCCTTTGGCCTTTACATAAATGATTTTCGCACACACAACTGATGTAGGCTTCCCACTTTTACTTAGGCCTTATGAAAACGATTGAAGCAGTCTCTGGCTTTATTGTTACACAAATGAACTTCGCACTTCTCACATATCACTGCTGATCTCCCCTTGCAGCCAGGAAGTTTGCATCTTTGTCGATCTGCATAATCCCAGGGATAAATCCACAGGGCCCACTTCGTTGCTTCTTGACTACTCCATGCTCGACCTCACTACTGGGGCGTCCTCTACTACGTCTGGGTGGCTTGTTGAGCTTGCAGAGGGCAGATGCAACTTCTATTTTGAAGTGCACTAATGGCGTGGACAAACCTGTCTTACGCCTCCACAATAGCCAAGCATTTACAATGGCCATATCAAGATGTTGAAAGATTCTCATGTACCACTTTTTAGACCGAATCGTTATACGGTAGTAGCCTAACATGGAATCCAGGAGATCGACTCCTCCCATATATTCGTTGTAGACTTTCACAAGATTGGGGCATGGAATCATTTGATACTCCCTCCGGGTTCTGACAAAACGTTCTGCTTCCACAACTGGCCTACTTCCTGCAAATGATGATAGCAAACATACAACTTTGTTGTCGTACCAAGCGACCGCACATAGTTTCACACCATCAATAACTGTAACTTTCTCAACAAAAGTTCCCCTCCCTTTTTTCTTTATAGCTGCTTCAGTTGGCATATCAACGGCTTCAAGTCTATTCAACCTGATAGTTCCTAGTGCATTTATACCTTCCTTTTTGAGATACACCTGAAGCTGGATGTTGTTGAACCAATTGTCGAACAAAAGTGTGTGGTTTAGGTTTCATCGATGCATAGTTTTTCTTCTTTAGGCACAGTTCCCAAAGTTGAGCGGAGAAATTCTATAATTGGTCTGACCTTATGCAGCTTGTCGTGACCGTCCTGTCCAGCTGGAATGAACGTCGTGTTGTCATTGAAGTGAAGAAAACGGCGTATTTCTTCCCACCGATTCACTGACATAACTTCATATATTCGCGGATGTCCAAGTAGAGCACTCCAATAATCTCTGCAAGTAGGTAACTGGATCACGGACATATTCACTAATATGCCAAGATATTGTTCAATGTCGCTTTTAGTAATATTTCCTGGCTTATTTGGTCTTATTTGTGTCGCATACAGGTTCGTTTGCTGAACTATGTGATTGATTAGCTCATCCGAGAACAGGTATTTGAAAAAGTCGAACGGGCTGTTTAGGTCTTGAATCGATGCAGGCAAAGTTATGTCACCAGTGAATTCAATTTCACGTCTACTAACCGAGAAAATGCCGTTTTTCCACACCACTTTATCTTTCTTGCAACTAGCCTTCTTATTTCTTGGACGAACCACTGACGGCTGGCTGGTTGACGGGGTCGATTCTTGTTCTTCGTCAGAACTTACAGACAGCGTTTCCGGGATGACGGTGATATTACAATCCGATGACATAGCTCTCAGGTCTGACAGGAACTTATCCTCGGAATCAGGAGCTAAGATTCTGCACCACTCGTCGTCGTCCGTAAGATCTGAGTGTTCACTTACTGAACCATTCTGTGGGACTGCTGTCACATATGAAGTATGTCCGTAAAATTTCGAAGGGTCCATTTTCCAGACTGAAAAGATAAAAAAAAGTACGAAAAATTACTTAGCAAAGCGAAACCAACTAGGATTATAAACATGTAATAAAGACGGCTTTACATTTGATGGGGCCTCACCAGGGGCGGATCCAGGGGGTGATCGAGGCGATTGCCCCCAGAAGAGAAAACTTTATTTTATATATAAATAAAACCCATCCCAGAGTTACAAGCTCTTAAAAGTAGCTCTAAGTAGGAGTATTACAACCTACCGCCCCCCAGAAATCTGTCCTGGATCCGCCCCTGGGCCTTACAGTACATAAGAGTACAACATTGGCGATAATTCAAGCCTCAGTAACCATTTACGAAAGTGTTTATTTGGAACTTGCCCTTTGGCCCAATTAGCTCGAACTATCGAGACTCTACTGTATACCAATAAAGGTCTAAACTGTCAAGAACCAAGTGTTACCAAGTTTCTCATCTGATAGTTGAAAAGCAAATAATTTATACTAAATTCTTTCTTTTTTATACGTTCTACACGTAAAGTAACAAATACAAGAGCAGCAGGATAGAAGAACAATGGAGAACAGTGTTGTAGAATTCCTGCATAGATGCCTATATTTAGACCATACGTTTTTTTCTTCCATACAAAAAAGTAAAACCATTATTATCAACAGTAATACATTATTCTCATTTTAAACATATCCAATTTTCATGACAAATTTTATTTTTGACTAATTCAAAGTATTTCTTGCGGAAAAAAAGAAAAATATCTTACCTTTGTTCCATAAACCACGTTTTCAGTCGCTTGCTCCCGCCAAACTACACTTCCTTTCTCCAAAGCGCCAGAAGGTGGCAGTACATGTGTAGCGTGAATCACTAGCGGTCTATTTATCAACTAGCATGCATGAAAGGAAAATATAATTTCAAGCTTCTAAGGAAACAGCACCTTGGCGGAATGGTCTAAAAATAGACCGCTATGCATGAAGGGGTTAAGAAAACCAATTTGCTAGAGGTATAATATTTGAAAATTTGAATTATTTATTTTTGTATATTTTTGTACCAAGCAGTAAAGTATAAGTTATAAGTATAAGTTATATAAACCAAGAATTATTTTAATATTTCAAAATTAGTTTTTCTCCATTAAGGTGAATTTTACATTATTTCTCTTTTCAAGTACCAATCAGCATATAGCAATGTAACTCGAGGAACCTTTCTTTTTACACGCCAAACACCTATTGGTATTGTGTGGGTTCAATTTCCGATAATGTAACATTTCACTGGTTTATAATTTTAAATTTTAAACTTATCGAGAAAAAATGTTCTATCATCTAAAAGACGAAGTACAATTTGGTAGTTTTATAATACTTTCAAAATTTTATTATTACTATTTTTACTACTAATTACTCTTATTTACTATTGTTGTATATTTTCGTAGGAATCAGTAAAAATTGTTATTTATATAATCAAAGTATTGTAGTTTTTGGCGATTCAAATTAAAACTAGCTGAACATTTGTTACTATTTTTGTATCGGAATAGCCATATTAAGTTTTGTGCGCTTAATTAGCTTTGGTGTAATGTCTTCAAAGTCTTTTAAAATTTAAAAAATGATATAGAGCACTTTTAAAAAATAACAAATTTGAAAATTTAGAGTGAATAGTTTCTTTTAAATTTTAATTTTTTATACACATGAAAAATTAGTAATATATAAAAGTTGCAGAGTTATTTTAAATTCTTGGTGACCTAATTAGTTGTTGTAGCATATTTTAAATTTGAATTTAGCACTGGCTTATATATTTATATAACAACCAGTAAAAATTGCCCTTTTTAAAAATAAATGGGAGGATTTTAAAATTTTGCAGACAGTTTTGTTGTTCCAATTTTCAAATTTATATTTATTGATAGAGTACACATCAGGTACATATATGGACGCAGCATGTACATTATTCGATATGTATCACGTACGTACTTTATGATGGAAGTAACTTTATTATCTATAGGTCAATTCCAAATGATTTCTCTATTCAAGTGCCTATCATGTAGATACCAATGTACCTCGAAGAATCCTCTTTACACATGCCTAACACCTGCAATTCCTAACACATGCCTAACATTTACACCTAAATACAACACCGTATTTTATAAAGCAGAAATAAGCAGCAGCCTCAATAGACTATAAAGACCTTTGCCTCCGTAAATACAGAATTTCGTAATCCATACTTAGAAACAAGCTAGGCAAATAGATCTGGAAATTATTCGTGCTAGCAGAATCCCGTACGATTTACTAATAGTTGGAGAACTGATCCAGCCCATTTGTAATAGTGGACGCAGAAAACCAACTGGTACACGTTCACACCTCTAGCAGAAGCACTTCTAATAGAGCACGACGTAAATCCTGTGGCTATTCTTCGCACGGAAAAATAACATACTCTCATATCAATTCATTAATTGTAAAAATCTTGTGTACTCTTTTAACAAAAAATGAGCACAATGTTTTAGAGATTTTTTAAACCCGATCTAAGAGACAGGAGCGATGCTTTGCTTCATAAAAATAATGCGATTTCTCCCGGGTTAAGAAGCTTAAGTTCCTTTTCTATATTTTATTACAACCAGAAAAATAACTTTGTTGTCCAAATTTAACTAGCTTGTTATATTGTATGTGTCACTGAAGTACTTTATGGTGGAAGTAACTTTATTATCTTGAGATCAATTTCAAGTGATCTCTCTATTCAAGTGCCTACCATGTATATACCAAAGTGCCCCGTGAAACCTCCTTACACATGCCTAACACCTGTACTGCCTAACATATGCGTAATACATACACTTAAATACGATAACCTATTTAATGAAGCAGAAATTATAGGTATTCTCCGTACGTGAAAACATTACATAATTTCATATCAATCCCTTAAATAAAACATCTTATGTCTGCTTTTTTAAAAATTAAAAATACTCTGCGTGCCAGAATATTTTTATATTTACCGGTGTAAAAGACCTGTGCGACTTCCTGAGATATAAATATAGTGCGAGTTCTCCCGGGTTAACTAGCTTATCTTCGTTTTCTATACTTTATTACAATCAGAAAATTAATTATTTTGTCCAAAGTTAACTAGCTTGTATTTTATATTATTTTTGTACCTTTGATTTTAGTTGCAAAACTTAAGTTTTAAATAAACAAAGTAAACTCATTTAAAAAATTAAATGAACTTAAATTACCTGAATAGTTCAAATTTAAGTGGAAGAATATTTGTACCATTTAAAAGACGAAGGAGAACTTGGTAGTGGTATAATATGTTCAAGTTTGACTTACTTATAATTTTTGTAAATTTATTATCCAACCAGAACATTTGTAATGTTAATATAAAGAAAGTATTTTGTGTTTTAAAAAATCCAAATTTATTTTAATCCCTTAATGTGAATTTCACATAATTTATCTTTTCAGGTTCATATCATGTAAATACCAATGTACCAAGATGAACCTTCTTTACACTTGCCTAACACCTATTTGTATTGATCGGATTTAACAACCAATAATGTAATATTTAACTGGTTAATAATTCTAGATTTATAATTTAACGAGAAAAATGTTGTACAATTTAAAAACAAAGGAGACTTGTATAGATTTATATGTTCAAATTTTAATTATTTACTACTTTTGTAATTATTTGTACAAATTTGTAAAATTTGTATTATTTATATAAACAATACATTATCATTTTAAAATTTGGGAATTAATTTTTGCATCGAATTATTAATTAAATTTTAACAAGCTGAACATTTTATACAATTTTTGTACCTTTTGGTATAATAACAGAAATATTAAGCTTTGTGTCCTTATTTAGGTTATTTAGGCTCTGGTGCAATGACTTTAATATCATATTGTTGTTTAATAAAAATAGATAGCTATTCTTATTTAAAACTACAGAAGTTTAAAAATTTAAAAGACAGAATTTTAAAATTTTACTTTTTTCTGCTAGAAAGGTTGTATTATATAAATGGAGCAGAATAATTTTAAAATTTAGGTGAAATATTTAGTTGTGGTCCAATATTGCAAATTGGAATTAAATAATTTTTGTATATTTGTGTATCAAGCAATAAAAATTGCAAGTTTTTTTTAAATAAACGAAGCGCTATTTTAAAATTTCCGGACCAAGTTCTCAGCGTGAATTTTCAAGTTTAAATTTAAGGATAGATTATTCATCCGGTACATACATTCGTATAGCATGTACATTACTCGATACGTATGAGGTACGTACTTTGTGGTGGAATTATTCTTATTCCCTTGAGGTGAATTTGAAATGATTTCTCTATTCAAATATCTATCATGTATATTCCAATGTACCTCGAGGAATATTGTTTACATATGTATAATACCTTCAATACCTAACACATACGGCACCGTATTTAACAATATGTAAATAACCGGCATTTAAAATTCCCTATAACAACCCTTCAACACCTTAGATACAGAATTACGCAATCCATATTTTCAAACAAGCTTGCCAAATAGGACTTGAAATTTTTCGTACTAGCGGGATCCTGTACGTTTTACTTATAGTTGAAAAACTGATTCAGCCCATTTCTAATAGTGGACGTAATATAACAACCGACTGGTGCACATCCACACAACTCGTAGAAGGACTTCTAATAGAGCACGATGTAAATCCCGTGGGTATTCTTCCCACAAAAAATATTGCATATTTTCATATCAACCGCTTAATTAAAAATATTGTTCTCTTAACAAAAAATTAGCATTTTCAATGTATTAGAGTATTATTTATTAGAACCGGTCTAAAAGACCGGTGTGAGGTCTTGTGTTATAAAAATAGTACTAGTTCTCCCGGATTAAATAGCTTAATTGTGGTTTGTTTTGTATATGTTATTCCAATCAGAAAAAAATATTTTGTGACCAAAATTTATGCAGCCTGTTTTCTGTAACTATTTCTGTACCATTGAATTTTACTTGCAAATGCCTGGTGTTAAATAAACAAAGTAAACTAATTTCGAAAATTAAATGAACTTCTATTACCGGAAAATTTTAAAATTTACATAGAAGAACATTTGTAAAACACGAAGGAGAATTTGCTACTGGTTTAATGTTTTGAAGTTTCAATTATATACTATTCTTGTATATTTTCGTACGAAACATTAAATGTGGTTATGTAAACAAACAATTGTTATTTTAAAACTTGCAAATTTATTTTTCTTCCTTAAGTTGAATTTATCTTTTCAAGTGTCTTACATGTTTATACCAATGTTCCTCGAGGAAGATCCTTTACACATGCCTAAACTTATTTGTATTGGGTGAGTTCAATTACCGATAATATAAAATTTCACTGGTTCATACTTTTAAATTTAAAACTTAACGAGAGTCGTATCGACTACCTAAAAGAGTCGTATCCTTTAAAAATCAAAGGATATTTTAATAGTTTTATAAAATTTAAGAATTTGAATTATAACTATTATTTACTACTATTTACTCATGTTTAGTATTAATTACTAATTTTTACGTACAAATTAATAAAAAATTTATTATTTACATAAACAAAGTATTGTAGTTTTGAAATTTTTCATTTTTTGCGGTGATTTTTTAATTCGAGGTTTAACTAGCTGACGATATTGTATTATTTTTGTAACTTTTGTATAAGAAAAGCCATATTAAGTTTTGTGCACTAATTTAGCTATGGTCAGTCTTCAAATTCATTTTAATATTTCATAAACATATCCGGTACATATATTCGTATAGTATATACATTATACGATATGTATCAGGTATGTACTTTGTGGTGGAAGTAACCTTATTCCTTCCAGGTGAATTTCATATCATTTCTCTACTGAAGTACCTATCATGTATATTCCAATGTATATCGAGAAACCTTCGTTACACATGCCTAACACCTACTCACGTTTGGTGGGTTAAATCAAAGATACCCATTCAACACAAGTACATGTTAGACATGTATAATTAATATTCCCCGATGTCCATTGTGATATATATGTTCTGTAATTAAGCAGAGAATTCGTGTAAAATTCGCATGAAGGGAATAAGGTTACTTTACCCTAAAGTACGTGCCTGAAATATACCGAGGAATGTGTTTGATATGTGCATATCACGTACCGGGCATTTACTTGACACATGTGTTGACATGTGCCAGTACTCTTCTAGACACGTGTCAGAAATGTTGCTTTAAATATGGAGACATGTACCTGGGAGATACGAAAAAATATACTATGTTGTGCGCACCTGATAGGATCATACCTATGTCCGCTATAACCTCCTAATGCCTCGTGAAGGTAGGGTTCATTAATATGTGAAGTTATTTCCATGTCAGTTTACTGAACGTCCTCGTGCCGGCCTGCTTTAAATGTGGTTGTATATCATTCTCTACAGTTGAAATTGTGTTGTGGTTTAATTGGCAGTGAAAGTCCGACAACAAATATAACTGTGAAGGAGGCAGTACAGCATGACCTATATCTAAGAAGTGGTGTGTTTTTATTAGCAGATGTGTTTGGAGACTTTAGAGAGACATGCCTTAAATTGTATGGTATTGATCCAGCTTGGTATATGACAGCACATGGTTTTAGCTTGCGATACAATGTTAAACATGACAGGTATAAAAGTAGAGTTACGAACTGATTACAATATGATCTTGATGATAGAGAATGGCATAAGATGTGGTATTAGCCAATGATCCAAAAGATATGTAAAAGCAAAGAAGAAGTATGTGGAAAATTACAATAAGAATAAAAAAGATTCTTACATCATGTACTCAGATGCTAATAACATCTACGGCTAGGTTATAATTCAATATCAACCGTATGAGCGGTTTAGATGGTTAAACTAAGAAGAAATAAGAGAAACAGATTTTACAAGTATATCTGATAATTCTGATACCGGTTATACATTAGATGTTGATCTTGAGTATCGAAAAGACTATCCATTAGCTCCTCAAAATATGTGTGTGCCTGGTTCAAAACAATCAAAACTACTAACAACCCTATATGACAAAGAAAACCTGACTTACTATCGGATTCTAAAACAATGCCTATCACTTTGATCAAAACTTAAGAAAATACATAGGATAATAGAGTTCGAACAGTAAGATTGGTTAAAGAATTATACTGATTTAAGCAAACAGATGAAAGATAAGGCAATAATGCTTTTGAGGAAGACTTCTACAAGCTCATGAATAATTCAGTATTCAGGAAGACAATGGAGAATATTGGAAAGAGATGTAAGCATATAAAAATAGAATATGACCCAGCAAGAATAGAAAAAAACTAATTGCTAAACCGAATTTCAAAGATAGAATTATTTATACAGATAATCTGTATGTGGTAATAACGAATAAAACCAAATTGACTTTAATTAAACCAATATATCTTGGAATGAGTATCTTAGATATATCAAATTATTTAATGTATCTCTTCCATTATAGTGTGATAAAGGCAAAATACCAAGACAAATTAGAACTACGTTATATAGATACTGACAGCTATATTTACCAAATTCAGACAGACGAGGACATTGAAAATTATAATTATTACTTCGACGCAAGTGATTACTCTTAATGTAAGAGCTGCAAAATACCCGAGATAAGTAAGAAAATACTTGCTAAGATGAAGGACGAGTTTAAAGGTGCCATCATAGAAGAGCTTCTAGGTTTATGATCTAAGATGTGTTCTATAAGAGCTCCTAAATGGATCTAACAGACAAAGACTTTAAAGGTAAGTTCGATAAGGAAAAGTATTGTAAGAACGCGAAAAGTGTAAAAAACAATGTAATATAAGAAGAACTTACATGTGACGAGTATAAAGACTTCTTGTTCGATCAAGGAGATTACTATAAGAAGATGAATTTGGTAAGTTACAGATATGATATATATAGTATAGCAGTAAAAAAGTATGCCTTAAGTTGTGTAGATGATAAGAAATGTGTATTAGGTGACCGGATAAACACTCAACCATGGGGTCGTTATAAGATAGAAGAACTATAGATATAAGTATAAGTTACTTATACTTTTACATATAAGTTAGTTGTAGTTTTAGATATAAGCACATTTTATTGATGTAACTATAAAGCAGTATGGTCAGTGATAGGATCTCTTAATGCGTTAGGGAAATCTTATCTCAATCCTTTATTCTACAGCGTATGAATTTTTGTCCTAGCTCAATAAACATCCATCCTATAACAAATCAAAAATTTCGGGATTTTGTTCCCGGAAATGTTTGAGAAATCGAAGAAATATTATTCTTTTCAATAGCGTTCTTGCAAGATTGTAATATCATAATAATGAAATTTAAGTACAAAACTATTGCATTTTTGTAAATATGAGAAGGACACTTTGTGAACCATACAAGAAATACTTACTAGACATAGAAAAGAGATAATAATATTAAAACACATAAAGGAAATGGTAAAACTAAAATATGTAAGAAAGAAATATATAAATATCAGTTTAGATATTCAGGAAAATATTCCTCTTGTCGTAAATGTTTGTACGAAACATCACATCCTTAACATGCTTAATGTAGAAAAATAAACAAAACTTTAACTATACCGTAGTTGAAAGCACTCGTTTACAAGGCCTACAAAATGTTTTGATTATGTACTTATTAATGGAGAGATTTATACTGTTTTATCACCTAAAGTAGAAGAAGACAAAACTTTATTAAATCTACCGCCTAGATAAGAAAAGCATTATGAACATCCTGAACATAATATTAAACACGGAAAATTTCATATATATACCACCATGTATATAATGCAAATTGCTATAGAATTTTATTTATTAACTCCAAGTTTCTACGTGGCAACGAGGATTGTTTAAATTGTAGATATTCTTTCTAATCATACAACGTCGTACACACAGAGCAGTTTGGCATTGTAATTATGTAAACATTCTGTGCTAAATAATATTATTTACTGGGCGTTCTGTTCTGGTCAAAGTACTGGGAGATATCTATACTTAATAGTATTGGTCAAAGTACTGGAAGAGGGAATGTTTGGTTTACTATGGGGTTAAAAATGATGTACCATAGTGAGCATAGTAATCTACTATTGTGAATATCCCACTTGTAATAATAACTTCAACTTACGGTTATAAATATAATACTTTTCAAAGGTTAAAGTATGGATTACATTATTATTATTATTTCATTAAAGGAAATTCTGGTTCTTGGGCGACCTACTTATAATGTTGTTTGAACAAGCATTACGTAGTAATCGGGGTACCAAATATTAAATGTACACAAAAGTTTTTACCTAGAATTTCCAGTTTTCCGTAAAGGACGCTTCGAAGTATTCTTGTAGATGGACATAAACTCACGTGTACAACAAGAGGTCCGCCAGAAACGAGGCTGGAAAAGTGATTTAAAATAAAATTAATGTAGTACTAAGTTAAATTAAATCATAAAATCTTACTCATGTCAACATTCATAGCACTATGGCGTGATCTGCAGTAATGTAATCCGTACTTTACTTGCTAAATATAAAGAAGTAAGATTTAGTTGGGTAAAACTAAACGAAAATTCGAGGACCTCTTTGCAGTAGTGTGGAAAAGTTGTACCTGCATTAAGTATTACTCCTGAGAAATGTCAGAACTTTAAAATAATATTATCTGTTCTCTCAAGGTTTGAAAATTTGGAAAAAATAAGAAAAAAATAAATTACCTAAATTTTCAATAGAATCATAAGCCCTTTCGTGGTAGCATGGAAAGGTTATTCCTATATGTACTTATTACCTGTGAGGAATTTCAAAACCCTAGAGTTATTCTGGGAGTGAGTGCAAAATTTTGAAAATACGCTGGATAGTTCGAAATATTTCATTTTTAATTCTATATATTTAACATAGTATTTTTCATGGTAACGAAAACCATGGTATTCATAGTATTCATGGCATTGCGTTTACATATATTTAACCCCTTATTGTCAAGCGTTTATAGCATTGCCATTAAAATATTTAGTTCGCCTTTATGACTGAACCATTTCTTCCTGCTCATAATTTCGTAATTATTGAAGTATGTTTGTACTTTGGTTAAAAACATACGATTTTTATTTGAAAACAACATTGCCATAAAAGATGTCTTCTGTGTAGCTACTCAGCAATATTACCTATTATGGTCAAATATCAAAAGAATTCTCATATCTGTAGTTAACAATTCCGTTCCGAACCGTGGGATGCATTCGTTCTGGCAATAGGTCCAAACTTTAATGAAGTATAAAGTCCTAAAAGGTTTCGTAAATCACAGTAATATTTATGTTTCAAATAAATAAAATAACAACATAATGTATCTAATCTGTAACTATAAAATGTGTAATTCCATTCTATTGTCAAAACAAAATGAACTGAAATACAAGTTTGCAGTGATTGTAATAGCTTCGTTCTAGTTGTTTTAAAGATTTGACTTACAACAAGTGCAATGTTGTTTAGTTCAGTTCTCACTCTTTTTATTTACGGTCAAGGCATGCCGCGTAGTTCTAGTCTTCATAACTCTTTAACCATTTTGCGTGTCGGGTCTTGTTTTTAGAGCCAGTGTTGTTAGAGTCTTGCTGAATGATTGTTAACAATGTAAACTATAACACAAAAACAGCACAAGCCGGAGTAAGCAATGCGAAATGATAGGCGGATAACCAAACTCACTTGTTTTGCAGTAAACACAAGTACCAGACCATCAATTTTACTTATAACTCCAGGAAAATATCAAGGGTCTGCTTTTTTGGAAAGTTTCGTGAAGTTCGCTTGGGATCTTTTGGGACCCCAATACACATTTCCTCACAAAATGTGTTTCTCTATTTATAACTTTATTGCTTCTTTTTGAATAAAAATTACACAATTATACAATGAAAGCTCTCCAAAGCAGCCACAACAAATCATAAAAATAGAAGTAAAAATATAAGGAATATAATGAAATATATCTTGTAAGGGTCAAAAACACCCACAAGCGGACTTCTACTTCAAGCGGTTGGCTTACATCAACAATGTTGAACATATGCTAAAGCGTACTATCATCCCTGTGGAGTAAAACAATAATTAACACACACACCACTCATATATTATATATATATATATATATATATATATATATATATATATATATATATATATATATATATATATATATATATATATATAACATTCTCAATAGCAGAAAAGAAAAAATATGTTCGTAAATTTTCAATGTCAATTTATAAACTGGAATTGTAAAACTGTGAAAATCTCAAGCAGAAACATACACGTGCTAATTACCAAACAAGACCTTGCATAATGCCTGAAGTGTTGGATACTACATTAATTTAAAGAATGTGCAAATTGTTTCAGTATTTAAACTATGTAACAAAAGTCTCAAATCCCTCACTTTTACATATAGAAGTAAAATTATTCAAAATGGACATTTAATAATATAATTTAAGACTATACAATATTAATTAGTAGCTCACCAATCGTAAAATGATGTCTAATGTAGTTGTATGTAGCAGCTCTATACAAACAATTGCACATACCATTTCACTACTATGCAGATATCAGAAAGCATATTTTCCTTTTATACTAAACTTCTCAAGTTTCACGTAAATCATTAACTCGATTTCCCTTGCATACATATTTCTCGGTGAAAACGTCGAGTCGAAAGTAAAAAACAGGTTCTATGAAAAAGCTTTAACTTTAATGTAGCAGCTATTTCCGATGTTTCCAGTTGACAATGTCTAACAATTATGGTGCTTGCCATTCGTTCTCAGGTACACGAAACGCATAGTACTGTTCACAGCAACTAATGGTGCTACTACTAATAGTTAGCAACATCTGATTGTTTTTGTTTAAATTCTTAATAAACATGTAACGCGTTACATCAACTAACACATTCTTAAAATCTAATAATTTTCCGGACGATTAATGGTGTAGTTGTCAAAAGTGATCGTAATGCACCAAGAGCCTCTACTACTAATACCAATTCCAAATCATTCTACTATTCATTAAAAAATAAACACAAAGAAAAGCAAATATATCCCCCAAGTAATCCTCTCACTCAAGCATTCATTCATCCTTACATACCCATATTCATCCTTACGTACAACATTATAATGACTTATAAAATTCTCAGGTTAAGACTTCGAGGAAATTTATAATTATGCATGTTAAAAGATTGAATAACGTATATCATGAAGGGGCATAATAAAAAGACATATAATCAACACAAATTCTAAAATTGTTAAATCTAAATCTCTAAAAATCGTTTCGACTGAAAAAGACTTTATAAAAACGACTATTTAACGCCAATGTGTCCGGTTGCACTAAGCAAAGAATAATAATACAGTTGGAATATCTATAGCAATATATATATAAATATGTACTGGGTAATAAAGGAAGAAATGCAACAATATACATATATAACACATACAATATACATACATATGTATAGAATATAATGAAAGTTATTTGAACCCCTTTATGTTATACCTGCATTACGTGGCTGACGATATAATTTCGTTTACGAAACACGAGCCTTCACATTATCAAATGGGTCATCAAGAGATTGGAACTGGACCGAGTTGATTCCCAATAATCTCTTGACCGTGTACGATCCCCCCCCACTTTGGATACAATTTTTTCATTATTTTACCTGCACGCGACGATTTAAGTTGCGATCTCAACAAGACTTGATCGTCCACTAAATATGAAGTTTGAACTTACTAACATGCTCGCTTTGTCATAAATACGCATGTGTCTAAACCACGATAATTCCATACCTTTCACAGCATTGGTCACACATTAGGATCCCTTTTACGTATTAGTAATGCGTCTCTTCTCCATCGAACATTTACTGGCTCACACTCATTATAATTAAATGTCACCCCCTTGGTATAATTTTAATTCAGATTGTTGGTGTAATATTTATTGAAAACTATTTCATGTATGTATACCTCTATCCCACGTCCTTTGTTTAGTACCAAAATAAATTGTAAGGCTGTCATCTAATACTCTTAGATATATTTCAGCATTATTACATGAACAATGTTATAGTAAACTACCAATATATTGTACATCATATCACGACTATACAAGAAATCTTTAAATCGAGCCGATACCAAAACAGAACAATTATCATGACTGATTGGATACTTTAACCCAAGCCATACATTATATTATATAATTTATTAATTATTGCTTGACTTAAAAACGTTCTTACAGTCTCTAGCCATACTCGTTTGGAACAAGAGTCTACAAAAATTAAAAAAAATATATCTTCCATAATGGGACTGACATAGCGGTCAATAAATATCAGTATATCTTCCATTGACGGTCTTATCAAAGGTGGACACTAATTGACCCATTTTCTTCCGATTACCACTTTTATTACGCTGAAATAATTTACAACAGTTGAAATATTCTCGTATTTCGTACACTACGAAAAATCATTCATATCTGATAGATATTTGTGCAATTGGTTTCTTTGCCCTCAAATAATTTCACGGCAAAATTGAATTATGATAAAATGATATAGGTAATACTAGTTATATTGGGATTCAAACTTTACATGGAATCTTTTGAGCTCTTGTTTTCTAGCGTGGCGAAAACTAATTTACAACCATCAACTCTCCCTTTCTTTCCAACATGTCAATTATATTCTTTAATTCTACACCCTTTCTTTTATGTTCATGGCTTGACATACAAGCATATGGCATATTCTATATATTGACTAACAAGAAATCGTTTACCTCGTGACCAAGCGTTTATTCTATCACCATGTGTTGGTCATTTCTTTATATTTTATCCTTGAAGTATAGTCGGAAGAAATATTTAAATATGATGGTACGTGTTTATCATCCAAAGCGTTCAATTTTCTCACCCGCCACCATAAGTTCGTAAAGTTAGATCGGTGCGTTTCAATCATAACGCCTTAAATGTCTGAAAAAGAATCCAAGTGGTCCTAGTACCTTATTCTTATAGCTGAATCCTTCCTCCAAAAATTTAAAATGCCACACCAAAGCTAATATAAAATTTAGCATTTAAATCTGGTAACTTTAAACTAACGTAATTCTCAAATAACTACTTAACTTGATCTAACGTCCTTTGTTCTTCTTCACTCCATCTAAACAGAATCTTCGGTGACCTCGTCTTATGTAAGGGAAGTGACACTTCTTGAAAATGAAGTATAAATTTAGCTTGATATTGTAGAAAATATAAGAGAGTAATTAAACCGCGCCCATTACATGGTACTGGTAACTTTTTGATCACATGAACCAAGAAATGATCCAATGATACATCGCATTCTCTAAAATATAAACATGATAACCGAGTTTAGACTCAGATTTATTTAACATTTCAGATTTATTTAAGAAATTAATTATACTATACTTCTCTAATTTATTCAAAACATTTTCTAATGGCTTTTTTTTTGAATATCGACATCTGCAGAAACTGACAATACATCGTCATAGATCCATTCTAGGCCTTCATTTTTCAAAAGGTATAGAATATCTGTTACTACCTTAGATAATATAAAACTGCCTAGGATTATGGTAAAATCTACGATTAACCATTTGGTTGTTAATAACGAATATTTTCTTCCCAGATTTTCCTTTAACCAACAAGCAAGAGAAAATACTAATAGTAATATCTATTACTAATACTCGTTTGAATTACCCTCTGCCTTTCAACCAATCCACCAAGATTGAATCTAGTAGCTTTTAATCAGATCTTGACATAGAATATTCTTCCTTCCTCATAGGCTCATCATTATTTACACTCATACTGGTGGCCTTTGATTTCACCTACTTTATCTTTAAACATATTAGAAAAACCGTCAACAAACTATTGTAGCAGGGGTCTCATTCATCCAGCAGTGGATCGATCGATATCTGACTTGACGCGTCATTTCTCTCTCTAGATATTAATAATTTTTTGGGATATTCGTCGTGGTTGGAAACTCTGCCCATTTGCTCCCCTTCTCCTTCCAATTTATGCCATTGAACTGCTATAGCATTTCTTAACGTGACCGCATAATATGGAGTGCTACGGAAGAAAATCTTTATGGTAGAATCAGTTAATTTCTGAAAGCCACCATCAGAGAAATGACTTACGGAAATCACCATTTTCTCACTTGTCAAAACAATTTTACTTCCTACTATACAAGAGTCCGAACTATAAATGAGGGCTCTAATTATTCCATCAAAAAGAATTTTAGTTATACACCTTATATTCCATGCTATTAGTGGCGTTGCCAGGGAGTGCGCAAGAGCCCTGAAAGTAGACGATCCCACTATCTTTCTGTATGTAAGCCTATGCGTTCATTGAAATTAGTGTTTGAGATACAAAGAAAATTAAATCTATTGAAATATGATGTACTGATGTTGTTATCTCGAAAAAAAATCCAGTTCAGGGTTTTCAGCCTTTTTAACAAATAGCCCTAGTCCAGTGCAGTTACGGAAAAAAAGATGAAATATTTTAAACGTATAAAAGATTAAATATTTTAAAGATTCATCCTGTTAAAATATGTTCTGTGTATTGATATTATACTAGAACAGCTCCAAAACTCTACTTGTTGGTTTTCTGCAATTTTACGGCCAATTATATGAGCAATATGTGATGTATATTACAAAACCCTATTGTAAATAATGTATTGTATTCGATGACTATGAGGGTGGACGTACAGTAAATGACATAGATAGTGACGAAACGTTTTCACAAATGCGATATGTGCGGAGCTTTATAAAAGCCCCACAAATTCAGGAAGCCTCAAACGTTTCATTTCAGAGCAAGAAATCCCATTAATATTATCGCGATTTTTTGCGAAATTCGTCATTTCTTGCGATAAATGCAAATAACGTCTAAAACGTGGAACTCATGCCAATTATTGCTTACAATATACAAAGTGCATTTCCAATAATTTTCAATTAAAAATCATGCCTTTTACCGAAAACGTGCACAATGCTAAATTAAGTTTTCCATAAAATCCGTAAGCTTGCACGACGCGATGTCAATTTCTGGGATTTTCAAACCTTTCTGTGCGTCACTAAGGAGATCCGGAACGCATATTCTCACATTCTTATGGGGAAAACGAACATTTGCACATAAATTAGACTTAGCACAATCAGGAAAATTTGGGTCTGCTACTGCAGAGTTTATTAAAATGGGCAATGCTTCTCACCAGGTTTAAGTTGAAGACAATTTCAAAACTGCGTATCAAAATAATGATGAAGCTGCAAAATTACACGCAAGAAAGTGAATAAAATTCTTTGTGGAGAGTACGAACATCTCTGTGAGTTACTTGATCCAGAAACTGTTTCACTTCATAAAGATGTAGACCAACAAAACTTAAGTTTGCTTAAATCGTTGACTGTGCTTTGTGGTAATAATGCTCATTATCTGTTCTTTGCTTACAGTGAATTTAAAAGTAAGGTTATTAAACTTCGCAGCAGTGAGGGTAAGAAAGTTGATATTGTGTCGTTGTTAAACAGTTTAAAAGTTACCCACAGGTCATTTGGTGTCAACTCGTTACGTTCAATATGGTAGCCTATCTCTAGAGTTGATACAGTTTCTTTTGGTTTTCTTTTCCAAGTAAAATATGATTTTTCTGACATGAGAACAAACTTAAAACAAGAATTGGTAACGTCGTGTTGTATGTTATCCTTTAACTAAGAAAGAGGTTAGAGGAAGTGTTCAACAATTTGCATTAGTTTATATATTTCTGTGAATTCATTAGCTAAAATGGCACCTAATTGAGGTGTATTCTCATTTTTGTATTAAAAACAACTTACAACCAAAATTATACTGTTTAAAACAGCATTACTTGTGCTACTTTTTAAAAAAAATGTAAAGGAAACATAAATTAGGAAATTGTGATAATTAATGCTACAAAATATCAAAATTGTTGCGAAAAAGTTTCCTCCCTAGATATAGAATACTGGACATAAAGAGATAAAATATGAATACATCAAATCGCTGAGGATGGCATTCCACGTCCGTTTATCTCAGCAATAATTTCTTTCTAACAGAAGGAACTTATCAGATTTGATGACTTGTCTGACAAAAGATCTCGAGGAATCTGGTTGCACCGTGCCTCAATCAGCTGGAGATGCAGACACATTATTTTTTTTCAATCGCAACAAATGTTGCAAAATCTGGCAGTCAATAATATTGGGAGAATATTTTGGTATTCTGGTTCTGACCGTAGCAGCCCTATCAGCTGAGACATACATATTAATTTCTGACTCCAAGCCAATATATAAGATATACAGCAGTACCAAACTTCAGAAAGCATTAGCCGACATGGTGAGCTGCATTTTATTTCTGCGTGACTTCACTGGTTGTGATAGAACGGGAACCGGTAAAACCCCCACAGCCAAAACACCCACACTCAAGAAATGTCAAAACGCCCACACAAACGGTCATAACCCCCACACAAATGGACAAATCTCCCAAATACACGAACGGTCATAACCCCCACAGCCAAAACCCCCACATTGAAGAAATGTCAAAACCCCACACGATCGGTCATAACCCCCACAGAAATGGACAAATCTCCCAAATAAACGAACGGTCATAACCCCCACAGCCAAAACCTCCACACTGGTAATCGGTCATAACCTCCAACGGTCATAACTCCCACACAAATGGACAAAACAGCCACACATAGCAACGGTCACAATCCCCACAGAAATGGACAAAACCCCCACACAAATGGACAAAACTCCCACATGCAGAAATTGTCACAACTGCCACACAAATGGACAAAACCCCCACAAAATCGGACAAATCTCCCACACTCTGAAATGATCCTGGTTGCATATCTTGCCCTTGTACTTTTTAATAATATTTTTTATTCCACTTAAACTGATGTTACAAGTATTCTTCTTGCACTGTTTTCTAATGACAGAAACACTAAAGTGAGCGTCGTAAAGAGCCGCAATAAAAGACATGCAATCACGGTTATTTCAGAGTGTGGAGGATTTGTCCGATTGTGTGGGGGTTTTGTCCATTTGTGTGGCAGTTGTGACAATTTCTGCATGTGGAAGTTTTGACCATTTGTGTGGGGGTTTTGCCCATTTATGTGGGGATTATGACCGTTGCTATGTGTGGCTGTTTTGTCCATTTGTGTGGGAGTTTTGACCGATTTTGTGGGCGTTTTGACATTTCTTGAGTGTGGGGGTTTTGGCTGTGGGGGTTTTGACCGTTCGTGCATTTGGGAGATTTGTCCATTTGTGTGGGAGTTATGACCGATCGTGTGGGCGTTTTGACATTTGTTGAATGTGGGGGTTTTGGCTGTGGGGGTTAGGAACGTTCGTGTATTTGGGAATTCGTCCATTTGTGTGGGGGTTATGACCGTTTGTTTGGGCGTTTTGACATTTCTTGAGTGTGGGGTTTTTGGCTGTGGGGGTTTTGACCTAGACCCGATAGAACTTCTTTTCCACACAGTAAAGGGAAAAGAGTTGCTTGAAGAAAAGTACTGGATGAAAATGTAGTTCTGCGTCGAGAAAATAGATGTTTTCAAAAAAGAACATCATCTGCTGATGATGTGGTTGCTGCTGGAAAAATAGTGTTTCTAGCGTTATATAGATATGCAGAGAAAGGAAATCTGGATTGTGCTTGATTCTACAGGTACAAAAATATTATATGCAAATCATTAGTATCACTTAAAACTCAGCAGTACTACCTTCAACAATAGCTGATGTAAATAAGCATAATTTCATGTGTTCCATCGAGTGCAGCAGTAGAAAAATCAAGAAAATGCTTCAACTAAATGGTCGTGGAGAATTTATGGTGACTGCCTTCTTCTTGTACCAACATATGAACAAAAGATTCGTTAAAGTTTATAACATGCAACTGCTAGACGAACAGCTGAAAGAACTGTGAGTGCGAAGGGAGAGAGCTATATTATACATTATTTAATGGGCAGTGTCGTGGACACGGATGAGTTAATAGATCCACTTTAATTGAATATCCAGATGAATGAAGTGATGATGAAGCTGTCACTAAACCAACTTCCTTGACAAGGAAGTTAACGAAGACTGTGGATGTTCAACTGCAGAACGCCTTCGAAGAAACTTAAGTCTCAAAGTACACTGCTGTATTTAGAACTTACGTTTAAATTATTTATAATCGCAATGCTGTTTACAGAGCCACATACACTAATAAGTAGTTGAATTAGAGAGAATGGAACAGTTGTAGAAACTACCCTGCTGAGGCTCCACCACTATAAGTGAATAAAACGAATTGCGAGGGTACTATTGCCGCGTGCTTCATTTCGGTATCCGTATCAGTGCAGTGTGTGATGGGCAAGACGAACGACGTAGTGAACTTGACCGTGGTAAAATCGTAGGGACCAGACAACTGAGTGGCTCTATATCGGAAGTAGCTGCGGCACTCGGATATATAAAACAACTTTGTCAATGATGTATCGTGAGTACCTAGCTTCCGGTAAAACTGCACCCACACAGGAAACTGCATCGGTCAGGGGCGTGTAGGCGACAGTGGTATACGCCGAGTGTCCTGTATCGCAACAGCCAATTGGCGGTGTAAATTCTGTCAACTCGCGGAGTGGGTCAATGGAAGGCAACAATGCTATGTCAGCAGACACAATTCGCAACCAGCTGTTCAACATGGGGTGCAGAAACCATCGGGCCACGCAAGTATCCCTTCTAACAGTACAACACAGGATACAACGTCAAACTTGGGCAAAAGAACACCGCCACTGGACCTTGGAATTTTTTATAAAGGTTGCATGAGTCACGTTTCATATTGGTGTATGTCTATGGAAGGGTAAGGGTTCGTAGCTAACCGGACGAGGAAAAAATCATCGTGGCAGCTTTGAACTGTGTGGTCTGCAGGTCTTGGTATTCTCATCTGGGACATGTCTACGTGGTATGAAATGTATCCCCTTAACGTGTATACGGTCCCTCGCAAGTAAACGCCACCGCGATCTTGCCAACTGAAATGTCTTGTCATTTGCTCGTCTGCTACATCCAGGTGGTGTCCTCATCTTACAGCAGGAAAAGGCGCCGACCTACTGCTTAAGGATGGCAGTAAACATGTTTTATGAGCACTCCTCTGATTTAAAACACTTCCCTGGCAAACATAGTCACCGGGCCCCAATCCGATCTAACACACCTGGGACACCATGGACCGACGCCTTCGACTATGGACCCTCTTTCGATTAACCTGTTGGTTATGTGGGAGTTTTTACAACAGATATGGATTGTCATGCCACAACATTTCAGGCGTCTCGTGGAGTCTATGTCGCGGCGTGTAGCCGTCGTTATCAGAACGAAAGGTGGTCCTACATGGTATTAGATATGTGACTATAATTTAACTGGTGATCAGTATATATTGTTTTCCTAATTATAAATACAGTGCTTTTATGTTTAGCAATTTAGTAGATGCGACAAAAATGTGAGCACAATTATAAAAGATATTGCGTATGGACGGGCACCTTGTAAAATTGTGAAAATCATGAAACAATATATGATGGTATTTGCTTTAAATCGGATACCAAATGCATCTCAAATAATTCCGGTGAGTAAATTTTCCTTAATTTTTATCATTAATATCTTATTTAAATCGACATTTTTATATTTGCCTAAAGCTATATTTGCCTAAAGCTATAAAGATATATATCTAGTTAAGGTGCACCGAATTTTTGTTAACGCGGAGAAAAGTGACAACTTATTACGTAGCCTATAGCATTAGAACTATAATAAAGAAGGAACGATAGTTTTGTTTTACTGGCTTAGTAGCTATAAGGAAAAAAGTGTATAAGGGCATTTGTGGTACAACCAGAAAACCATGTTTTCTGGGAATTTTGCGGTACCGTTCAAAACTTTCTATTAGACAGTGGGACATTTGCGGCACACAACTTGGAACGCGCGCCAAAATCATCCATTTTCGCCCCGTTAATCTAAATTAGAATGAATGCATTATTAAAGGGGTCGGTACGCAGATCAACAGCCTAATATATGTATTCATTCTGATTGGCTGATTTTAGAAGGTTATGAATATATAAAAGGAACTCACGCGGGCCGCCTAATGGAAACTAACACAACAATCGAAACCTCTAAGAAGAAACCATGCTCTTTTCATCAGGGTTTTTAGTGCACACAGTATTGACATTTTAAGAACGGGAACATAACTTGGAAGAAACATATATTGTCCCTTTGATCTTCGGCCTCTTACCAGCAAGAGATAGTAAGACACATAAAGTTTTTCAGTTTGGTGAAGGCTAATATTATGATTGGAATCCGAAATTAAGCAGATTACACTTCGAGCAAACCTCAATAACATCTTTAAGAACACTGTTCCAGGAAATGCACATTAGTGGGTGTAATTTTGATTTTAATCAGTGCTTGTGGAGAATGGTTCAGGAATTAGGAATCATAAATATAAACCAGTTCCAAGGGTGAGACTCTGCCTCAGAATGTGTTTTGCTATAGCATTTCTTCCTGTAGATGATATCGATATTGGATGGCTTTCCATTATCCATGTATCACATCACGAAAGACTTGAAAGGTTTTTAGATTATCTTATAAAACAGTGGTTAAGTAACAATACAGATCAAACAATACCGGTATTGACATCTGCATGTGGAAATAGTCTAATCATAATGAAAAATGATGATGAAGATAGAACTACAGTTTCAAATCATTAATAGGTATACGTAGGCAGTGTTTCTTCCAGACGGGTTTTTTAAGGGGGCACTACCACCTTGGGGCTCTTAGAGTGCCCTCTTCCGAGAACAAAATTATACGTCTATAATATAATAATAAATTGAATAATACTAGCAGGGCTTCTCGGAATACTAAGAGTTTCCCCCCGAAAGATTGTTACTGAAAGTAACACTGTACAAAAGCCAACTCCTAACGTGTACTATGGTGAAGCATCTGAAAAATAGGGCTGTGGACAGCGACTATTTATATCAAAGAAGACCTTTAAACGTTTAAGGGAAACGTAGACAACGTCAGTACATAAAATTGGACGGAAGAATTGAACAACCATTAACTGATTACGTAGCCTCAAAAGATGTGAAGAATTTTTTGAGGAAAAAGACACACATTCAAAAGTTGGAGTAATTTTTGTTTGTTTTAGAAGAGAAGCTAAGTTTTATATTGTTTTATTATTGTGATGATAAATTGTCTCAATCTATCCAATACAATTATCTGAAGTTACTGGAAAACTGCCAACGAAAGGAAACTAAAATATTAATATTATAAAACTTCCCTTTAAATATTATGGACAAGCGTTTGACCAATGAGAGACAAGTAATTGTCTACATTTTCCAGTTTTAGCCAATTACAAATAAGCATTTTCATACATCTCTCGGATGCGACTACCATGTATCCTAGAAATTTTATTTTACTTTTCTTTATAATTGATCCTTGTATTTGGATTTACATGTTTTTAGTGTTCTGAGAACTGGTTGTATCTATGGTGAGTTAGTAATGGTTTCATATTCTTCAAGAAGATTTTAGTCTGCTTTTACATGCAAAAAAGCCTTAGTCCTCTATTTGCCCCTAAAACAACGTGCTAGCTACACCAATGTTATAAATTTTGGTCTTTGTATAGGAGTTGATACTGCGTTCTTATCCTTTTACTGAACCCAAGAAAATATTATCTCTTAGTATGATTAATAAAAAGTTATTTCGAATAGTACCGCAAGTATCCCAGTACCATAAATTTTAATACTCGCAGTACCGCAAATGTCGATACTGCAGATGTTGCGCTTCTCGCAAAAACTACATGATGGGGAAGATTTCAGGATGATGTACTGTTTATTAGAAAATGGCGGGGAAAAAGCAACTAGAGTATTGGTACTGTTTTAGAATAATATTAATACACAGAACATATTCTAACAGATCGAATCTTTTTTTAAAGAAAAGTTTTAAATTTGATCAATTTTTGTCGTAATTGCACTACACTAGGGCTATTCGTTCAAAGGGCGGAAGACCAGTAACTGGATATTTTCCGGGATAACAACACCAGTAAACATGTTTCAATAAATTTAATTTACTTTTTAAAACGTTTACCTCAAACACAAATTTCAATGGACACATATACTTACATAAAGAAAGATAGTGCGAACGTCAATTTTTAGGGTTCTTTCAGACCCCGGGAGGCGTCACTGTTTATGAACTATTTATTAAACTAGCTGCACTTCCAAACATATTGATACTTACCGGATTGCAATGAAAAGGAGTCTGAAGTCAGTAATTATATTTTTCCTCATGTTAAATCTTTCATTATTATGTTTCTACAGATATTGTGGGCCGTCCGAGAACGATTGAGTCTTCATTGCCCGTATCTGACATTGTACATAATAGCAATTTAAACACATCGTTTTAATGCTTATGAAATTTCCAACAAGTTTTATTCGAGCACTTACTTCTTATTTCTACTCTGTTAAGTTGTAGAAGGCAACGAAATGAATGTGTCCCATATTACAGATCACAATTTTGCACTTTATCCTAAAGTTATGCAGAAATGATTACTCGGAGAAAAATAATAATAAGTTTTTACATTGCCTGTAAAACCAGAAGTACAATAAAGAAACAATAATTCTTCTCTGTTAATTAGTTTCGAAGTTGTATGACATAAACTAAGCGCACGTGAGAAATCCAAGATGGCAGTGTTTATTCAAAATGGCTTAAAACTCGCAACTGGGTTTTTGAGTTTTTTTTTTGTAGTGTAATAAGTTTGGTGCGTAGAACCTATACCACCAGGTTTAGACTTTTCATTTTAAATGTCTACCTTAAAAGTTAATTTCACTGAATTAATAGTCATGTTTGCAAACACCTGAGGGCTCTTGCTCGTGGCAGTACTTCTCCCCATCTCTTTTGCTCCAAACCAGGCGCTTTCTTGCGAAAATATTAAATCCCAGATATCATTCTTTCTGTCAACAAGTACTTCTTGATCAACATTCTCAACATTAGTTAAATTCAATTATGAACATGACATGATCTATAACAAACAAATAATCTTAACGCCCAAGAGATGTCTCGATGATATATACAAATAACAAATATATCAATATGTATGCTACAAATCGCAGCCATACGTACTGCTGTAATTAAAAACCGTAAAAGACGTTATTAGCTAGCGTATTAACTGGAAAAATATTTGCTGCTATTGATTTCATGAAAGCGCATCCGCATTTAGGCCTATCAGGAATTTCATTTAAATATACACCGATTATTACCCATACAGGTTTACTTGAATTTAAATATGTACCATTCTCTTTATCTTCTAGTAGTTATACGTTATCAAAACCTTTAACTGACATTCTATCTCCTTTGAAAAATGAAGGCCTAGAATGCTCTAAGACGATGTATTGATGTTTTATTAAGACGTCGAAAGTCATAACAAACTATTAAAAATGAATAAATGGAAAGTGTGTGTCCTACAAGAACTAATATTGCCTATTACAAAATTTTATCATAACTGAATTTTGCCGGGAAATCATTTGGGGGAAAAGAAAACGATTGCCAAAATTTCTACCAGATATTTTGACTTTCAAGGATGGACGAAATTTGAGAATATGTCAATTGTTGGAAGATATTGTTAAATTGTTGTTGACTCTTGTTCCGAACGAAAGAATTTGGTCAATTCAAGCAATAACTAATAAATTTATAAGATCGTGAATAGATTTAGGTTCCCTTACTCAATCCACTATAATTGTTTTGTATAAGTTTCCGCCAGAGTTTAAAGATTTCTTGTGTAGTGATGGTATACAAGACATTAGTAGTTCACTATATCATTGTTCATCTAATAATGCTGAAAGATATCCAAGAGTATTAGTTGACAGCCTTAGAATTTATTTTGCTCATAAACAAACGACGTTTAATAGAGGTATTCATGAAATTAAGTTTTGAATAAATTCTGCCTAGCATTCAGAATTAAATATATCCCAATTAGGATTACATTTATTATTAAAATATGTGTGTGATACATTAGATGTTCGATGTAAAATATAAGCAAAAGATCAAAATGTATTGGACAATGTTATAGAAACTTGAAACTAAAATTGACTACGTTCAAGGGTGTTCATGACAAGGCTAGAGTTCGAACTTATTCAGTGAGTGATCAAGTGCTGTTGCAATCGCAATTTAAATCGACGCTTGTATATTAAATAACGAAAAATTGTGCCCAAGGTGGACAGCGGTCGAGATATTATTGAGAACTTACTCGGTCCAATTACAATCCGTTAATGACCCATTTCATGTTATGAAGCCCCATGCTTCGCAAAGGAAATGGTGTCGTCAGCCACGTAATGCAAGTATAACATAAGGCGTGCTTCAATCATCTTTATTATTTTAATACACATATATTTTGTACATATGTGTAATTATTATTCAGTATATATATATATATATATATATATATATATATATATATGTGTGTGTGTGTGTGTGTGTGTGTGTGTGTATTGCTCCAGGAATTCCAGGTGTGTTATTATTATTATTCTTTTCTTACTACAACTGCATAAATTTGGCGTTAAATAGTCGTTTCATAAAGTGTCTTTCAAGTTGTAGGATTTTTAAATTTTTTTAAAGTCTTTTGATTTTTAATAATAGTATTGGCTGTATGTCTTTATAACTAAGTGCGTAATTATTAGTGTATTTTGCGTAATTTTGTGCTAATAAATGCTTTTAAATTTGAGGACTGGAATCCGTTAACTTTGTATGTTTGCTATCTTCGACTAATCATATTGTATATTTCCGAAAACATTTTAATCGTTAACTGGAATGGATGTCGAAATTTTACTCAAGATCGGTTTGTCTCATATTATATATATTCTCTTACATGAATGATGTGTGTGGATAGATTTGACTTGGGAAAGTAAGTGACCTATATATTATGTCTATTGGTAACGGTATTCAATTCATAAGCATTTATGGTTATGAATTTTCAGGATTTCTTTACACGACACTTACGTAGTTACTACTACTGGCGAATACGTGATCAGAGTATGTGAGATTAATGATTGTTTGAGTTATAGAATTATTTGGGGGATAAATTTCATTTACTTTATATTTGTTTTGGAACGAATGGGAGAATAATTTGGAACTAGTATTAGTAGTAGATTGGCATGGAGCTTTTAGGACTAATTTAGACAACTACACTATCAACCAACAGGAAAATCATAATGTTTTAATGGAGTTAGTTGATGTAATGATTTACATGTTTATTCAGACTAACAAAAAGAAAAGAAAAGAAAAATATCCTGTCAGTTATAATTAGCTAGGGAGTAGTACGCCATTAGCGGCTTTGAACCGTACTGTTCGGTTCGTGTCCCTGAGCACGAATGGGAAAAAACCATAATGGATTAATATTGCCACCTGGGAACATTAGATTTAGCTGTTGCTTTACTGATAAATATTTTCTTGAAACCTGGTTGTTGCTTACGACTCGGCATCTTCACTGATATATATATAATACATCCGCTAATGATTATGAAACCAAACACTATTCGAAGCTTTCTTGCACCTACTGGGAAACGTGAAGTATATTAATATTTATTCGCATATATTGTAAATGTAGACTGTTCCAATAACGCCCACCGACTTCGATTTTACATAATTTGAGAAATAAATTTCACTTTTTATTTTGTGTTCAATTTGAAGGCATTTCCTTATTAAGAAACCCATACTCATCATATTACGAATCAATCATTATGGAACCATTTCATGTGTTACACGCATCAGTGGTACCAATCTTTGAACGTTTCATTTACAACTTTTTTTTCTTTTTGAATTGATTTGGTGAGTAATGGTGCATTCAGTATAAAGTTACAACAATATTTTTTTTCTCTCTCTGTCTATGTATGTGTGTTTCTAGTTTCCGGTGTACACTACCATGTATACTTCCGTGTGTACATATGCTAGTGAGTGTGTGTGGCGGGGTATATGAAGTATTAATTGGGATCGCGTAGTGGACCTTATCGATATTAGTACGTACATACGTGCGGCCGTTATTTCACACGATAACTTTGGACGAATTTTTGAATTCTGATTTTTGCAGTAAATAAGTTCAGTGATTCCTCTTGAAGGAGTTCCTTAATATAGGTGATTCGCCAACTGGAAGTGGTAGAAAAGGGTCATTTCCAATTTTAACGTTTATCGCTATAGAGCGGAAATGGTAATAAATAGTAAAAAGCAGTTTTCGGCAATCGACAAATGGTATCAAGGATAACTTTCAGCTTCATCTTTAACATCCTGGTAAAACCGGAAGAGATAGAATTTAACCTAAGTATGACTTCTGACTTCAAATTAATCTACATAGTGGGATAGGAAGAAGCTGTTTTAGGAATTAATATAGCGTTGTGCGAATAAACATTGCCTTCTCTCTTAAACTTCTAATCAAGTTGGAAGTAGCAAAACTCAACTACTTTCCATTTTAGTGTTGATTACAACAGATTAAAACGATACGGAATAGCGAGTAGAGGTTTTCTGAAATCAATTAAGTGTCCCAAGAATATGTTCTATCTCGACTCGAACCTTCATATTAAAACTTGAAGTGATAGAAATCAATCGTTTCCGCTTATAGAATGGATAGCGAGAAGGCATAATTTTTAGGTAATTCATTAAGTGCTCCAAGAGTACATTCCATCTCGGCCGTAAACTCTTTACTAAAATCGGAAGTGATATAAATATATTAGAACTATTGGTTCCCAAACCACTACAGAAAATATTTAAGATTTTATTATCATTAGGATCACGTAGTGGAACTTGTAATATCGTAATGTTAGTACGCACATACATACGTCCGTTACTTCGAACGATAACATTTGTAAACATGCGAATTTTCTTTCTTTCTTTTTTTTGCAATAAGTAGATAGTATGATTTTCTCTAGAGAGTTCATTAATAGAGGTGATTCGACAAACAAATTGGTAGAAATGAGTTATTTCATGTGTTAACGTAGATCAATATAAAACTAAAATGGTAATCGATATCGAAAATCGGTTTCAAGGGAATCTTTCATCTCATTCTTAACATTTCAGTAGAACTGAAAATGGTAGAAATGAGACATTTTCGATTTTAGCATTCATTACTATAGAGCAAAAACGATAATAGAAAACGAGAATATGTTTTCGGCAATCAATTAAACTTTTCAACGATAACCTTCTTCACATTTAACAAGCTAGTAAATTCTGAAATTAACGGGATTGAGCCATTTCCGGTTTCAACGTTGACCACTATAGAGCGAAGACGATAATAGATAGTAAGAAGCAGTTTTCGGCAATCGATAAAGTGTTCCAGGAGTAACTTTCATATTCGTGCTTGTGCTTAACACCCTAGTAAAAGGAAGTGTACAAATCACCTATAACTTCCAGTTTGAATTTAATTACATAGAGGATAAACTATAACATATAGGGAGAAGCAGTTTTATGCAATCAATTTAACGTTGTGGGAACAGGTAAGTTATTATATCTCTTAAACTCCAAACTGGAAGTAGCAAAACCCCACTACTTCCGGTTTTAGTGTTGATCGCAATAGATTAGAAAAGATAACAGATAAGGAGAAGCGGTTTTCTATAATAATTTAGTGTCCCAAGAATATGTTCTACCTCGACTCTAATCTTTATACTAAAAGCAGAAGTGGCAAATATCAATCATTTCCGGTTATAAATTGAGTGTTATCGACTGGAGAGCTAGAAGGGATTTTATGTAATTCATTAAGTACCCCAAGAGTGTATTCAATCTCGACAGTAATCTCTCTATTAATACCAGATGTGAAAGAAATATGATACAAATTCCGGTATCCGTATTAATTGAGAACATATTACGTCATCCGCTTTACGGTTTTTACTAGAGTTTATTTTTAAATTAAATACTAGCCGGATGTCTACTAAATTTTGTGAGCTACTAGCCAATTCCCTAAGGAATAAGAACTGGTATATTCTGTGGTCAAACTTGGCCAAGGACAGGGTGGACACGGGTTGCATTTCATACCTTATTTCTGGATAACTACTTAATTAGCCAGTAGCATTTTCTTTATAACTATTGGCCGAATTGGGACAAAATCCGGTGGTGGGCAGCCCTCAACCTAGTTAAGATCTCTACATTTGCTGGCCGAGTTTGGCCAAGTTTAGGGCTTGGTTTGCGTGTGGTAATTTATTTCTCGGTAATTTCTTGCCAGATCCAATCTAAAGGATTTACCATTACAGAAAGCCGCTCGTCCCTATTTATTGAATTTGCTTTATAGTGTTCAACGTAAAACCGGAAATGGTTTATTTCTACCACTTCCGGCTAGTAACGAAAGGAGATGAAAGGTATTCATTCAATGCTTAATCGATTGCCGAAAACCGATTTGTTTTCTAGTGGTCAACGTTAAAACTTGGAAGTGGTTGATTTCTACCACTTTCGGTTTATGGATCACTTCAATTAACTAGCTCTTCCGAAATAATTAAACTACACATAATTTGCAAAAAAAAAAATAATAATAATAATAATAATAATAATAAAATAATAAATAAATAAATAAAAATTTGCTTTCTTTCAAGAGCTATTGTGTGCAGTAGCTTAGTCGCAGCAGCTATCGTGGTCTATTATTATTATTATTATTATTATTATTATTATTATTATTATTATTATTATTATTATTATTTATTATCATCTTCATTATTATTATTATTATTATTATTATTATTATTATTAAGTATTCTATCTGTTGGCAGGTACGGGTACTAATGGGAGATGTGAGTGTGATTGTGTGTTTTCTTACGTTCAGGTCTGGGAATTCTTCTATCACCTTTCTAGATCTTCAGCTTCCTCTTTTAATTCCCAATATTTTATTCCATTTTCATCTTTTCTCTTCCTCAGTGGGTTGAGAAGAGGCTAATACGTTTTAATCTGGTTCACTATAATTATTACCAGACTGCAGTTTCCTCTATCTATTTTTGAATACTATTTTTAAGAAATTGAATTATTATTATTAATATTATTATTATTATTATTATTATTATTATTATTATTATTATTATTATTGTTGTTGTTGTTGTTGTTGCTTCCATGTTCTGTTATTCTTTTAAGTGTTAGAAGAAAGGTTCATTTTTTCTACAGTCTCAATTTATCTATAATGGTACTTCGGTATTATACTTAATGTGTAGTTAACTAAAGAAGAAGCGAATCTAGTTGTGTGGAGCCGCCATTTCATGTTAGCCTTCGGTGATCATTTAGTACTGTTCAGCGTGGTAATTTAGAAGAAGCACAATGTTCTTATAGATTATTCGTTGTACTGTTATAAAGTAGGAAATGATACAAGGCGCTGTGTTTTTTATATTAATGTTTAGGGATCCTCTAGGGCAATTGTTCCAACATTTTTAACAAGCGCCCACATTTTTAAACCCTACATACTTCACTCCCACATCATTCGCGTATGTCTTTGACCATTTCCGCAATTTTAGTTGCAGCATTGTATTCTCAAATCATCAGTAAGAGCAACAAAAATAATAAAAATAATATTAATAATCTATACTGTATATAAGACAATATAAGTGAGTTACTCATTGTCGACCAAGTCATAATACTGTAATTAGGAATGATACTTTCTTTGACGAAAGGAAGGGATAAACAAGGATTTTTGGAAATATGTATCCTTAGAGGCGTAAATAGGATAGTGTATCTTGCTAATCCCTGAAGTAAGAAAGATGAAACTAGCATATAAACTAAATAATAAAACGAACTGAACATGTTACTCAGTTTCTGTAATTCCGCACCTAAACTAGAAAGGAGTAATTCGTATAACATTAATTTTTCAACTATATTTTATTTCATTTATTTTTAGAAATGATAAATGTAAGAATTCTTTATATTGGAGACGTGAAATTTGAAAATAATATCAATTAAAAACAAACCAATACATGTTTAGCTTTTCCGAAATTTCTTTCCTAAGAGGAGGATAAAGGATAATGTCTACCTTATCAAATTTCTGCATTTGCTTTCATTTGAGGTGTGCAATTTCGCTTTGATTTCTTAACTAAAAATAATTGAACGTTTGTTTCCAGAAATTTCCCTCTTAAAGTTGGTGAAAGACACGATTTCTATAATATTAAAATTTACCACTATTTATTCAGCAAATGTCATGAAATGTGAAATTCGCTTAAATTCGAATGCGAAATTTGGTATACCAACTCTGAAATAAAGAAAATGGAATACGTATTTCAGAGTTTTCGAAATTCTCCTTTTAAGAAGGAAGGAGGAATTAATTTACTTATTTCTCGACATTCAAATCGGCGTTCGCTGTCTCATCATCATAGAATGTTCGAAGAGAATTACTGAACATATTGTAACGAGATGTTTATTTGGAGTTTTTTTTAATCAGCTTCATATTATAACAGCGCCAACAGCGGAATGTGTGCGAACTATTTTCCTACGCTTAATTTCTGTCTATAGGCAACATCACTTTAGCTGTTGAATCCAAAGGTAGAAGTCTGAGCGATCCTGAGTTTAGAATTTTGTTCGAATTGGGTAAAATTCATTCTAATAATACGATGGAGGATCGGTATATAGTGAAAGACGTTTTGGTTATTTGGTGCTACGTTTAAAGTTAAAGAAGTTTGGTGTTCTATTTGATCGTGTTAGTACATGTTCTATGTGAAGTTCCATGCCCATGTATTCAAATAACAAGGAGGAATATTGTATTAAAAATATTGGTGAGTATTAATCAATATTAATCAATTATGAAGAATAGTTGATATAATTTACTAAGAATTGTTAAAAAAAATCTTACAGATGATATGTAATTTTTCTAGTAAGTTAATGTTATGTCCTTAATTGCTGAAGATATATTTCTCTATTGAAGTAACCTCTTTGAATGGATTCTTTGTCGGCAGTTGTTATATGTATTTCTTTACTGATTTTGTCATAAATTTGATATTTAGAACAAAGAATATTATTTTCCCGATTAATCATATTATTAAGTATATTTATGAGTAGTAGCTGCATTCGCTCTAATAATATTTCACGTTATTTAGAACTCAGGATTACAATATATTCAAGTAACATTGTTTATGAATTAAATAATTTAATTTTTAACCTGCTATACGTTATAAGTGTGGATGTGCCCGAAGGGTACATTTGTTCTACCTAACGACGGCTCCATTCAATCACATACGCATATAACGGGTAGAGATCGCGTTACAATATTTAGAACTACTCTACAGCATGCTTTCATCATATCATTTTCACTTAAATCCTTATCCTAAGGGAGGGGTCAACTTCTAAAATATTTGCTAAAAATACAGTACCTTACTCATCTCCCATGTACGAAGATGTAATTTAATATAAAAACCAAGTAGACAAGCAACTCATCGTTCTGGGAAATTCCAATTCCGTCTCATCTCATGAAAAATGATTGAGAAATTTAGAACATAGTTAGCACTTGGCTGAAGCCATTTTTTAACCATGTCAATTTCATTTAAATTCGTATCCTCAGAGGGTGGACAAGATAATATAAAAGACGAAAATTAAATATCTTCCAAGCCAAGGAGATGAAACTAGGTATATATACTTTTTACTTAACGAGGTCACCATGTGGACATGCCAAAGCGTTTTCGAAAATTCTGCTTCCAAAAGAGGTTACAGGGTGGCAAAGTGTTTTAAACGTCAGAAATAAATTTTTAAACATATTTAGAACGTGGGACATTTCTGTTTTATCAACTCAATTTAAAAATAAAAATAATCGTAAAAGCAGAAGAGAATTTAGATTTCTTGAAGAGAATAAATACTGCATCGTATGAAACACATTTTTGAACATGGTCGAGCTAGGGGTTTTATTTCACTTTTGTTCAAATGAGTTACTAACAGGGAAAGGGTGATCAAATATAACCTTAAAATATTTCCCATAAACCTATTCTACTCGTACGAAGAACGTTCTTGCATATAATAATAGTAAATAATAATAGCCATATTCTCACAAATATATATTTATTTCCAGAAAAACTCCTGCATAGCATTGTAGTGCAGTGGAATATTATATTTTACCAGTTTTGTCCTTAATGAAACCACAGTTCTTACACAATAGTTATTTTGTTTTTAAATGATATTTAATGTTTGTTACAACATTCGTAATATTTGTAATATTAAATTTAGTTCTGTCACAGACTCGCACCCGCTTAGGAGCCACCGCTTTACTGACTACATAGAAGCTTTAAATTTACACCTATATATTATTTCTGACGTAGGGTACCGCTATTTTTTTTTTTTCGAAAATTCACGAAAAGAGAAGGAATTAGGGTGAGAGTTAATTTAATAAGATATCCTTATCTCCGAAACGTATAGGACTGGGAACTTAAAATTTGGCATTTGGATTTCCAATTTAAAATAATTTAACACGTGTCTCAGCATTTCATTTATATCTTACTAATAAAGAGGAAGGAAAAATGAGAATAGGCATTATTACTCATATAATAGAATGTCGGTATCTCAGAATCTCTGAAAGTTACAAACATGAAATTTGGCTTTAGGGCTTCTCATTTAAAACAAAATCACTTAAAGACAGTAAACAGGACCACCGAATATTTTTCCATTAAAATTGAAACCAGAAGTTGTAGTAGATATCTACCACTTAGTGTTATAGACTAATTATTAGAGTGGAGATGGAATATATTCTCGGGACGCTTAATCGAATACAAAAACCGTGCCTATCTATTGCCGTTTGTCATATACAGTCTTGTTAAAGAAAACTTTGCCACTCACCTCTCTTTGAAAAGGCCTGTAGTCTTACCTACAGTTAAATTAAATCAAATAAATGTGAATTTCCTTTGGTCGATTAAGAAGTACATTTAGAGCCACAGTATTATAATTTCCTTTTGCGGTTGCAAGAATATCATCTTTCATAGCAGGTTGAGTGGTCAAGATTTCTTGAAAAAGACTGTATAAAAGACTGACCGTTAAAACTGGAAGTGGTTGATTTCTAATAATTACGTTTGATTATTACAGGGTAAAAGAAGAGCTGGTACCTATTTAAAGAACGCTAACAATTTTAAAAAAAACTTTTCTCGCTATCTCTTATAGTTCATGTTCTATGTATATTACATTGAACCTGGAAGTCATACTGCATAACCAGGGTGTCTATCGGTCATAAAATAGATTTTAAAAAGTCAAAAAACCAGAAAAAGGTCATGAAAGTCAAGAAAAAGTCACGAAATTTTATTTTTGTATCACGATTCATTTTATCTGTACGAATATAAGTATTATCTGTCAGAAAAGTAAATGTACACCCATTTTTCGAGTCTGGCATTCCTGCGCTCCATCCATGGAGAGTATTAGAATTAAATCAATCAAATGTTTACTGAGGGGCAAGAAGAAAAGTCTAAACTGCATAAGACATTGCTGAGGGCACAAGCTGTGAATACGAATAGTGCATAGTGTAAATAAAGGACGATACCGAAAGAGAAAGCCAGAAACAGGTGCTAAACGCAGAAAGAATAGTAAAAATAGTCGAAATGGGAACACAAAACAGAAATACAACAAATACAACAAGTAAACGTTTACTACGCCATAATCGTGGCGTAGTGGTTAAGGTGCTGGCTCACAAATGTAAAGGACGACAGTTCGAATCCCCGGCAAGGACGTTTAAAAAAAGTTTTGTTAATAATACATACAGCTCATGAGATATGCTAAAAGAGGTCGTATACAATTTCTACATGTCTTACACCTCTCGACCACGTTTCTACGTTAGCAAGTAAGAGGCTTGTGTTTAAGTTAGGCTGGTCAATACGTTTTGAAAAGAGGCCCGGTTTAGCTTTGACGCAGCACAGGTGCGAGAAGGGGGAAAAACACTTTTTCTCTCTCCCTCTGCGTCTCTATTTATCTAGCTATCTGTATATTTATATATATAAAACGCTATTTGTGAATACCGTAACCACCCTAATTTTCAGCGGTTTGAGACGAAATTTGGCACAAATATTAATTGTTGAAATATCTTGATGAGTTAGTTAACCAGAATAATCAGATGAAAACCTTCAAAATGGCGGCCCTTCAAACTCTTAAAAAGTTCCAAGAAACGAAATTTCCCAATAAATTGGTATTCAGAAAGTTTGAATAACTTCTCCTCATTTACTGAAATATTTGTGTGCAGGGACTTATCCTCTTTTATTGAAATATTGGACCCGAATTATCGCCTAAAGAAGGTTCACACCCTTTCGCTACGGTCAGGTTCTTTTCTTTTTTTCTTTTTTTTGCAGGAGGGGGTTATTTTTGTATCGGAACAAGATGATTGTTAGTCATGATATGAAATCAGACATTGAAAATGAAGTAACTTGTGAAACGTGTTATTTGAAAAAATAATATAATAAATGTGCTTTCCTCTAACACAGAAAACTGTAAATCATGTATTTCGAGTTCGGGAGCGTGAACGGCGAGGAGTGTTAGTTGATTTTCTTTTTAGTAACACATTGCATTGCGAATAAAGGTAGGCAACATTAGTGGTAAGTAAAACAAGATCAACAATAATAATAATAATAATAATAATAATAATAATAATAATAATAATAATAATAATAATAATAATAATAATAATAATAATAATAGGTGTAATTAGTGGCAAGGCAATATCTTCCTCAATTCTTTTTCATACGTAATGACTGTAACGCCATATCTCCCTTACAAACAAAATTTCAGCAATTTATATCGAGAGAACGGGAAATTGTAGTGTGATGGGAGGAGCGTTGGACAGTATGCACTCATAGTACTCAGAAAAATAAGTGATTTCAATGCAAAATGAACGAAGGGTCATTGTCACGGGCAGTCATGGGGCCACGGCAAAGCCTTCTTTAGCCAAATTGTCGATAACTTATATCGAGAAAACGGGAGGAGATAATGGGATGGGACCAACGTTGGACACAGTGGACCCTTAAGGCGCATCGAAAAAATTAGGGGCGGGGCGCCACCCAGCCTTACTTATTTTTACATAATAATATAAAATTATATTGTCAAATACACATACGAGTTAGCTACTAATATTTAGTATTATTATTATTATCAACAGCGTCTTTTCGTTACGTTTGCATCTTTGACATGAAACCAAAGAGAAGATCCATCATTTGCAGAAAGAATAAGAATAGTCAGTTAGGTTAACTGTGAAGGACGACGAAAAATGTGAAAAGAGTGACTACCTGTAGCGAAAAGAGACAATACTTTCTCATGCTGGGAATAAGAAAAAGAACATACATCGGTCAAAAAAGAAACTCTTGGCATCAGAAATATTTATCTACGAGGCATGCGCAGTAGTATATTTCAGAATAGTTACTGTTAAGTTCAGTAAACGAAGAAAGGGGTATAAAAAAAATGTGTCGCGTCAACGAGTTCTACCAGAGTTGACAAGAGGCGGAAGCAGATGTGTAGTAATACAACAACTTGGTTAAATTCATAATTGGTTCTTTATCCTGAGTAGATCGAATCACAACCTTACGGGAGTACAGAGAAAGGTTTACTAACGCTATCATAGAGTAAGCTTTAGTAATACGATTATATACACAAAAATCGATGTAACTGTGAGTACTACAACTTAGATTTAACGAAAGCCGTTTAGATGTTTAGTGGTTTGCAGGGTTGTATAAGACACAAAAAGATAAGACACAATAAAATTCTTCATACCTCAGCTTCCAGTAGCTAGATACATGCACTTTCTGGTTAGATACTGCAACTCCTGTCGAAATTTAATACACGACGTATTGCAGGATAGAAAATGTTTTGCATTACTTGTTTGTTGGTAGACAGCTACTAGCTTAGTGTTTTGAATGGTTGTGTATAAAGTAGGGATAGCCAATTCCGGAATTATTACTTTCCAGACTCCCGAAAGTAAAACCGAACAAATTCCGGATTTCGGAAAATTGCGATTTTGGAGTAATTCAAGAATTCGGAAAAATCGGGAATTTAGAAATTTTTGATTTCATTACCATTCTGGAATTCGGAAATAAGTCTTTGACCAAGTAATGGCGACTACTTTGAAAGAAATGGAGAGTATGAGAATTCAATATGTCATATTTGTAGTTACGTGTGGAGAAAAAACAAACTTGTGAACCAATGATTTAAGAACAACTCAAGTTATTAATGTAAACTTTGCCCACATCATAAAAGAAATACGAAAGACATTTTGAATCGAAGAAATATAACATACAAGTTTGCAACTGGAGACAAAGAAACCTAACGTAACCAGACTAAAGACGAATTGTTTACCGGGTAGCGATTGCGGTACAGTGATCAAGGTGCTTGTGCGAATGCACGTCGCATTTTTTTTAATTTAGGAATTTTGATGGCGATTGATCGGCGATGACTTACGTTTTATTATATTCAGATATTTGAATACTCGGATGTTTCAATACTTGAACTATTAAATCTTAAGGAATAATAAAAGTAATAATAGTAAACTAAGAATAATTACTATTATCTCGTAGAAGATTAAAAGCTAGGAGCTAATTATCGCTCAGGTCATACCATTACAAGCAGAAACGTGACATTTGGAAAGAATATTTCGCTTTGGTTTAATGTTGCCTACGCGGAGAGGAATTACTCATCTCGTTTTTAAAACAAACAGAATAATATGAGCATTAACATTCTACATTCGAGACGGGACAAGGCTAACTCAAAATTTTCGTCTTGCTTTGGAGATGAGAATCGAGACGAGACGAAAAGTATCGTAAGCATTTCCCCTCTTGTCTCGATTCTCGAAATAGTGTATGTCCATTCTTTAAATAACAATTGCTCTGTAGACTGAATCTCATATGCTATTTCGTTGCATTCTATTTCAGAGCTCATTAAATTATGCTCTGTGTATGTATTTTAGTAGCAAAGCCTTTATATTTATCTCTGCATATCCTAAAACTTAGTTTATTATATGCCTTACTGTTTCGTGATATTCAGTTATATTTATTACAGTTATTTTCCTTAAAACATACAGTAGAATACTTTCTACATGAAACTTCAATGGAACGCTCTAGTTTAAAATGTTGGTAGTGGCAGAGGTGTGTCTTGAAGTACGGAACTCTTTCATCGAAATCTTTACTTTTAAGTAAGTTTTGCTAAATTTTAAAGTAAGTTTAACACTCTTAATACCATTATTATTATTATTATTATTATTATTATTATTATTATTATTATTATATAAACTGTGTGATTAATCTTTAAAAGATATGCGGTTTGTGTCTGAATAGTAAAAGCTAATTCACTGTCGATCTCGGTCGTCGAGAAGTCTTCAAGAGGCAAGGACATCGGTCACGTTCTGGGTTTGAGTTCCGAAGGGGCAAGTATTCCACATGTCTTACACATCTCGACCACGTTTCTACGTTAGCAAGTAAGAGGCTTGTGTTTAAGTTAGGCTGGTCAATACGTTTTGAAAAGAGGCCCAGTTTAGCTTTGACGCTTTACAGGTGCTAGAAGGGAGAAGGGAGCAAAACACTTTTTCTCTCTCCCTCTATGTCTCTATTTATCTAACTATCTGTATATATATATATAACGCTATTTGTGAATACCATATTCACCCCAATTTTCAGCGGATTGAGACGAAACTTGGCACAAATATTAATTGTTGAAATATCTTGATGAGTTAGTTAACCAGAATAATCAGTTGAAAATGTTCAAAATGGCGGCCCTTCAAACTCTTAAAAAGTTCCAAGGGAACCACATTCGGCCCATAAATTAGTATTCAAAAAGTTTGAATAACTTCTTCTCTTTTACTGAAATATTTGTGTGCAGGGACTTATCCTCTTTTATTGATATATTGGACCCGATTAATCGCCTAAAGAAGGTTCCCACCCTTTCGCTACTGTCAGTTTTTTTTTTTTTGCAGGAAAGGGGTTATTTTCGTATCGGAACAAGATGATTGTTAGTGATTATATGAAATTAGACATTGAAAGTGAAGTAACTTGTGAAACGTATTATTTGAACGAGTAATATAATAAACGTGGTTTCCCCTAACACAGAGAACTGTAAATCATGTATTTCGAGTTCGGGAGCGTGAATGGCGTGGAGTGTTAGTTGATTTCTTTTTTAGTAACACATTGCATTGCGAATAAAGGTAGGCAACATTAGTGGTAAGTAAAGCAAGAACAATAATAATAATAATAATAATAATAATAATAATAATAATAATAATAATAATAATAATAATAATAGGTGTAATTTGTGGCAAGGCAATACCACCGTCAATTCTTCTTCAAACGTAATGATTGTAACGCCATATCTCCCATACAAACAAAATTTCAGCAATTTATATCGAGAGAACGGGAAATTGTAGAGTGATGGGAGCAACGTTGGACAGTATGCACTCAAAGTACTCAGAAAAATAAGCGATTTCAATGCAAAATGAACGAAGAGCCATTGTCACGGGCAGTCATGGGGCCACGGCAGAGCCCTCTTTAGCCAAATAGTCGATAACTTATATCGACAAAACGGGAGGTGATAGTGGAACGGGACCAACGTTGGACACCGTGGAGCCATAAGGCGCACTGAAAATATTAGGGGCGAGGCGCCAGCCAGGCTTACTAATTTTTACATAATAATATAAAATTATATTGTCAAATACACACACGAGTTAGCTAGTAATATTTCGTATTATTATTATTATTAATAATATTATTATTATTATCAACAGCGTGTTTTCATTATGCTTGCATGTTTGACCAAAGACAAGATCCAACATTTGTAGAAAGAATAAGAATAGCCAGTTACTTAAACTGTGAAGGGCGGCGAAAAATACGAAAAGAGTGACTACCTCTAGCGAAAAGAACAATACTTTATCTCAATACTTTATCTCAACTGAATATAAAAATCTAGCAGAGATAAATTCGAACTGTCATGGACGGCGCGAAAAGCTAGTGCTTTGTCCACTTTTTTTACTGACTCACCGATCGTCTTTCAGTAACTTACTTATTGTTAATTTTACTTGCTTCACTCGTTTAACTTGTTTTTTCTAGCAATTTATAATGACAGGAACACGAACACAGAAACATCGAGGACAATTAAAAATCATAAATGAACTCCCGCCGGGAATCGAACCCGGGACACCATACATGTAAGTCACACGTGCTAGCCAGTATATCAGCGGGGAGGGCACCACTCACCCCCTGTTTTGTTAGTAATTACGACCACTGTATTGCCAGCTATCACTTCTGTGGGTTGTATACTATGATCACATGTTCCTTCTTTGCTGGAAGAATTAAACATACATTCTATGTAATACATGAGGTATTTAGACCTACATGCTCTTCATATAATGTAACAAAAGGGTCATGCTGGGAATAAGAAAAAGAACATTCATTGGACAAAACGGAAACTATTGGCATCAAAAATATTTATCTACGAGTCACGCACAGTAGTATATTTCACAATAGTTACTGTTTAGTTCAGTAAACGAAAAAAGGGGTAAAAAAAAGCAAACATGTCGCGCCAACGAGATCGACCAGAATTGACAGAGGCGGAAACAGATGTGTAGTAGAGCTTAGCTCACGAATCTCTGCCGCGATTCTAATTCTTTTTTGCCGTCAACCGCGGCAGAGATTCGTGAGTCAAGCTATAATACAACAACTTGGTTAAATTCATAATTGGTTCTTTATCCTGTAGTAGATCGTATCACAACTTTACGGGAGTGCAGACAAAGATTTACTAACGCTATCATAGAGACACGACGTAACACGATCATATAGACACAAATGGATGTAACTGTGAATACTACAACTTGGATTTATCGAAAGCCGTTTAGATATTCAGTGGATTGCAGGGTTCTATAAGACACAAAAAATAAGACACAAAAAAATTCTTCATACCTCAGCTTCCAGTAGCTAGATACATGCAATTTCTGGTTAGATACTGCAACTCCCGTCGGATTTTAATACATGACGTATTGCAGGATACAAAATGTTTTGCATTGCTTCTTTGTTTGCATTGCGTCTTTGTGTATAAATTACGGATAGCCAATTCCGGAATTATTACTTTTCGGACTTCCGAAAGTAAAACCAAACAAGTTCCGGAATTCGAAAAATTGCGATTTTGGAATAATTCCGGAATTCGGAAAAAATCGGGAATTTAGAAATTTATGATTTCATTACCATTCCGGAACTCGGAAAAAATCGGATTTTTTCGAAATCCGGAGTTTCTCTCAATTCCGGAATTTTCTAAATTCGTGATTCTTTCCAAGTTTCGGAATTTTTCTGAATTCCGGAGTTTAACTGAATTCCATAATTTTCCGAAATCCGGAAAGTGAAAGTTCCGCTTCCGAAGAATGAATTTATTTTGGTTATATGAATACTGGCGGAAATAAGTCTTTGACCAGGTAATGGCGACTGTTTTGAAAGAAATGGAGAGTATGGCTATTCAATCTGTCATATTTGTAGTTTCGTGTGGAGAAAAAAAATTGTGAACCAATGATTTAAGAACAACTCAAGTTATTAATATAAACCTTGCCTACATCATAAAAGAAAAACGAAAGACATTTTGAATCGAAGAAATATAACATACAAGTTTGCAACCGGAGACAAAGAAACCTAACGTAACCAGACTATCGAAGAATCGTTTACCGCGTAGCGATTGCGGTTCAGTGATCAAGGTGCTTGTGCAAATGCACGTCGCATTTTTTTACTTTAGGATTTTTGATGGCGATTGAACGTCGATGACATACGTTTTATTACATTCAGATATTTGAATACTCGGATGTTTCAATACTTGAACTATTAAATCTTCAGGAATAATAATAGTAATAATAGTAAATTAATAATTATTATTATTATCTCGTAGAAGATTAAAAGCTAGGAGCTAATTATCGCTCAGGTCATAGCATTACAAGCAGAAACGTGACATTTGGAAAGAATATTTCGCTTTGGTTTATTGATGCTCACGAGGAGAAGAATTTCTCATCTCGTTTCTAAAACAAACAAAATAACATGAGCATTAACATTTTACAATCGAGGCGGGAAGGACAACTCAAAATTTTCGTCTCGGTTTGTATCGTAAACATTTCCCGTCTTGTCTCGATTCTTGAAATAGTGTATGTCCATTCTTTAAGTAACAATTGCTCTGTAGACTGAATCTCATAGGCTATTTCGTTGCATTGTATTTCAGAGCTCATTAAATTACGCTCTGTGTATGTATTTTTGTAGCAAAGCTTTTATATTTACCTCTGCATATCCTAAAACTTAGTTTATTATATGCCTTACTGTTGCGTGATATTCAGTTATATTTATTACAGTTATTTCCCCTAAAACATACAGTAGAATACTTTCTACATGAAACTTCAATGGAACGCTCTAGTTTAAAATGTTGGTAGTGGCGGAGGTGTGTCTTGAAGGTACGGAACCCTTTCATCGAAATCTCTATTTTCAAGTAAGTTTTGCTAAATTTTAAAGTAAGTTTAACACTCTTAATACCATTATTATTATTATTATTATTATTATTATTATTATTATTATTATTATTATTATTATTATTATATAAACATTGTGTATAATTTTTAAAGATATGCGGTTGGTATATGAATAGTAAAAGCTAATTGACTGTCGATCTCGGTCGTCGAAAAGTCTTCAGGAGGCAAGAACATCGGTCACGTTCTGGGTTTGAGTTCCGAAGGGGCGTAATAATAATACGAAATATTGCTAGCTAACTCGTGTGTCTATTTGACAATATAATTTTATATTATTATGTAAAAATAAGTAAGGCTGGCTGGCGCCCCGCCCCCTAATTTTTTCGATGCGCCTTATGGGTCCACGGTGTCGTACAACCCAACTACTCCTATACTGAAATAGTTGTTACTGTTGTCTAATTCGTAATGGAGTTTCTTCTTTGAAACAGAAGTATCACTCATTAACTTAAATACCTTAGTCATTTATTATATAATAAATGAACGAATTTGATTTACGTAGAGATATTCCATGAGAGAAAGTAATCAAGTTAATAGAAGATACCATTGAAAAGCTAGAACACAACTTAAAGAAGAAAAGGAGTAAACAACGAATTGCTAGATATGCATACCACACTTAGATTACGTTATCGGTTATACTTTCTGCAAAAACTGGGTTTATTAATATTTTTATACCCGTAACAATTTACTCAATATTAACAACGTCTCTTGCAACTGTAAGTGCTATTATAACAGGTTTGTCTTCTAAGTTAAACATAAGCAAAAGAAAAGATGAATATAGAACCATTGTCACTTGTATTAACTCATTTAAAGAACAGTTAGAGATGATAATTAGATTAAATGGCGAAACGGATGAAGAATATATAAAAAATAGGTTGCATCAAATCAGAGAACAACTTAAAGATATAAAATCAGAAAAGGTGCTAGCATCCAGAATCTCGACGATTTTCTCTATAATAAATGAGAAAGAAGAATATTAATTGGGATGTAAAAGAGATGATAAAAGAAACAGCAGCTAACAAAAGAAATGGAGAGCTTATACCTGATGATATTCGATGTCTTATTGTGGGTCTATCTGGTTCTGGTAAGACTTTTCTGTTATTTAACTTCTTATTACAGCCAGGTTGGTTAAACAATAATTGCTTCTACATATATTCTAAAAGCATGGATCAACCAAAGTATGAACAATTAAAAAACCGATTTGAAAAAGCAGAACTAAAGTTCAAAAAGCAAATTGCAACGTTCATAAGCAGTAATGATTTTATTGTACCTATTGATAAATGTGAAAAATACTCTGTCGTCGTGTTTGATGATTACATTTTGGAGAACAAAGATGCTGTTAGAAATTAATTTACGATAAGTAGACATAGACGTTTAGACTGTTTCTATCTTGCTCAGACATATTCAAAAGTACCTAAACAGCTTATAAGAGATAACGTTAACTTCCTATGCGTATTTAGACAAGATGATACTAATCTTAAACATGTGTATAACGAGTTTGTTGGAGGAGATATGCCTTATGATAAATTTAAAGAGATATGTTCAAAATGTTGGCAAGAAGATTATGATTTTATAGTAATTGATATGACAAGGAAGGTAAACAATGGCAAGTATAGGAATAAGGTAAAACACTTCATAAACATTTGATATTCTTTGACGTTTTTTGACGTTTGTTCGTTTTCTATATAATAAATGGATGAGAAAGAAATCAATAAGAATATTAAGTTAAAGGAGTTCTTGATAAAGGGCTTCAAATCTTGGAAGAAAGACAGAGCATGTATATACGATAAATTTAAGACACAAGAACAACCTGTAATTGATGCTATCCAAAATTTAGGAAGTGAGATCAAAAAAGTAGCAAAACCAAATAAAAATCTAATAACTGAACTTGTTCCAGCTGTACAGAAGACGGCTTCAATAGATCCTAGTCTACTAGAAACACCTAAAAAGATAACTTATGATAGTCAACCAAGTAATAGTGATACACCTATAACAGGAGAAGTAAAACACATGAGAAAACAAATTATAGACAAAGTCGAAGGAGTAGAGCCTTTAATAACAGCACAATCATTTGGTAAGATTGCAACTAAATATTATAGAAAAGAAATGATAGTGTATTTGGAATAAGAGCTGTTGAAGAAGATGGAAGAATAATAAAATAGGAAATTCTGATGTTAAAAAGAGTGGTGATGATTTGATAATTAATGGTAAAACTTATAAAGGAACAGAAGGTCTATGAGAATTGTTGACGATGAATACTAATAAAACCATTGAAGATTATGATGATGACGATTTTGAACAGTACAAAAAAGTAATAACAGAATCAGATGCTGCCTTCCAAAAATATAATCAAGATAAAAAAGTAGCATCTAATAGAGGTTCTAAGTACATTAATATTATCAAGCCTATTTGGGATGATTATATTAAGCCATATTTACCTCCAACACCAACAAGAAGGAAAACACCAAAGTCTGGGGAAGGAATAAAAATATACAACGAATTACCTAAAGAATATATATGGATGGATGATGTGAGAAAGTTAATTGATCGGTTAATAGTTATAGATGGAGAAGAGAATGCTCGTATTATAATTTTTATAATGAGAAAGTTGGTATAGTGAGCATGATGAATAATAAGGTTTCACAATTTATTCCTAATGAACCAAAAGGTATAGGTTATTTGATTAAGATATTAAATACGTTACCACCACGATTCTGGAATGATGAGAAGCTTGGAAAAGGACTAATGAATAAGATTTTAAACATGAATGTGATACCAGAGTTGCATATACTAGGCTTCAGCTTTTGCGGGCCTTTCACGAAGCAACGAGAAAGAATAGAAAGAGGTTATAAAGGTATTAACCCATTAGATGATGCTTGTAAAGAACACGATATATACTACAGAGACAATAAAGATACAGTCAAGACATATTGCAGATAAGAAACTAGAAACTAAAGCATGGAATAGAGCATTTAGTAGTGATGCATCAATTGGTGAATGATTAGCTGCTTTTGGAGTTGGTACTGCTATGAATGCTAAGGTTAAGTTAGGATGGGGACTATAAGTTTTTAAAAGTTATTATTTATAATTCTTTTATGGATACATCCCATAAAAGTGCTGTGCAAGATTTTCTTTATAATAAATGGATAGTATTGAAAGTTGTGAGTTACAGAGTTTTAAACCTAACACAAGGATATTTAATAATTTGAATGAAGCTAACAAAGATATTGAGTTTGATTTCGATGTGGGGGTTGGGTTTATACATCCACACAAAGCAGATTGTCATATGATTTCTGAAGTTGGTGCATCAGCTGGAGGAACATTTGGTGCAAATGATACTATAAAATTTGTAGATAATTTCTTACCAATCCTCTTTTCTCAAATTGAGGTTAGAAAGCATGGAGTTGTTATAGATAAGATTGAACTACCTGGAATAACATCTACAGCTATTGGAACATTAAAGATTTCCAAACAAGAAGTTGAATATCTAAAACAAGCAGGATTTGAAACAGATGATAAACTTGGCCTACGAAATGACTTTAGCGTTTTATATCCATTAAGATAAATTCCAGGCTTTATAAGTGATTATAAAGAGGTTATGTGGAAAGATGGATAGAGAATAACATTTACAAAAGCTAACAACAATAACGATGTCTTGTACAAATGGGCTGGAAAAGGAGCAAGTTCAACAGCTCCTCAAGATGGAAAAGTAACAATGAAGAATATGGAGATAAGAATGCCTATTATTGAATACGAATTTAATCACGAAAACAAGTTACTGTTGAATATTCTTAAAAAACCTAAAATCATGTTTTCATTCCATACTTATCAGTGTGTTCAGAAAAATGTCTAGGTTCTTTCTTGGAGTTCGATGTTACTACTCAAATTAATTCTAGATAATTTAATATGCCTGATTTTGTAGTTGTAATGATATAAACTGATTGAAGTAGCAAACAAACAGCAGATGCAAGTAATTTCGATCATTGTAAGGTAAAGAATATCTATCTTAAGAGTGGAAGGAATGAGGTATTTCCAAGAGAATCAAGAAACTTAGATATTGCTAACAAGGATTATTTTAAGATGTATGAAAATTATACTGCATTTAAGAGAATATCACGTGGTAATACCGGAATATACTATGATCCTAAAAAATATAGATAACAGGCCAATGTATGTGATTAATTGTAGTAAGAGGAAGAATGTATCGGTAAATGAGAGAACAAACATAAATATTGTAGTAGACTTTGCAGAAGCTGTGGCTAATAATACTATATGCTGTGCGATTTTAATTGTACAAAATAACTTTACATATGACCCTAGGTATGAGAAAGTAATAGAAGAGTTTTAAATAGTTAAATGTATTTTTGTAATGTTTGTGGAGCTTTTCCATAAACGTTATTGTAAAATTAGCAAAAATGATTAAAAAGTTTTTTTTTGTTAAAGATAAAAACTGAAGAGTGATAATACATTTTCTATATAATAAATATGGCGAGTCATATTGAGCTTTTAAATAAACTTGGAAGTGTTGAGCAAAAACAAGTTATTGGATTAAGAGAATTAGAAATAGATACAGAATATAAGATTGTGAAAATGGAAAAGATTAAAACTAAGTTCGCAAAGAGCATTTTAGATAAATGCGAAGAGTTTAAGGTCTTTCTTCCACCTAGATTTGCAAATCACTTAACAGATAAAATGATTGATGAAATCATTCAAGATGGATTAAAAATCAAATACTGGTCAAAAAGATAATTATCTAACTGTTGAGTTCTTCAAATGGGAAGCGGTTTTATGATTTTTTTCATGAAACGAACATTTTCCTTATAATAAATAAGCTATGGTTAATTATTTGAATAAAAAAAGACGTTAAACTATTGAGATTCCTTCGTATAGATGAGTTAGAAAAAGGTAAACAGTACGAGATAACATTGTGAAAATTTATTCAAACACGACGTTATGGTCAAAGAGTTTTAGTACATTTAGATGAGAAATATAAGACGTTATTACCACAAAGATATAATGATGATACTAAACAAGTGTTGAAAGACATGAAAAAATATAAGCTGTTTGTTAAGTATGAAGGTTTGAAAGATTTAGAAAATGGTTATACAATACATCTGTTTTACTTTAGAAATGAATCCAAAAAATAACAAAAATGGTTAAAAATTTTTTTAAAGTAAAGAAATGGAGTGGTTAGGATGGATCCCTAAAACGAATTTAGTCTTACTAATAATGTCAATGTAATCATTAAGAATGTACAAAAAAGCACAGACGTTGTCTTCGAAATTAATGGTTGTTTATTAAGCTTAAACTATGACCAATGGACTGAGTTTAAGAAATCATTGTTTCCCATAGAGAACGAGGTAAGCAGAAGATTCCATTATCAGTATCCAAACTTGTAATTTTAAGTATGTTTTAAATTATAGTTAATTGATTTTAAGAGTTTTATGGTTATAAAGCTATAAAACTAAGACCTTTGGACATACAGAATGCAATGCCATTTGAATATTAAAAGTCCATATATAAATAAGAGAGTCATTTAAGTTTTTGTAACAATATCCTTAAAGTTATGCAACGTTCAAGTCATTTAAAAGATAGCGGATTTTTTCTCTATTGATTGCCGTTTGAATTTTCAAAATCGACTAATATTTGACGAAGTTATAACAAATTTGAAATATTATCCTGAGAGTTATGCAACCAACAATACATTCATAGCATAGAAAGTTTATTTCTCTATTGATTGCCGTTTGAATTTTGAAAATCAGTTCATAAACAACGGAGATATTGCGATTTTAAGAAATAGCACCGCCACTGATGACAGGGTTGGTTATGGTGTTCAAAAAATTATCGTGTTTACCTTATTTGGTGGTAATTCATTGGTAATAGTTTCAAAGCTTAATTCGTAATTTGTAAAATTGTGGAAAACCATTTTAGAAATAATTAGTTTCCAACCCTGTTTTTAGAATTTTTTGTCTTACAACTTAGGATTTAGTTCTAATACCAATGAATGTTGATGGGAACGAAAGAGACCCAAGAGATATTTCTTCATGGATTCAATGACGTCATGTGTTACGTTCTCTCGGTCATGGAGACTACGTCATTGGTACAGTGCCCTCTCACGACTGCTAGCTAAAAGTTATGTTAGAGGAAGAGAGAAAGAGACCCAAGATATATTTCGGCATAGATTCAATGACGTCATGTATTACGTTGTCTCGTTCATGGAGACTACGTCATTGATACAACGCCATCTCACGGCTGCTAGCTAGAAGCTATATTGAAGAAAGAGGCTAATGTATATATGTATGTTAGCGTGAGGAGAAGGAAAGAGAAGCTGGATTGTTAATCACGCTTCAAAAAAGAAAGAAAGAGAATGATCATAAATCTCATGTACATGTATGTTATTGCTTTTCTCTCAACTGAAACTTGCTTGTAAACTGAATGCATGTGTGTGCGTGTGGCGAAAGTGTATATATGTTTGTAACAGCGAGTCAGCAACTTAAATTTTACTTCTCATCATTCAGCTATCCATTGACCAATTTGGATCAAACAAAAACTATTTTTCAATCAAAAACAGCACTACAAGTTATAAGTTTTAGATTGTATGTTTTTATGATATTAAATGCTATAAAAGCCTATGTACAGTGCAATTACTCAATCTACTTTATGCTATTCTTCTTTGTTAAAGTACTATGATCAGTAGCGGCTTCATATTTTTTTGTCAGTTAGGTGTGGAGGAGTAAAGTGTCCTAGGACATACATACATACCCTACTAACTTATTTTTTAAGTCGCTATAGCGCGGAAAAGTTGCCTCTGGCACTCATTAGAAAAAAAAGAAAAAAATCAAATCGGTTACCATCTTTCGTTCGCGCATCGCAGTAAAAATTTACCAAAAATGCCGAAAACGTTCTGATTTTTAATTTCTTATAAATAAATAATATTTAATTAATTCCATGATTTATTTTCGTTAATATAAATTGTAGTGAAGTATAAAAATGTTTACAGTGTGTTGTTTTGTTTTATATTTTCCAATTGCACAATTTTACTGAAAACTTTTTTTTTTACAAAAAAAAAATACTTTTTCATACTTTATGTATGTGGTAATTTTTCACATATAAGTTAAATGATTGGTTTAAAAAACAAGCAGCTTTGCAGGGAAATATTTCACCGCAGTCCAACAATTTACTGGATTCTATCAAGTGCAAGTGAGAAAAGTCTAAGAAGATACCTGCCCTTGAGTTATGATTCATCTATTTGCAAAGGAAATGCGGTTTGGGCAAAATTGCATCAATAAATCTTCAAGAAACGAAACGGCTAACTTCAAGACTGAGTTGAGTTCATCAACCATTCTGTAAAAGTGAAAATGATGCGTTCGTCCCAGATATTCCCACCAAAATTCCGTCAGAATGGCAAATGAGAATAAAACTGAAGATAACAGCACTAAATAGTGATAGATTTAGTGTATCTAACCCTGCTACTGCTGAAATTGCTTCCAGGGTTCTGCAAGATATTGAAATGGTGACAGACACGGAATATTCTCACGTGGTCGATACGAATAAAATACGGAGAGAGAAATGTCATATGAGGAGATGTTTGCATTGTAAACTTGATGCGTTTCTTCGCATTCTATACTTTGATGGGCGCAAATATGATACCTTGGTAGTTGAAGAACGTGATTCTAAGTTATTTCGTAGACATCAAAAAAGAGGAGCACCACACTCTCAATCAATAACATGGGTCGACATATATTGGTCACGTTTATCCATCATCGGGACCTTCTACTGATATCTCTTCCAGCATAATTTCCTACTTGACTGAACTTGACATTTCTTTGGACGAATTAGATGTTGTTGGCTGTGATGGTACTGTTACCAATACAGGATGGAGGAATGGTGTAATTCGGGAAATTGAAATTCACATAGGTGGAACGTTGCAGTGGGCCGTATGCCTTCTCCATTTTTAATGAGTTGCCTCTCCGCCACTATTTTCAACACGTTGATGGGGAAACAACAGAACCTAAAACCTTAAGTGGGCCGATCGGTCAACTGATAATGGCCGTGAAAGATTATCTGTAGCATAATCCCTGAAGTACACCGTCAAATTTTCAGCAAAGACCAGCAGTACTTTTGGATATTTCAAGATCAGTAAATGCAGGAGAATGTCCAAAAGACTTGCCCTATCGAGACCGTGGCCAAATGTATCACTCAAGATGGCTGGCAACCCCAAACAGAATTCTTAGGTTGTGCCTCAGTACTCAATATCCCTCAGAAGGTCTTAAACAATTGGTACTTTTTATATTGCTTTGGTACGTACCTTTGTGGTTTAAAATCATAACAAGCCATTATTTTTCAAATGGTTCGAAATATCTTTTTGAAACAATTGCTACAACAAGATACCTCCCTGAAACTCTTTGCCAAGTGGTAGAGCCTGTAATTGAGATAAACGCATATTTGCCCAGCTTAAAACTTTGGTCTTGGCTATGATAACGGACGAAAGGAAATGTATTAGAGAACTTGGTTTTAGACGAATAATAAAGGCAAGACAGGCAAAAACTAAAGGGAAGACAATCAGGATCTTCATACCACCCAAATTCACTTTTGGTGCTAAAGATTATACTGAAATAATTGACTGTTCGACCTGCAAAGTATCTTCTCCTCCATTGTTGCGTCGAATCAATGATGATGAAATCAGACTCTTTATACAGAGTGGCATGGTATCCAATTGGGAAGATGTAAGAGAGACATGTCAAAATGGTAACAGAAGCAGCTGGCAAAGTATGTGGTGCTCAGTCAACAGATGGATATATGAGGGCAACTGTAATCCAAAGCTATTATGCTACACTTCAGCCAAAAATATCATTTCAAAGTGAATCCTCACTGCTAAAACAAGTGAAAAAATCCACAAAAATCAATGATTAACTAACAATATGTAAAAAAAACCTGCAGTGGATGGTTGGTTGGGAAGGGTGTGGGTGGAACTCGAACTACAGCAACCTCCTTGTGCTGAGTTCTGGGTCATTCCTGTTTACGAATGGGCAAAGAGTTGCAGATGAAATTATTTAAAATTTAATTACAATTTTAAAAGGTTGCATGAACGGTTTTACAATGTTAATTTCGATTTTCAAACCAGTCATTTAACTGAAATAATCAACACTATGTTACAGAAATAAAAAATGTTATTTTTTGGAAGATAATTTTCAGTTATGTTGTGAATTTAAAAAATACAATAACTATTTTTTTTTACAATTAATGCAATTTATATTACAGAAAATAAATCATGGAATCATTAACTATCAGTTATTTTTAAGACAAAAGAAATCAGAAGATTTTCGTCAATTTTTGTAAACTTTAACTGCGATGCGCCAACGGAAGATATTAACCGATTTCAATTTTTTTCTTAATTTTTCTTATCTGTACCAAAGGCAATTTTTTTTACTATAGCGACTTAAAGAAATAAAAAGTTCTTTTCGGCCCACCTTAATATATATATGCATCATCACGGCATTGTCAAGGCTCTGTATTTGTATTTTACATTTATTGTTGCAGCCGGGTGTTTCTGACTGCCGTATACGGTAGTCCGATCATCACCCTTGTTCTTCGCGCGCAGAGTCATTCGAAGAACTGAAAACGTACTTTATACAAAAACAGTTCATGGTTGTGAACTCGGAAAGCCTGGTACTTCGGCTTTTCAAGGTCAAATAGTGGGAGAAAAAAGTACATGTAGAATGTGAAGAGGGTGCAACAGTGACTGATACTTGTAAGAAACATATTCATGTGTAGTTCGTGCTCATTCCGCTTGTAGCGCTACTGTGGCACAACGCATATTGTAACTGTATAACACTTGTACACCGCTTGTAGGTTGATTGACGTAAGTGACGACAGAAACTACCTTGTCAGCTCTGACTGCGATAAGGCACTGCTGTGCTGCTTTTGCTTTTCTGTTTTCTCCTTTGTCATTTGTGAGATGCCAAACATGTTGTTTTTAATTGTTGCACGTGTTGAGCAGGTTCCTGCGGAGCGAAGTATTTAAGAAGTTGACTACATATTCTTGTTTACGATAGAAATATGATAAGTACTTTGAATTATAATATTCAACAGTTTTAAATTTGTTAACTGTTGAAAAAAAATACGACAATAAAGTTGTACTTAAAAATGCTTATCAGTCGAGGACGTAGCAACTGAGAGTGCTGATTACACATTTTCTGGTGGAAGAATTTCGTTACCGTAGAGGTGAAGAGCAGACGCCCATTTAGACAGCCCCTCCCTCTTTTCAAAGTCAATCGAAAATGATCTCAATCGTTTGTACAGAAATGTGCAGGCCAAATTTTCATTTGTACACAATTAGAGGCGCCGCCAGAACGAAAAAGGTGAGGTGGGCTGTCTGAATGTTAGCTCCCCACCATGTCCAATTCAACCACTAATTATTGCAAACGTTCGTACATCATTTGTACAGAAATGTGCAGGCGAAATTTTCATTTGTACACAATTAGGGGCACCGCCAGAACAAAAAGAGAGTTGGGCTATCTAAATGGTACCCCACCACCAAACCCCATTCAATCAAAAATTGTCGCAATCGTTTCTACATCGTCTGTACAGAAATGTAAAAGCAAAATTATCGTTTGTACACAATTAGGGGCGCCGTCAGAACGAAAACAGAGTGGGGGCTATCTAAATGGTAGCCCTTTCCACCATGTCCAATTCAATCACAAATTGTCGCAATCGATTGTATATCGTTTGTACAGAAATGTGCAGGCGAAATTTTCGTTCCTACACAATTAGGGGCGTCGCCAGAACGAAAACAAAGTGGGGGCTGTCTAAGTGAGCCCGTCACCATGTCCAATTCAACCCCAGATTGTCGCAATCGTTGGTACATCGTTTGTACAGAAATTTGAAAGCGAAATATTTGTTTGTACACAATTAAAGGCGCCGCCGGAGAATGTTTAATTGGTAGCCCCTCCACCATGTTCAATTCAATCACGAATAGTCGCAATCGTTTGTACAGAAATGTGCAGGCCAAATTTTCGTGTGTACACAATTAGGGGCGTCGCCAGAACGAAAACAAACTGGGGCCTGTCTAAATGGTACCCCACCACCAAACGCAATTCAATCACAAATTGTCGCAATCGTTTCTACACCGTCTGCACAGAAATGTGAAAGCTACATTCTCGTTTGTACACAATTAGGGGCTCCGCCAGAACGAAAACAATGTGGAGCTATCTAAATGGTAGCCCCCCAACATGTCCAATTCAATCACAAATTGTCGAAATCGTTTGTACATGATTTGTACACAAATGTGCAGCGAAATTATCGTTTGCACATAATTAGGGGTGCCGCCAGAACGAAAACAAATGGGGGCTGTGTAAGTGATAGCCCCCCACCTGTCCAATTCAATCACAAATTGTCGTAATCGATTGTACACCGTTTGAACAGAAATGTGCAGGCCAAATTTTCGTTTGTGCACAATTAGGGGCGCCGCCAGAACGAAATAAAAGCGGGGCTGTCTAAGTAAGCCCCCCACCATGTCCAATTGAATCCCAGATTGTCGCAATCGTTTCTACATCATTTGTTCAGAAATGTGAAAGCGAAATTTTCGTTTGTACACAATTAGGAGCGCCGCCAGAACAAAAACAAAGTGGGGGCTGTCTAAATGGTTAGGGATGGGCACGAGCGAGTTTGAGCGAGTTTTCTTTGAAACTCGACTCGAGAACTCGGCTCGAAAAATTTCCATCAACTCGACTCGAAACTCGACTCGAATTTTGCTCGAGTTTCGAGTCGAGAAGAGCCTAAACGAGCCAAATCGAGCTAAATCCCGTATGTGGTTTAAAGTACTCTCTTGAATTATTCCGGATAGACAATACAATTATTATCAATGGTACTATTTTTACTACAAATTATTATTATTATTATTATTATTATTATTATTATTATTATTATATTTTATTATTATTATTATTAAAACACGATGTATAAACGTGAAGATAGGCGGTTTGTATCTGAATACTAAGAACTAGTTGATTGCGACCTAAGTAGTCGTGAAGTCTAGTAGGCAAGAACGTTGTTCGTGAGGTTGGAATTTGAATTTCGAAGGAGCAAGTACTCGGGCTCGAACCAAAGTTGTTAGAAGTTAGAGGGCGCCGGCCAAACATATTTAAAACTACACGGTCTGGGTTTAGGGTTGTCAATGTCTCGAGCGGCTCGGCTCACAGCTCATTCACTATGGACCCGAACCGAGAAGTAGGGATGCGCACGAGTCGAGACATGTCTCGAATTCGACTCGAATTCGAGTCGAGACTGCTCGAAAAAAAATTTGATTCGATTTGAAAGTCTCGAAAATCTTTGCTCATTTTTAAAAAATATTTCGAAGTAACTAATCATACAGAAACATGTATTTGCCTTGAAACCAATACCGTACGGTACCAGCATTTACTACTTTGAAAAGGTACAAGTATTTTTAAAGTTAATAGTTAACCTTCCGCCAGCGGGCTTTGATTTTCTTCTCATTTCAGTTCATTAAAACTAATAATTATATGTCATGATATTTGATAGTACTATAAATATGCTAACAATACTTAAGTATCTATCCAAATATCTAATTTGTATGAAACTGTTGCGTTAAAGTGAACTTCATAAATTGTCTAAGTGAGCAATTGGTAGTCTATAATAATGTATTGGACTTAGTAAGAAGTTAGTGAAGTGAACCATTGGATTAATTCTGGTTTCATCCGTTGCATTGGATTAATTCTGATATATCATTCTGATTTAAAGCCAGATTTAAATAACTTGATCTTTTTTAAAATAATCAAGTGATTATTAAAATCAAATTCCGAAATAAATTAATTTGAAGTGAAAATAAGTAAAATTCCGTTTCTGTTCTGTTATTTCAATTAGGAGGTATGTACAGTACAGTATGAAAACGAGTGTTATGCAGAGGATGATTAGGGAAAATCCCGTTTTGAACGGGTAACAAGGCAATCCTGCTTTCTTCTCTTCGTAACATAGTGTTTGTAAATCGTAAACTATTCCAATGGGGAAATCACCATTCTAATTTAAGACGAAAATTCTTTTATGTGCATATCTGTTTGTTCCCAGTTTTTTTTTTTTTTTTTAGATTTTGTAACTTTAGGCGAAATTTACGGATGTTATATGTATTTCGTGCAGCAAGCTAGTTCTGATTTTTTTTTATTTTTAAATTTGCCCTACCAAGGTATCAGTAACTTTTGTGAAAAAAAGCAATGTTGATAAATTGCTATGCTTTTTCCGTAATGCTTAAGAAACATTATCTGGGATTGAAATAGGTTAACGATTGGGGATTAATTCAAAATTCAATCCCAATACTTTCACTTAAATGGCATAATTAACATTTAATACTAATTCCTAATGCTTTTTCTTCAGTTAGCGACTTGTAGTATAGTAGAAAAAAGATTTGGTTTAAATAAAAAAATATTTAAATAAAAAAAATCAACAAAATGATTTTAAAAAATCACATTATTTCCACTCTGCGTAATTCACATGCATTTAGCATCTCGCATCTTGATTCTCCCTTCTGGAGAACAGAAAAAAAAACAACGAAAATTGAGATAGTTCAACGAATGTCGGGAATTATCCTTTTTATTTGAAGCGATGGTTGGAGCAATAAAACTTGTCAGTATCTCCGCTGTTGTATTGTTAAATTTACAGAAATGTTCAAAAATAAGCAAAACGTGATTCTACAAAAGACTGTACCCATAGTTTTATTACTGTCAACTGAAATCTCAGTATGTGGTTATCTGGAATGTTTCTGTCCCTTTTCAATTTACAACTTTAGAGGGTAGGGGGTATGAGCATCAGGGGATAACCGCTAAAAGAAATGCTTCAGGACTATGTGGGAAGCGGCATGTTTTGTATATACTTCTTAAAATGTTATCCATTCGTAAAATATAAATTCGCCCTTCCCTCCTTCCAATACAGAGAACCGACTCGTTTGCTGAAGAAAGATGTTCAGAGAAAAATGAAACGCTTGTGTCAAGCACGAAGTTCTTTATCAGACACAATGAACGTAATTCTTTTATTTACTGAATGTGTTCAGCTTACAGGTTATGACTAGTTCGAACCCTCCACGAAAATGCTAAAACCAATGACAAGTGCAAATATATATGACAAATTTGGGTGTATCAAATAATGCAGACAAATGGGAAGATGATTGAGCTCCTTCGTGGTTAAGCGGTTAGAGTAAGCGCCTTTAGTGTAGGATACCCGGGTTCAATTCCTGGCGGGAGCTCATTTGGTTCGGATTTCAGGTTAGTCTGTAGGTCCATGTCTCATATAGCCTCGCTGTGAACGGGATGTTAAACTCAAAATCAGCTCACCTCAGCAAACGGGAAAATAAGTTGAGTTGATTTTGAGTTCCCGTTCAGAAGCGAGACTATAAGAGACGTTAATGGGAAAATGAAGAAGTTTTGTTTAAAGATAACACTGCTTGATGCAGCGCAGTCTACCACTTGTAAAATAGTCTTGAAGTGTTGATATTTGGTATGCATGTGTGTGTATGTGTATACATTTGTTTCTGAATATTTATATACACTCGTAAAACGGATTTGATGGCAGGTAAGCCATTAAAAGTAGTAATATTAAAGTAGATTATAGTTTAGTGACTCTTTCAGAAGCAAAGCTGTATAAGACGTGAACCTGAGATTTGAACCACATGAGCTCCAGTTGTCAATCAAACCGTGGGCCCCCGCGCCGCACTATAAGCGTACGTTAGCCGCACAGCCACTGCGAGGCTCAATATTTAGTAATATCTATTAAATTGTAAAATAGCATTTACATAATTTTCACTAATATAATCTTCACAATGTAAAGTCTCACCTAGCCACATTATCTTGTTTAAAATCAGAAAGCCCTGGGTTGGACTGTGGGATTATAGGAATCCGAATGATATACTTTTATTCTATTTTGTACAGTACATCCATCTTTTCATAATCTCCCTGTTTGATAAGAATAGTTATGAATAGAAATTTAAGTCACATTCAAATGTATCAAACTGTTTGATTAATCTGGGGATGGTTAAGAAATTAATTGCGTCTGGAGGTAAACTATTTCGCAAGTCAATGGATACAATGTGAATGTATTAAAAGTCTACTGATTCACCCATCAAATTTAAATTTTGAAAAAATATTCTATGTGAATACTAAACAGGATATTTAAAAAATTCAATTGTTAATTTATTTATATATTGCTATTTATCAATTTATTTTATTATCTTTATGACACAGCATTATATTACCTTTGTACATGAATACAGTTAAAACACTTGATTAAAATGATGAAGATAAGTAAGGCAGGTCTTCAAAATTAGTTCAGGAAATCTGGCATAATTCAATTCAATGTTTAGCATCTTCGCAAGTTTCAAGTGTGGCAACCCTGCTCTTTTCTTTTCGCTTTTCATTTGAAGTGCTTATGCTCATTTATATCTCTTGTAAAAACCAGCATACTATACTTGTAAGATTTATCCTTCCGACACGCCACAAAGCTAACTAAAAAAATCATCCTGACCAAATGGGCTCTCTGTTTGTACGTGTATATTTGAAGAAAGAACAGCAAATGCGTTGTTTTTTTTTTAGCCTAATTGCTCAATTTGACGCTGTGGTAAAACTCTTATATCACTAAACTTGACAAATAATATAATAAAATATAATGCTTTTGCAACAATGAGCACGGATTGCAGAGAAAATCCGTAAACTCTAAAGTACCGCTATAGACTCTCCCTAAATTAAAGGCATTGATCTATTTATTATTTTCAATTAGAAGTCATTTTCGCTTCTATGTTACTAGTGACAGAATTCTTCTTTGTATCTTTGTAGTCGGGAAAATAATAATAATAATAATAATAATAATAATAATAATAATAATAATTGTAATTATTATTATTATTTTTTATTATTATTATAAATTCATAGAAGAAATGCAATAAATACAAAAGCAATTCACAATTTCCTTCATAATGAAAGCAATTGTCAAGTAGTTTCGTATTTATTGGACTTCCTTTATGAATATATAATTACTCATTATAGTGCATAAAGTGATCTACAAAATTTACAAATTGCGATAAAAATTGAAAATTTTATCGCAATTTGCTACGTAATATGTAAATGATTAAAAAACGCTTACGTATACGGTATGTAAAGATTATATATGTACTGTATATAACTTCGAACAGAGTTTTCTCGAGACGAGTCGAAACAGTCTTAAATGTCGACTCGTCTCGTGAGCATCCCTACCGAGAAGTGAGCCGAGACAACAGCTCACCCCAACTAACCCAACTCGAGCCAGCTCATTACAATCGAGTCGGCTTGAGCCGGTGGCTCACCTGAGCAGAACCGAATCGAGTTGATGGCTTAACCTAACCGACCCCACTGGAGCCATCGGCTCAGTTGAGCCGAGTCGAGCAGTGCCGGTGGAATCGTTTCAACCGAGCCATCTCGACCCGAAGGCTCACCTGATCAGATTCAAACTGAGTCGGTGGCTCATCTCAACCGAGGCGGCTCGAGCTATCTGCTTACTTAATTCAAGTCGATGGCTCATCGCAACCGAACCAGCTGTAGCATTTAGTACATTAGTGAAACATTAATAAGTATCTCGACTGATCCAATTTAGAATACCATATACCCGCTGGTTCGGAATTGAAATAACATCTCAAAATGTTTTAAAAAAATCTCCTAGGTAATCAACCAGAACTTTATCCAAAATAAAAAAAAAATATTGACTTGGTTTATTCGAAGCGTCACTTTTCGGTATCGCAATTACTATATGGCTTGAGAAAAATAATTTTAAAAAAAACAACAAAAACCAAAAAGTAATCGCGAGTGACTCTGAACCAGTGAAAATTTACAGCAGCAGCGTACCTGAAAACCTCCCAAAAATAAAAAAATGAAAGGCAAATAGTTAATATTATAGCACTCCACTCTCTCTCTTTCATACAATAAAAAAACTGGTTGGTGAATGCAAAAACATAGGAATTAAACAGATAAATTAATTTTTAGGAACAGTTTTAATTAGCATCAAAAAATTTTTAGATTTGAGTTACAATATACAATTAAATATATACAAACAATAACAATAGCTAGCAATTACTGTTCTTTCAACGATCTATATACTATCAGGATTGGAATTCACTGTATTTAAATCAATTTAATTTGGACTATAAAACCAAACATTCAATGACCAATAGAGAATTATTAGCTTGAATTGCGAACACCCTTTTTTCATTACACATTTATTAACTTTAAATGTAATCGATGTGGAGATTTTTGGATCAAAAGATTCAGTGTATACTTTAAGATTTTTTAAACGTGTGCATTCAACACCCAGTGACTATTTCTACTGTTTCTAAGTAATAAAAAAATAAATTAAGTACTCACCACTTCATATTTGGAAAATTAAAAATTGAAAAGAATTTTTTTTTACCCCAAAGGCTCCAATCATCTGGTGGGTCCACATTCTAAGACCTTCTCTTTCTTCTACTATAGTGCAACACGATTTAGCAATAAATTTAATTATTTCAGTGCTTATTAATTTTAAACGCCCTGTATAATCTTATTGCGTTAATTTTTCAGTTAAATAATTTCCTTAAATGTCTAAATTTAACGTAATTTCTGCCTCAATTCGATCAAACTGGTACTGTAATTTATTTCCCTACTCCTCTTGAAACTCCCTATGTAGTCTCGTTAAATTTATTCAATTAGAATTTACCGTTTATTAAATTAGTTTTGACCTCTTTAACCACTACTCCTAGCGAAAACTACCTAATTCAAGTTACACCCACTAACGTGTTTAAGCACTCTTCTACGTACTAGCACTACCATTCCACTACGTAGTTTAATTCCAATTTTTAAAAACTTAGAAGTAGAAAAGTCATTTAGAGATTACTTAATTTTTACAAGTTCACTTTTTTTAAAAAAAATCTATTTTTTCTCACTTTTTAATCTCACTTTTAGAAATTAATCTCACTATCAATTGTTAACTTTGTTAAATTCTAGCAACAAGACGGTATAAGAGGAGTCCTAACTCAACTTCGGTTAAATTGAGACAGCCTACATAGCCTAACAATTTTGCCTATCAAACTGTAGCAAACTGACGTTAAGTTACTTCTTCATACATTATTTTGAAGAAAAAAACACTCCACACTCACTACATTAATTCACGGTATTTTATATTTTAGATTTTTGCACTGACAAGAAAAGAGAAAATGTAATACGAATTTTCCGACTTTAAACAAACACTGCTGCATGTACGTAATCTTCCACTAGTTCCCCGTATCGCCTTCAAACCTAGTGACGAGGCATAGCTAGCACGAGGCAACCGAAGCCACAGAAGGGGGAGTGTCACTCACTTTCTCGTCTTCTCGTGCTACGTCATTCAAACACACAGCTAACGAAAAGAAAAGGTGTTTCGCTTATAACTCCAAGCTTTTACAGAAATAAGAGCGAAGGGAAGAAAAACAAAACAAATTCCTTCCTACATATTACAATCTTTTTTTTAAAAAAATACTTTAATCAATTTCTTTCTCTGCTCTTTTTAAACAGTAAATTTACTTCACAACAACAGAATTTAATATATATATATATATATATATATATATATATATATATATATATATATATATATATATATATATATATATATATCATAAAAATAATGTAGCGTATTGGAAATCGCTACACAGCTCAAGCCGTCGTCTAAATTGAGCCGAGCCGATGTCTTATCCCAACCGAGCCGGCTTGAGCTGTTGACTCAGTTGAACCGAGTCGAGCCGGTTAACATTACTTCCTGGGGTGGGCTTCTGGTTGGGCTCAAATCTTCGCAGGTCTGAGCCTGATGGTAAGAACAACAGTATATACTTATATTGATGCTCACCATATTTGAAGCTGTCTCGTTATAAAACCTATTGTCGTCTCGTTACCGAGACGAGACGAGATGCGAGCAATATCCCATCTCGTGAGCAACACGAAACGTATTCAACATTAGTGCTTACATTTCTCATAGCTATCGTTTTCCAGTCTAATCACTCAATCACGCCATATTTTCAAAACGAGCTAAAACGAGCTGAACGAGCGAGCCATTTATCAAACTCGACTCTACTCGAAACTCGACCTCAAAACAGTGACTCGACTCGGAACTCGACTTCAGAAAATTACCTTTGGCTCCACCCGTGCCCATCCCTATAAATGGTAGCGCTCCCATCATGTTCAATTCAACCACAAACTGTCGCACTTGTTTGTACGTCTTTGTATACACGACTCCAAAAGTGCATTACCACCTACAATTCTCGTTTTCCTGCAATAGCAGGCAACCCAAAAAGCTCGGGAGTTGGGTTGGTTCCAAATTCGAAAGACGTTGGACCAAGTCCCAATTTTGCAACAAATATATCAGTGTGGCAAACTGCAAATAAGGAAATAAAACAAATTGTTAAGAATGACAATTTTATTATGACGGAGTTATATGACATCAAAAGTTACAAAATGATCTTACTTAAGCAGTTCAAAAAAGATGAATGACAAGAGACAATAATCAGAAAAAATCATTTCTCTCCTTCCCCCCCAAAAAAAGAATTTCATAAAAAAGAAAAGTTACATAAAGTAAATGTTTAATATAAAAGCCCCACCCAAAAGTTTGAAAGTTGACACCCGAAAGGCAAGAACAACTGAACCGAAGTAGATAAAATTTTTCACAGATATTTCAGACATAAAATGAGGAATACAGGCTTCGTATTTTCCTAGAAAAAACGGTAGGGTGGGGCACGGACCCCTCCAAACCTTTGATCACGAGATATAAAAAGTCCTAGTAACACTGTCAGAACTGTGTAAAGGACATGAAGAATTGTAACGAAACTTGTTCTATGGACAACACGCAAAAAAAATACAGGAATGCGGATTTTTATTATCAGCGGAAAAACAGTTTTAGGGGTCAAAAGTCCCCACGAAAAAATTTGACATTTGACGCCCGGAAGGTAAAAAGAAGTGAACCGAAGTGAATGAAATTTCGCACAGATATTATAGACATAAAATGAGGGAATACAGGTTTCTTATTTCCCTTTAAAAATACGGTTGGGTGGGGCACGGACCCCTCCAAACCTTTGATCACGAGATATCAAAATTCCTACTAACACTATGTCAGAAGTGTGTAAAGGACATGAAGAATTGTAACGAAACTTTTTCTATGGACAACACGCAAAAAATAAAGGAATACGGATTTTTATTTTCTGCGGAAAAACAGTTTTAGGGGTCAAAAGTCCCCACGAAAAATTTTGAAATTTGACGACCGGAAGGTAAGAAGAAGTGAACCGAAGTGAATGAAATATTGCACAGTTGTTGTAGGCTTAACATGATGGAATACGGGTTTCGTATTTTCCTGGAGAAAAGGGTTGGGTGGGCCGCCGGCCCCTCCAAACATTTGATCACGAAATATCAAAAGTTCAAGTAACAGTATGTCAGATGTGTGTAAAGTACATGAAGAATTGTAACGAAATTTAGTGTATGGATAATATGCAAAAATATACGAATACTGATTTTTTTATTTTCTGTGTAAAAATAGTTTTAGGGTGTAAAAGCCGCTACTCAAAATTTTGAAAGTTGACGCCCGAAAAGCAAAGAGAAGTGAACTCAAGTGAATGAAATTGTGCACAGGTATTGTACAGATACGGGTTTCGTATTTTCCATGGAGAAAATGGTTGGGTTGGGCGCGGACCCCTCCAAATATTTGATCGCGAAACATCGAAAGTGCTAGTAACAGTATGTCAGATGTATGAAAAGGCCACGAAGAATTCGAAAGAACCTGTTTGTATGGACAATACGCAAAAAATAAAGGAATACGTTTTTTTTTTAATTTTCTGCGGAAGGACAGCTTTAAGAGGCAAAAGAGGCCACCCCAAACTTTTGAAAGTTGATGCCCGAAAGGCAAGAAGTGAGCCGAAGTGAACTAATTGTGCACAGATATTGTACAGATAAAATGATGGAATACGGGTTTCGTATTTTCCTGGGGAAAACGGTTGCGTGGGGCGTCGACCTCTCCAAGCTTTTGATCACGAAATATTTTAAAAGTGCTAGTAACAGTATGTAAGATGTCTGTAAAGGACATGAAGAATTGCAACATAACTTTGTGTATGGACAATACGCAAAAAATAAGTTAATACGGGCCGTTTATGTTCTGCGGGAAAACGGTTTTAGGGGGCAAAATTACCCACCCAAAATTTTGAAAGTTGACGCCCGAAAGGTAAGAACTGAATCGAAGTCAATGAAATTTTGCACAGATATTGTAGACATAGAGGGAATACGGGCTTCGTATTTTCCTGGAAAAAACGGTTTGATGGGGCACGCATCCCTTTAAACCTTTAATCACGAAATATCAAACATGATAGTAACAGTAAGTCAGATGTATGTAAAGGACATGAACAATTGCTACGAAACTTTTTGTATGGAAAATACACAAAAAATAAATCAATACGTGTTTTTCATGTTCTGCGGGAAAGCGTTTTAGGGGTCGAGAACCCCACACAAAATTTTGAAATTTGACTGCCGAAAGACGAGAATGAATGCACAGAAGTGAATTAAATTGTGCGCAGATATTGCAGATGTAAAATCAGGATATGGGTTTCTTATTTTAATGGAGGAGACGATTGGGCGGGTCAGGGACCCCTCCAAACATTTGATGACGAAAAATCAAAAGTGCTAATAAAAAATGAAATCTTTGAGTTTTACGTCCCACGATTATGCCGGTTAGGCTAAAGGAGACGGTGATTATGAGAGGTGAGTGAAATGGTGGAATGAAGAAAGTGGGAGGAAACGGGAGAACCCCGAGAAAACCCACGAGCACGGTGTTTGTCCACCACAAAGTTCACTTGGCGGGGGCTGGGATCTAACCCGCGACCCCAAGCACCAGAGGTGAACGCTCTAACACTGAGCCACCGCGCTCCCCTTAAGTGCTAATAACAGTATGTCAGATGTGTGTAAAGGCCATGAAGAATTGGAACGAACATTTTGTATGGGCAATACGCAAAAAATAAAGGAATACTTTTTATTTTCTGCGGAAAGACGGTTTTAGGGGGGCAAAATAACCCACCCCAAAATTTTGAAAGTTGACTCCCAAAAGGTACATCTTGTCTCAAAGGTAGAAGGCGTTCTTTATTGCTGTTTTAAGGCAAAAATTTTCGAAGTCCAACTTCGGGTATGTTCGGGAAAAAGTAAACCAGGTTCCCACCTCGAAGCCAACCTTTGCAATCGGGAATAATTTTGCAGATGGGTTTTCCTTCTTTTAAATATAAAAAGACTTGTTACCAATTGTATGAAAAAAGCAATATTGATTGAAATACTTAATGATACAATATTTCGAAACTGTATTAATTTCAGCACATGCTTTTTTATTTAGCTCTCCATACGTAATAAAACTTTCGATACGTAAACAAATCTTTCCATATGTGAAAGAATGTTGCAAATTAAGACATAGAACATAATTCTCGCCTAAGTACTAAATTAAAGTCAACATAGAACAAAAACAGCGTTTGCAGTGGATATGAACTAGAGCTCTGCACGGGCCGGGCGTGCACGGTTCAGCCCAGAATGTGCGCGGGCCGACCCAATCCGGCCCTGCCCGTTTCAAGTAATATCAAACGGGACCGGGCCCTAACCGGACCGGCACATTCCGGGCCGAACCGGGCCGGACACAAATGCTATAGGGCCGAACTAGGCGCATTTATTTCCGGGCCGAGCCCCGCCGTCGTGGCTCGGCCCGGGCACTAAAGGCGGATTGGAAGTTAATGTCATTTTTTTTTAAATGTCGTCCACTACCCCTGCCTTTGCCGTGATTGTACGGTCTTACTGCCAGTTTATGTTAATCGTAATGTGTTTCGGAAACTGACTCTTTATTCAAGATCGCAAAGTACTGTAATATTACTAATATTACTACTTCTACTACTACTACTTCTTCTATTATTAGTACTACGACCACAGCTAGATACTAGTATAATTGCTGCGATTTCGCGTCAGAGTTGACATGTCTGGTGGTACAGAATTTACCTTCTAAGTAGAGAGAAAAAACAGAGAAACGCTAGTTATTATGGACGGTCTGCATAGAATTGAAGCGATCATTGATCTATGAGGGACAACGGTGGCTCAGTAGATAAAGCACTCACATCTGGTGCTAGAGGTCATCGGATCAATCCCTGCTCATGCTATGTCAGTTTTGTGGTGGACAAACACCGTGTACGTGTGAGTATTCGGGGTGGTCCCGTTTCCTCCCACTGTTTTCATTCCACCAATTCATCCCGTCATCACCCATACGGCCTGAGCCGTAGTTACCTAAAGAACGTATGATGAAGTCAAGTACTTGACCTACTAAATAATTTTTTACGCTACCATTAGCCCACGGAGGCCGAAACCGTGAACTGACGTGTTCATAACATCTAGTAATGTTCAATTAGCAAGGCAAATAGCAAATGGTGTTACATGTTCCTGTATTGTTTATAGTTTGATACTACAAATATAACAAAATATAATGATAAATCACCAAGACGCCAGGGTCTATTAGGTGTTCCTGGAATGGTGGATCAGTGGCTGAGCGTTCACTCTGGTGCATGAGGTCCCTGGTTCGATCCCATCTCGCGCGAAGTGAACTTTGTGGTAGATAAACACCGTGTGGGGGGGTTTTCTCGACGTTCTTCCGTTTCCTCCTACTTTACTAATGCCACAATTTCATTTATTTCTCATCATCACCGTCTCCTTTAGCCTAGCTGGCATAAGCCTGGGACGTAAAATTCGAAGATTTCATTTTCATTATTTTGTTTTCGTATTACTAGTAATAGCTGTAGTGGTATTTTCTGTCGTATTGGTATAGTAATGAGTAGTAGTAGTAATATTTGTAGGAGTGACAGCCATAGTGGAATTAGCACTATCATTCGTAATCGTAATAGTAATAGTAGTATTAGCAGTAGCAGTTAGTATTAGTATTATATACAGTGTAGCAGTTTTACATATCTTCTCTGTTACTCGTAACCCACTAATGAGTGTAGTACAAGACTTTTACGTCCATGAGCTGTATTATTGTATAATAAACATGGCTGGACAGAGCAAGTACAGATAACAAGTAGACAGATAGAATAGGACTATAGAAAGTAAACCTTGGGTAACATTTCAAACGATTTTCCCATTCAAGAAAAACAAAAGGACATCAATATTATGACGACACATATCTCATTTTCCATTGAGCCAGGCCCTGTCGAACCTGGCACGGAATACAGGTCCATCCGGGGCGGGCGGGCTGGGCCGTCTTTGGGCCTGGGTTTGCAGGACTCTGATATGAATGTCATATTTATCTAGAGAGCCGAATACATCGCTAGAAGCACGTTCCAAAGAGTACGTGCGTTGGCTCAGTGGATGCCGGTGGCTGTAGCCGAGCGGTTTGGCGTTAGGCTGACAATCGTTAGGTGAAACCTATTGGAGGTTCGAATCCGTTTGAAGATCAAGGGTGGAATTGTAACTGTCCTCGCTGTATCTGTTCGTGTCCCTGTCGAGTCTAGTAGTCTTGAAAAGTGGTGAAAGTAGAAAATAACTCAGGAAGTTTCTTTTTTAAAAAAAGTGGCAAGCCTTTGGATTCCAAATTGTAAGGTTATGAGTTTGATTCACATCTGGGTCTTGCTTTTTCTGAAATTCTATTTTCTGCAATGCATATAAAATAATTACATTAAAACACATCAGTTCTATATATATATATATATATATATATATATATATATATATATATATAACATAATCATAGCAGAACATAGTAATTATTATGGTAAATATATAACATCTGATAGAAGTGTTCACAGTAGGTCGGTATTATATATGAGTATGTAAAATACAAATTAAGAAAATAATACCATACCAAGAAATAGGTTATATAGTGTATTTGCAGCTATTTGTCATATATAGGTTACTTCTCAATATTCATATTACAGCATGACATTTATGTTCTTGAAAAATTATCCGAAGCATAAAAAGATGGTAAAAACAAAGAATCCAAAGTCGGAACGTTCGCAAGAAATTCATGAGCACCAAAGATCACGTGAGCAGACTGATTGTCCTTATGAAGCATGCCACAGCAGAGAGTCTTTTACACAGATTTTCAATTCAATACCTGATATATGCTTTTGCAATGTTGAAGTGGTGATGCCATGGGTCGCCCCCTCTCTCTCTCACTCTTTCTCTCTCTCGCTCGCTCGCTCGCTCGGTATATATATATATATATATATATATATATATATATATATATATATATATATATATATATATATATATATATATATATATATATAAATGTGGATGTATGTGTGTGTACGTCAACATAATTCTGATATGTCTAAAGCAATTTTAACCATACTTCTTACAATATGGAAAAGAGTACTGTCGGGATATATATCAAAAATTTTAGAAAAGAATCGATATTAGTATCGAATCCATAGTTCGTGGTCACTTTGGTAAATAGTTCTACTTTCAATCCAAGTCCAATTAAGCTCCCATTAGCACCCAGAGTGGTTACGTAGCGACATAAAAATATCGAAATCAACCGATATTACATTGGAATCCTAAGTTTTCAGCGCCACTAACTGTGCCGCATTTCCCATTAGTCCAACTAGGCTCGTGCCTAGAAAGCAACATCTTTGAAGAGCGAAATGTTTAAAAATTAAATAATATTTCCATTTTATGAAAAAGTATGAAAAAGTTAAAAAATCAAGAGGAAATATACTATTTCATAAACAATCTTCTTTTACTATTCTAATATGTTTAATGAAAGCGTAAGAAATAGAAAAATAATTCAGAACATATTTCCCACTTATTTTTTTACGTAGTTGTAGCTGTAGAATTTAGTGAGTGACATTTAACTGTAATGAATTCACTAATTAAGCACTAATTGTTTTATTTTGAAGTTAGGGATCAAGGGACAGAGAAATATGTAGTAATTGGGGACGGCGAGAGCAAAAGTAGGGACGCAGAAATTCTAAATGCAGCACTGATAGCTAAATTAATTGGTTGAAATTTTAATGCCATTTAAGACCAAATTTAGTCCTAGTGGTGGCAGCATCCGTTTGCTCTCCTAGGAGGAATGAAAGGGGCTGACATCATAATTATAAAAAAGACCGATATTAGTGTCAAATCCATAATTTTGGGGGTCGCTTAGATAAAGAGTTGCAATCCAGGTGTCATGTAAGTTATGCTCCCATTAGCACCCTAAAGGAGTGTGTGAAAAATGGCATGTAGAAGTAATTGAAAATGACCAATGTTAGTGTCGAATCCATATCTTTCGGGGTCCCTAAGTTCATTGGGAACAATTCTGATTACCTTTAAGTTCATCTTCCAGTAGGTGTAAGGTTCCCTAGCACATCTAATAAGGAGAGTCGAAGGGAGTATCCAATGATTCAAAACGACTGTTATTAGTGTAGAGTCCATAGTTTCGTTATAACAGAGATCAATAGCAAAACTTCTGAACGAACATGTTAGCTGGATTTTGAATTAAAAGGGGCAGCATAGAATCCATTGCTCGCACAGGTCTAAGTATTTAAATCGTTGTGTATAAATGAATATTCCAACCTAACTGCGGAATGTCTGGGACAACCTTTACCAAATTTTGGGACATATTACTTTCAATCTAAGAAGAACGTATTGTAGTACTGTGGAATTTTGGAAGTGGGAGGTGTGACATGTAAAATTAATGTTAAACGACTGATCTTAGTGTTTCATCCATAATTTTCTCGGTCGTTGACGTGGATAGTGATTCTCACAATGGAGTTTACAACCAAATTCCTTCCCATCTTCATAGGATGATGGCCTGGGAGAGCTAAAAGTAAAATATAAAAAAGTACTGACATATTACTGGAATGCATAGTTTTCGGGGTTGAGAAAGCGATTCTAATAACTTTGGAAGGTAGTTTGTACCCACTTCAAAATGTTTTTTTTAATCGTATCAATTTCTCACCGTGAGAAGAAATGGCCATTTCAACTATTATATTAAGCCAACCTTCGCAATCGATGAAAAAATTCTGTGGATATATGTTTCATCTTTTAAATGAAATAAAACATGTTAAAATCAAAGATGGACTGGGTCAATGGGTCGGTTGGTAAGTGGGTGAAATGGGTCAGGATTTGTGAGTGGGTCAGTAGATCGTGGGTCAAAAGGACGTGACCTACTGCAAAACGCCACTGACTGTGACTCACATTGACCCACCGACCCATTCTGTTCAGTAGATTGTAGACAGCATGTTCTGAACATTGGTGAGTTTGTCTACGTTTTACTTTCAAGATCTCCATTTTTCTTGTTTCTAATGAAAATGTTCAGGTACTCTTGGATTTTGATATTTGCAATTGTAAGAGTGGCAATAGCAATAGGTGGTCGATTTTGAGATGAATCCTGTGAACTTTTAGAGGAGCTAACTACTGGAAAAATATATTTTTGAATCACCTGTAATATAACTAACTAACTCTATGGCCTATGGAACCCGGAGGTTCAGTGCCGCGTTCACAAGAGCTCTCCACTGACTTCTATCCTTAGCTAACTGCATCCAGTTTCTACTTTGTATTCCTATCTCTGCGAGATCCATCTTAATATTATCCTCCCATCTGCGCCTAGGTCTTCCTAATGGTCGTTTTCCTATGGGTCTTCCAGTCAAGAGTTTGAAAGCGTTTCTACTTTCTTCCATTCTAGCTACATGGCCTGCCCACCTAAGCCTCCTAGACTTGACGACCCTAACAATGTTGGGTAAACCGTATAAACTATGTAGTTCCTCGTTATGAAGTTTCCGCCATTCCCCATTCTCGTTCCTCTTGGGTCCGAATATTCGTCTCAGGATCTTGTTCTCAAATACTTTCAGTCTATGTTCTTCCCTCAGAGTAAGTGACCATGTTTCGCAACCATATAGAACAACAGGCATGATTATCGTTTTATATATTTTAAGCTTCAAATTCTTCGACAGAATTCGCGACGACAAGAGATTTTGAACCGAATAGTAACACGAATTCCCTGCTTTTAGTCGACATTTAATTTCTTCGTGAATATGATTTAATATATGAATTATTATATAAAAATTGAAAGTAAGGCGTGCTATATACCACGAGATCAATCCTAGAAAATATCTTAGGATTTATCTTCGGAAAAATGTTATGATATATCTTGTAGGAAATCCTACCCTTTTTGTGTCATACACGTGACGAGTTTTTCTGTCTGACCGAATAACGTTTATCAACATTGTGAAATAGTTATATTTAATAAAAGTACAAAATTGAAGAATTACTATGCTAACCATACTGCACATCCCACTGATATTAATAACAGGCGTTATATTGTTAAATTGGATATCTCTAAAAAAGAACATAAATGTCAGAAGGGTGCTGGTATACTTTTGGTGTACCACTTGATAGAAGGTTTACAAATAAAATTTAATACTTTGCATGAAAAGATATATTTATAAGGATCAAATTTCTGCAAACAACAGAATTAAATACAAAGTAATACAGCTGTATTTTATGTTTACAATTGTAGGGTTACTAGTGTAAAATTATTATAAATGTTTTAACGACGGATAAAATAGGTGAGACAATGTTTAGCAGAAAGGGTCCAGCTATTTTTTCTAAGAAATGTTACAATTTCGGTAGTTTCTATTTACATTAGTTTAGTATAGGCTGGTTCAGGTTAGTCACGGTTATGTTACGTTAGATTATATTAGTATATGGCTCCAGCTAATTTTCAAAAAGTGATAGAATTTCGCTTACTTCTATTAATATTAGGTTAGTTTAAGTTAGTTAATTTCATTATGTTAGATTTGGTTAGGTCTAAGTACTTGCATCTTCCATTTCTCCTGTAAATTTTGTATGTTTTGCCTACTTTTGGACCCCTTGTGCGAAACATTTACCAAAGTGAATGCATATGAAAGATGACCGGTGAAACTATTTTCCACCGCTGATTTATTTCTGTATAGTTTACAGAAGCTGTAGTTTATGTTTACAAGTGGAGCGCTACCACCACGGTACCATGACAATTGCTATTCAAACTCGTATCATTGCCGAAAACCCACTCGTTTTCATTACATTAACTGACGCGCCTGCTTCCTTCGCTCGCACCCCCTGACTGACGCTCGGGTCCCGGCCTCGCCCTGCCCTGACTGTTAGATAGCATTCGTACTTTTCAGAGGCCACCTAGCACAACTTGGTTTGCGTTTTTTGCACTATAGTTTTTATGCTATATATCCGGAACCCGTATTTGTACGCAAATCGTAAAAGAATTGTAGCTTATCATCAATTGCTTTTGATGGTTTTCTATGTATTTTATTTATGCTATGTGAATAATTTTCATGTCGGTTAACGTAAATCATTTAGGAAACAGTGATAAATTATAATTTTTCAACAATTATTTCGAGTGGTACACCTAAAGTTAACCTGTACGATCAGACGATACCTCATCAGTTGTGTTTTCACTTGTTTTGTTTTCACTTTTTCTCACCTGACGTCGCTTAAATCGAAATCTTACGAATTTTCTTTCCGAAAGAGAGCGTGCTCTTAACAAGAGATATCTCATAGGATCGTTCAGAACACAGGAAATGACATGCGATCTGATGGCATACACGTTGAGATTTTGACTCTAGGACAAATCGTAAGAGATTTCCTAGGATCTATCCTATAGTGTATAGCACGCCTAACTATGTATGCGTGATCATCACGGTCAAATTGCAAAGTCAAATGAAATGACGTTTGGTATGTAATCAGGCCTCAATCCCAACTGGGAAGTTATCATACGCGTATCACTTTCATTATAATATATATCCGTAGGAGGGAGTAGGGGTCCGAATTTTTGCGAAAAATTGAGTATCTCACAAGCCGTTCATGTTAGCTTAAATTCAGTATAACGCTCTATTAAAAATAAACAGAACGTGTCCTGGCATTTTTTAAAATTTTCTTTTATGAGCGGGGGGCATTTTCTATATATGGAAAATTGGTAGTGTGTTGGTTTGTAAAAATAATCGAAAAAGATTGACATTAGTTGAGAAACAAATTAAGAAATGAAAACTACAGTTCTTCGCATTTTAAACCCACTGCTTTCTCTTATAATAATTGCTGAAGCTGGTTTTTAATATATGGAGCGTTCAGAGCATAAGGCAATCAAGCCATAAAGTTATGAGAAAAATGTCCATAAAATTTGCATTCCAAGCTTAATTACAAGAGCATTTTAAAATTAATACGGTATGCCTAATTATATGGAAAATTAGTTTTATATTTTATGTTGATCAACTTGATCTTGATTTGAGACTTTCAAATTTCATCCTTTTTTCTACCTAAATGTATCTGTAAGCCAACAAAGAAATAATTATATATGATAAATTTAAATTTATCTTAATTCGGAAGATGAGAAATATTTTACCAATGTATATCGTAAACGTCAGATCCACCGGTGTTGTAACAGAGCGATGCTTGAGCGATTGACGGAAGGAATTCAAACTCCGACAAGTGATAATTTCACAGTCTTGTTTCATTACAAGTGTAACCTCTTTAGTGAAAGGAGAGGAGGACATGGATCATGGTTCAGAGTTAATGACGATGGGTTTTGGTTGGTCGGAGTTGGTCACAATGGTTCAGAGTGGTTCATCGGTGGTGGTGGGTCAGAGTAGGTCAATGGGTTATTTGGGTGATGGATGATGGTGGATCATTGCGAGTCGTGGATCAAATTTTCATTGACACACACCATCTCTCGTTAAAATTGTACTCAAGAGAAGAGGCACCGAATTATGCTCATATTTTGCACATAGATAGTACCCCACCAGAAAGCAGTACGTCTGAAACAGTTCACTGTACCACCTCCTAGAACTCCAGATATAGGGGTTTGTCCGTTTGGCTAATAAGACCGTAATGATTTATCCTACCGCAAGCAAGCTTTTTATCATCGTTTCCCTGAGGAAGTCAGAATTACACGTGGCTAGTAATCGTAACGTTGATTGTTCGCGCCCATCCCGGGGTATTTGTTTTAGTGTTTTTTTTTCTGATTCATCTAAATACAAGAGATGGAGTATAGAATAAATATAAATATAAGAGCACGCATATAGGAGATTTAACATATTTTGGGGATGTAGATTTGTCGTTCGTTGACGTTCCGTTGTGTCTCTGCCGCTGGTGTTATAATTTTCAAAACTGAAGTGGAGCAATCGCAGATCGTCGCTGCGGGGCCGTCAATTTTTGACTAGAGATCGTTAATTGTCCATCGGTGATTTACCGACGCTTACGGCATGGTGCGTTGGCACCCCAAAAAATCTCATACGGTGAAACAGATATGAAAATCGGAAAACACGTATTTAGTATTTTCAAAGGTACCCCGTGTCGAGGTAAAAACGTATGCCAGAGGGCCCCTCGGATGGGCCCAACTTAAAATTTGAACATGGCAAGGGGAATTTAGTAAACATTTGAAAGTTTTGCTAGAAGAAGGAATATTTTAAGAGTCTCGAGTCTCTATGCTAAACTTGAGCCAAATAGCGAGTCTTCAACATGGTAATAAATTAATTGAAAATTCCGTGGCCACCTCTAGAAATACGAAACTTTTAAACCGATATCAGAAGATGAAAACACTTGTCTTATCATTGCAAAGTATAATGCACCAACGTAGAACAAAAAGTATAATGCACCAACGTTCCTTCAATTGCTGTATTCTACCATTAATTTCATAATTCACAATCACCTTGTCCTTTAGACTAAAGACACAACCATGGAACGTAGAATTTAATATTAATGATGTAATAAACCAACAATGGAGCACTTCTTGTTTTACCTTGGTGCATTATTCTTTTGAAATGATAAGACAAGTTTTTACCTCTTCTGATATCAGTTTCACAGTTTCACATTTCTAGAGGTGGTCACGGAGTTTTTAATGAAGAATTTATTACGATCTTGAACGCTCGCTATTTTGCACAAGTTTAGCATAAAGACTCGAGTCTATTACCATCTCTTTTAATTTTGGCAGTACTTTTAAATGATATACTACTTGATTCCCCTTGCCATCTTCAAATTTTGAGTTGCACCCTTCCTGGGGACCTTGGCGCAATCCTTTTACCTCGATAGGGGTACTTTTGAAATTATAAAATACGTGTTTTCCAGTTTTTACATCTGTTTCATCGTTTCAGACTTTTAGGACGGGCTTCATGGATATCATGCTTCTTTATTCTCTTAGTTTTCACATACAAGCCCCCATGCCGTAAGCGTCAGTGGACCACCGATACGCAACTGACGATCTTTCGCCAAAAGTTGGTGATGCCGCAGGTACGATCCGTGGTGCCCCACTTTTGTTTTGAAAATTATACCACTAGCGGCAGAGACTCGACGAAACGCCAACGAACCACAAAATTACTACCCCAAAATATGTTAAATCGTCTATATACCTGATTCGTTTATATTCAGGGGAGTGTAAAAAATAGGGATGGCCAGAACCGGTTCCGGGGCTAACCGGTTTTTGGGTCTGAACGGATCCGGTTCTAGAAGATCCGGTTCTGGAAACGGGTTTTCGGATCCAGGTCTGGAATTGGTTCTTAAAACCGGATCTGCGAGAAGCGGTTCCTCGCGGAACCGGTTCCGCTGTAACCGGAACTTTGTGACCATCCCTAGTAAGAACACTAGAAAATAAAGCAAGTACCCGAGTTGGGCGCGAACATTGAACCTTAAGTTTACTAGCCGCGTGTTTTTCTGACTTCGCCACGGAAAGGATGAAGAAAATCTCGCTTGTAGAAGAATAAATTTTTGAGGTCTTCATTTAGCCAATCAAACAAATCCCTCTATGTTGAGTTCTGTGAGACGTTACTGTGAACCGTTTCGAGATTTATTTATTTCTGGTGGGGTAATATCTATGTGGAAAATTTGAGAAAATCGCCGACGAGCACCTTCGGAGCCTCTCCTCTTTAGTACAATGTTAACCAGAGATGGTGTGGATCAATGAAACCTTGATCCACAACATACTGGACCACCACATATAGTGACCCATGACCCACCGTCTCCCACAATGACTCACCACCAAACGTAACCCATTCACCCAACATAACCCACTCTGACCCACCGCCAACTATAAACAATTCTGAACCATTGTGACCAACTCTGACCCACTAAAATACATCGTCATTAACTTTGATTCGTGATCAACGCCATCCTTTCTACTGACTAAAGAAGTTATATTTGTAATAAACCAATTTTGTCAGTAGTTAGCTACTGTAAAAACTCACAGCCTGCATCTGAAAAGCCAAGTAGTAAGTGCCATTTCCATTTGAAACAGTAATTTCAAATTACGGTTTCAAATGTATTTAACTGGAGCGTTTATTCTATACTTGTACCAGTCTGTGTGTAAACGGTACGTTTCAAAATTAGATTATGCCATTGAGGTAACCATTGTAATTAGTATTCTCAGTTGTGGTTATGTAATTCTATAATGCGTTTAATATATATTTAGGCCAATAATAACTAAATTACCATACTCTACATGGAACTGCACATTAGAATTATTATGAAAGAGTATATTTAGAATCTAAAAATGACAGGGGGCATATTAATGACAGTAATTCACAATAAATTCATAAATAAGCATAGGATGAATAATATTCACGGGGCTGCAATCTAAACAGCAGAAAATAGAGTTCGAAAAGAATGAAGACAACACATTTGTATTTTGTTAAATTTTAGAGAAATTAATATTAAGTACTCTTTTGTGAGATATTAACAGGAATAGAACAAATTGCAGATTAAATATCATTTTCGGTGCAATAACTGATCGATTGTTATAAAATTTTCATTAAATCTAGAGTAAGCATTTAATCATTTATTGATATTCAAATATATGCAACAAATATCGCGACTATCTTGTTTAAATCGTATGTGTGTCGACATCTTTTGGTTGCTCTAACGTGTAATGCCAAGGTTGAAGCGTCATAAAGATTACAGCGTAGGTAAAAATTTGTTTGCATGCATATGAAACAGAATAAAATTGTTTTGGGCTAATATCTACAAAAAATTTATGTAAATCGTCTAAATTAATTGTTACATAATTTAATACCTTCTTGCAAATAGAAAACATTGAAAAAAATCTTGAGTAGACCATGGGACTATTTTGACATGAAAATAGTCATCATGTGTTGCTCACAAAAACGCGGATGTTTTTTCAAGGTACTGTGATGAAGTTTTAATCAGAAGGAGGCGTGTCCTTGATTTATACTCTGCTTAGAAATTTACGGAAAATCGAAGTTTTCCTTGCCTTTACAGGAAATAAAAGGTAATAACTAGACGATTAAGTGTAGCTAAAACGTGATAGTACTGACTAGTTCCAGTGTTATATAATTTTTATAGTGAAATCAGAAACGAAATATGGCTCGCAGCTAAACTTACAATACACTGCCATGGGCAGCTTAGCCATTGGTTTGGGCATTACGTAGATTTACTCCCTAATATTATGTGCAATTAAATTCAGCGTTATTAACCACGATGTAGTCTTTAAATTTCAGTAATTTGAAAATTTTATGTCTCCCTATCTCCCTTCACAAGTTTCGGCTGCTAATTCAAAATTGCAATTTAAAGAATTCAAATAAGCATTGGGCAACAAGCAAAATATTAAATATTATGGTATAGATTGATTTAGTTTCAGCACAGTTTCCGAATTTTTCTTCTAGTACGTTGGCATGCCAAAACTTAGTAGGTTAGTTTAAATTTCTGCAAACGATTGTGCATGTATATCTGAGTTAATGAATGTGTGCATGTTGGTGATTGGTGCATATAGGGAGTTTCTGGTTTCTTGTATTTTAATAGTAATTTCGTAGGTTCTCATGTCCATAAATGTATTTCATCGTCATGTACATAATCATAATGTTTCTTCGATTTGAATGTAAGTGTAGCCGGGTATATGTTCCCTTCAGGAACTGATACTAGCAGGCGAAACTGGGAAATAATGCACCTGTCATAAGTTAAATAATATATTAGTTTGTTATACATAAAGGTATACAAAAATAAGCATATTGCAAATAGGTGTACTCCAGTATATATCTGTAGCTCACGGAGGGACCCTAGGAAGTCCACGAGCTAGTTACAATTTAAAAAGAAAATGAAAAATAATTAGCTAATTTCTTATATGTAGTTGTAGATGAAACTCCTTATAGACACCAATTACTATTTGTCTTAGGTTAAATGGTTATAACTTGCATGGATATGTGTTAGTTGCATGTACAGTGTATGTAATCTTGTGATTTAAATATAGATCAAAGTACCTATTAACTAACTGCAAACAATGAAACTGTGCTTAATATTTATTACGAACGCTACTGAAAATGTATACAAAAGCTATACTTAAAAAGAAAATCCAAGGAAGTTTTGAGAAAACATTGGAATCTATGTTAAGATTTTTTTTTGTTGCGTGGACATATGATGTCCTATGTAAGCATATGTTAACTGATATCACAACGATCTACGACTATTAAAATTATCCTACTTTGAACGCAGCATTATTATTATTGTTGTTTACTATAGGGTATACGAAGTTAGATCATAATATTAAAATACAGTAAACTTTATATTTAGGTCTTACGATGCTACAATGAACGGGTATAGATTAAATTAGTGTAAATGGATTGAAGTCTCCATGGGATGGGGGAATGCTGTTCTTGACAAGAACCTGGAAGCACTTATTTCCGTATTGTGTTCCTATAAAAGAATCAAGTGAAAATTCCGTTGCGTGACACTTCTTTATAGTTTCTCACGTTGAATTATTAAGTGATTCAGTGTTGTTGCCGTGTTCGTTAGCTACTTATTTCCTTTGTTCCCCAGTCTTATGGACTACTACGCTTCTTCATTGTGTGACAAATATGCATATGTGACTTACACGTAGAGAATCAGCATAAACGGAAAGCTGATACATGGTTGGCGCCCATGCGTATTTTCTCAGCCATGAGTAGATTTCGGCTATACAACTACTCATTCGAAATTCGAAATTAGTCCGAAATTTTAAATTATTTCGATATTACCATTTTGTGACAATGATAATTTATCTTGATAACTAGTACATACATCTTGAGCCCACATTGGGAAAAGGGTAGTGGTCCAGGGAAGAATATTTCTTCTACCTTCGTCGAAGGAACTTATATGTAAGAGCCATAGCAACAAATGCATTTCTGGGTATTTCTTTTGCAATGGGTTACAATGGCGACTCAGTCACAGGATTTCTTTAGTTTAATGAATCTTCTGATTGTTGTTTCATTTGCCTAACTTTAAAAGAAAAGAAAAAAAATGTTACATATAATTTGTTTACTTTCTTTTCTTGCATTTGATTATTTACCGTTTATTTTCTTTTATGATGTCTTGGTACAGTACTTCGTCTATCACATGGAGACAATAATTTGATTACTGAAATAATGGAGAAGGGAGACTTAATAATTTAATGGCTACATAAGTAAACATCATACTGTTTTATGTGAATAGTTGTAGGGGAGAAGTCTGCGTGTCTGGCTGATGGCTGGCTGTACATGGTAGTGTATGTATGAGTCAGTGGTTAAAAAAATCGAATATGCTGGTTAACTTTATGAAAGAAAGTGGACGTGAAGCTGAGATTCACGCATGTTGTGAAGTGAAATGTGACGAACAGCATGCCGAGTCAGTGAACTGTGGTTCCTGCTCTCGATGGTATCATGTGAGCTGTTTGAATCTAACTCGCACACAAATAAGAGTATTAAGACAGGATACACAGCCATGGAGCTGTCCTGATTGCAAACACAAGTTCAATGGCGGTGACAGTTTGGAAAATAGTGAGAATAGGGGTGCAGCGAATTTTCAGTTTGGTGCTGCAAGTAGTAATAATATTGGTAGTTCACCTTTGGTAACCCTTGATACTACAAGAAAAGGTGACAGTGTTGACTCGACTGCCACCACATCTGCGGCAACAGGTATGGGGAGTGCAATGGTAACTGTGCCTGTTGCTGAAGGAGAGTTATCAACGGGGAATGAGACACTCATAAAGCTAATGGCTGATATGATGGCCAAACAGCAAGAAGCGTGGGAAAGATTTTCGAATACTGTTAGTTGTCACCTAGAGTGTAAATTAGAAGAAAAACTTAAAGAAAATTCAGATAATTTAGAACATAAGTTAAACGCTAAGTTTTCCGAACAATTAGAAGAAAAGCTTAAAGAAAATTCAGATAATATAGAATCTAAATTAAACGTTAAGTTTACTGAACAGGACAGGAAGTTAGAAGGAAAATTAGGACAGTTAGAAAAAAATATTCGGCAAGATGTAGAAACGTTGAAAAATGATTTCTCAATCAGATTGCAAAAACAATGTGACAAGGTAGAAAAGATTGAAAGTTACGTTATAGTTAATATTAATGAATTGCAAGACAAGTTGAAATCAGATATTAACATTTTGTCTGAAAAATTGGTTAGTGTAGATCAGAGATGTGAACATGGGCTAGGTGAGGTTAACGAAAGAGTAGATAACCTTGACGATAAATTTGCTAAGGACATTGCTAAGATAAATGAGGGAATGGAAAATTTATCTGTTGATGTAGACACGGTTAAGATTTATGTAAACGGAAAGACCAGTAAAGTAATGGATCAGTTGGAAGGTGAAATTCGGAAACTGAAGGAAACTGACACAGATTTAGAAAGAAAACTCCAAGATATTACACAGAAGTGCGATTCTCTCAGTGTGAGATTAGACAAACAGGGAGATGTAGTTTCGAAGAACACTGAAGAATTCGCACAAAAGCTTACTGGTGTGCAGGAAATATGCAATACCGAGGCAAGAAATATTGCCTACATACGGGAAAACGTAAATCAAATGCATGCTGTTGTTGAAGGATTGACGCAAGCAATTTCTTGCGAAAATACTCCAACCACAAGTGCAATTGATCAGAGTGTAACTACGAACTGGGATGATTCCGATCGAGGTAATGATTCGGAAACAAGTAGTAAAGCCCATACCCACTCTCACCATAGTAACAGGCGTACAAATGAGGGTGTTAGGCACTCAACCCCAGTCAGTCGGCGGAAAAGATTGAGATTTTCGGATGAAGAGAAGGGCAATAGAGTACACCACGGGAGAAAGAGACTTAAGTTTGGCCGCAATGAGACAAGTGCAAATGGCAGTAGTACGGTTACCGCGACTTCGAGTAGCTCGTGCAGTGAGGAGTCTGATACCTCACACCAAGATAGGAAGTGGCATGGGAAAAAGTCAGTCTCGTTCGATCATAGAAAGCATCGTCGGGGTTCGTACTTCTGCGATCTGCGTGATTTTCCCCGTTTCAGTGGCGTTCTGTCCCAGGGGACAGCACGGATATTTCTGGAGGACCTAACTGAGACAATGGAGTTATATGATCTAAACGAGCGAGATAGGCTTTATATAGCAAGACGGTGTCTCGATGGATCCGCTAGATCGTGGTACCGTAACATTTCACATAAGGTTAAAACTTTCAATGAATTTGTTCGTCGTTTCAGGCGCTAATACATATCCTCTCATCTTGAAGAAGTTCAGAAAAGAGCATTGTATGGTTTGAAATACGATAAAGCGAGATTTCCGTGTCTGGTAGACTTTGCCTGGTTTGTTACCGAAAAATACCATTCCACAGTTTCTAACCCATGTGAGCAGGAGCTTGTGGATCTTATAATGGAATGTCTACCAGCGGAGGAAAGCCGCATACTTAAACTAGGACCCATCACTACCGTCAGGGATCTCACGCTGAGACTCGCCAAGGTTGATTGCAAGCCTGGTGATCGGCTAGAAACATCTAGCAATCGAAATGGTAGTAATAGAAAACTCGCTATCCGTCAGGCAAAAGCTGAGCAATTTACGCAGGGTAAAACTAACAATGTAGTTCCACCGAATTCTTTTAAGGGTAGGGACAATCAGGAGGAACGAAAATATGAAGAGACTAAAACTACGCGAAATAATAGTAGCGTAAATAGCACTAAAAATAGTAGCGATACTTATAGGGGAAATAACCGTAAATACTTTAATAGCCGCAATGGTAACAATAATGGTAATAAGAGATTTAATAATAACCGAAATGGAAATATATTTAGGCAAAATTCCATTGTGGCAAATAACCAAAATTTTAATTCGGCTAAGAATAGTGCAAATAACAATGATTTTAGGATGCCTATGCCCCTGTATAATGGGTTACCTATTCCTCCTATGTACCCGAGATTCGGTATGCCTTTACCGTATTTCAGCTACGGTTATCCTGGTATGCCTCCATGGCATAATCAAACCAGCCAGAGTTATTCTTCCTCTACTAACACATCACCTGTGGTAGCTAGTTCTACTGGTCCTAGTCAGGGTTCTGCTAGCACAGAAGGAAATCACAGCAAGGGTTCGGAAAACTCGCGGTGCAGTCGTCCGTAAGTGGGGATGTTGACGATTGCACCGGTGAACCTCTCTCCCCACAACAAGAAATAGATGAAAACGATTCGGAAACAGTAGTTAAAGAATTTATTTTGGTCAACTCTAATTTGGAATACCCTTTGAAATTCCGTAAATATTTCGTGCTAAAAGAGGATCCCGAATACGAAGATAGAAATTTTGAATCCTATCCCTCACCATCAGTTGTTTGTGAGGTGGGTGGAATTCCTATTCGTGTAATCTTGGACACGGGAGCAGAAATTTCTTTGCTAAATTATAACGTTTGGAAGCGAATACAAGACTATCATCCCTCGGCAAAATTGAAGCCCGTTCCTAATTTGAGTCTAAGTGCTTTTGCAGGTCAAGATAGATTTGTCATTAAGGGAATGCAAACACTGACAATTAATATACAGGGAAACCTATTTGGTGTCCCAGTATTCGTAATTAAAGATATGAAATCAGATTTTCTTTTAGGTTCACCTTTTTTCGCTAAATTTGGAGTTCACCTTGATGGTGAAAATCGAAAACTCTATTTGAGGAATAATTACGGTGACAAGGTTTCCCTAGATATTAATTATCCAAGTGTTTTGTTAATTCAAATCAAAGATGAAGTTTCCGGTGGATATCAAAAATCAATAGATCTGGAGACAAGTGATTATAATCCTATCTCCGAAGAAGAGATTAGAAATTATATTGAAGACAGGAACGATTTAGATAGTAATATTAGTGATCAACTGTTGAAACTCCTGTTAAAGTACCGGCATCTCTTTTGTGAATATCCTCGTGAAATAAAGTGTGAACCATATAAGATCCAACTTACTGATAATAATCCGGTAGTAGGGAAATTATATCCCATCCCTCAATCGATGCAGGCTGAATTTGAAAAAGAAATTGACAAGTGGATCAAACTAGGAATTGCAAGAGAACAACCAAGCCCTTATAGAAATCCAATCCATTGTGTTAGAAAAGCTTCGGGAGGGGTACGTCCAGTAATCGACCTACGGTTGTTGAATCAAAAGGTCATTACTCCCCGTATTCAAGTAGAGCCTATAAATGAAATCTTAACCCGCATATCCCATAGTAAAGTATTTTCTTCAGTTGATGCAACTATGGGATATTACGGTGTAAAGTTGCATGAAGATTCAGTATCATGCACAAGTTTTGTTTATTTAGGACGCCAATATGTGCTATTAAAACTAACGATGGGATTAAAATCATCTCCGGCAGTATTTCAGAATGTTATGAATTCATATTTTGGGTTCAAGACTAGGAATTTCGTAATAGTATACCTGGATGATCTTATGTGTTTTAGTAACTCAGTCGAGGACCATTTTCAGCATTTAGAAACAGTCTTTAAAATATTTCAGAGTGCCAACTTTTCCTTAAATTTCAAGAAGTGCCAGTTTGTGCAATCTGAAATTTTATTTCTTGGGCATATTGTCAATGGATTAGAGATTAAAGCTAACCCCAAGCATAACCAAGCCATCCGACAATTCCCAATTCCAACAACTAAGGAGAGACTTCGTTCCTTCTTAGGAATTTTAGCGTGGAGGAAAAAGTTCTTCCCTCACTTCTCCAGCCTGACAGGTCCTCTTTATGACCTCCTGAAGAAGGATCGTAAATTCAAAATGGAACATCAACACATTGAGCTTTTCAATCAATTGAAAGAAATGCTCAGTAGTCCACCGGCATTAAGCCAGCCGGACTTCAACAAAGAGTTCCATATCTTTTCAGACGCTGCTATGTCGGTTGGGGCTATAGCAGGATATTTAGCACAGTACGGGGATACTCCGGAAGAGATCCGTGTGATAGGATATGCCAGTAGGCGTCTAAAACCCTACGAATTTTCGTACTCCATTTTCCAAATGGAGTTATTGGCAGTAGTTTATTTGTGTGAATATTTTGACTACTACATCTTAGGGCGAAAAATAGTTGTTCACTGTGATAATAACGCTGTTACCTATGCGTTCAAGTTACAGAATTTGGATCCGAGGACAACAAGATTGCTATTGAAGCTGCAAAGGTTTGACATAACCTTTGTCCACATTAAAGGAATTGACAATAGTATTGCCGATATATTAAGTCGCAATGTTCCTAATGATACCAGTGACGCTGGTGAAAAATGTATTTATTTTGTAACCAGTGCAGATGATTTCCCGTTAGATAAAGAAGAAACACTGAGAGAGCAAGGTAATGATGAACTCTGCAATCAGCTAAAACAGAAATTAGCGAATAATGCAGGTAATAATATTAAAGTAGTTGATGACATTCTATTCGTCCGGAACTCTCAGGATGAACGTTGGGTTTTTGTGTTGCCGCAAACTTTGGTACAAAAGTTTGTAACTATCATACACAATAAAGGGCATTTCGGGGTTGACAAATGTGTGAAATTTGCCAAACAATTATTTTATTGGAAGAACCAGAGAAAAAGCTTCAAAGATTTTATAAGCGATTGTGAAATTTGTGCAAAGACAAAATATTCAAATCGGATTGTAAGACGGGAAACCTATAAAATAGAAGCTGACAGGCCACACCAAAAGATTTGTGTGGATATTGTGGGTAAGCTGCCATGCAGCTATGGATTTTATTTCATTTTGTCAGTAATAGACGTATATAGTCGATTTGTATGTTACTTCCCGCTTCGAACATCAGCTACGAAAGAAATAATTCGCGTACTGGAAAAGAATTATTTTTATACGTTCCCGTACCCGAAATTTATACTCTCGGACCAAGGTCCCCAATTTTTGTCTAGTCTCTGGCGTAAATACTGTGAGGCACATAAAATAATACACGTCACTACAACGCCCTACAACCCAAAAGCTAATGGGATATTGGAGAGAACTCACCGAGAATTGAATAGAATTATAAGGTTATGTTGCAATAACAACCACGCTAAATGGAAAGATGTAGTGAAACCAACCCAAGACCTTTTAAATTATAGTTACCATAGTGCACTTGGGCAAACGCCTGCAGAGCTTTTCATCTCTTATTCCGCTGCAGAGCAACACAAAGATAACTTCCCGTGGCCAGATGAACTAAGAGATATTAAGAATGACAAACGTTATATCGAGGTTGTCCCCAAATTAGGAAACAGAAATAACAGAAAGGCACATGGCAAGTCCTCCTCAGAGATTATTTTGGAACGTGGAAATCTAGTTATGGTAAAAACACATCCATTGTCGGACGCTTCCAAACGCTTAACGCACAAGTATATGTTGACATACCTCGGTCCGTATATTATCACAAAGATTAATAAAAATAACGTAGAATTAAAAGACTTAATAGGAAGAGAGGTTCGAGCACAAAATTTCTCAAATATTAAACTGTTCAATTGCAGTGAAAAGAAAAGAAAGGCTCTTTTAAAAGATTATCCGAAAGAGGAAGAATAACAAATGTGTTAAATTTTGGTTCCTTTCTTGCATTGTTTCGTTGCTTTTCCTTGCAATTTGAGAAACTTTTGTTAAACTCCATTCAACAATACTTATCGTCTTCAGTTATTTAATTTAAAAAAAATATATAGAGAGAGTGAGATACAAATAACTTTCTGGACTATATTACTGTCTCTAACAGTGTATACGGTTTTTAATAGTTGCTGTTCATTTTGCTTCATAATAGGATAAGTGATTATTTCATTCTTACCAATTTTCCATTACTCGTGTAATCATTATTAATTAATAAGTAAAGTTAGATTATTAAGTTCCTAACTTCCGTGGGTATTCTTAGGAATTTCACGTGAGCCTGCAGTTGATAGGATCCTGCAGTGGCTCTAAATAGTTTAATGAGCATGGTTGCTCAAGCTATTTTGATTTTTTTGTTATTATATTCAGTCTTCATATATGTGTGTATTCATCATTCATAAAACATAACCACTGTTGTGCTATCCGCTGCTATAATGAAAAAATGAATAAGTAGCAAATTCCATTAGAAAAATGATTAAAAAAAATAAATTATAAAGGTTGATCAAAGAGCAAGGGAAGATCATGTTCAAGCGAGGGAACTTAAAATCTGTTATAAAGCATAAAAAGGCCAAATAAAAAAATATTCTCTCGAAATATTTTTTTTCCAGCTGGGGGGAAATTGAAACAGTAATTTCAAATTACGGTTTCAAATGTATTTAACTGGAGCGTTTATTCTATACTTGTACCAGTCTGTGTGTAAACGGTACGTTTCAAAATTAGATTATGCCATTGAGGTAACCATTGTAATTAGTATTCTCAGTTGTGGTTATGTAATTCTATAATGCGTTTAATATATATTTAGGCCAATAATAACTAAATTACCATACTCTACATGGAGCTGCACATTAGAATTATTATGAAAGAGTATATTTAGAATCTAAAAATGACAGGGGGCATATTAATGACAGTAATTCACAATAAATTCATAAATAAGCATAGGATGAATAATATTCACGGGGCTGCAATCTAAACAGCAGAAAATAGAGTTCGAAAAGAATGAAGACAACACATTTGTATTTTGTTAAATTTTAGAGAAATTAATATTAAGTACTCTTTTGTGAGATATTAACAGGAATAGAACAAATTGCAGAATTAATATCATTTTCGGTGCAATAACTGATCGATTGTTATAAAATTTTCATTAAATCTAGAGTAAGCATTTAATCATTTATTGATATTCAAATATATGCAACAAATATCGCGACTATCTTGTTTAAATCGTATGTGTGTCGACATCTTTTGGTTGCTCTAACGTGTAATGCCAAGGTTGAAGCGTCATAAAGATTACAGCGTAGGTAAAAATTTGTTTGCATGCATATGAAACAGAATAAAATTGTTTTGGGCTAATATCTACAAAAAAATTTATGTAAATCGTCTAAATTAATTGTTACATAATTTAATACCTTCTTGCAAATAGAAAACATTGAAAAAATCTTGAGTAGACCATGGGACTATTTTGACATGAAAATAGTCATCATGTGTTGCTCACAAAAACGCGGATGTTTTTTCAAGGTACTGTGATGAAGTTTTAATCAGAAGGAGGCGTGTCCTTGATTTATACTCTGCTTAGAAATTTACGGAAAATCGAAGTTTTCCTTGCCTTTACAGGAAATAAAAGGTAATAACTAGACGATTAAGTGTAGCTAAAACGTGATAGTACTGACTAGTTCCAGTGTTATATAATTTTTATAGTGAAATCAGAAACGAAATATGGCTCGCAGCTAAACTTACAATACACTGCCATGGGCAGCTTAGCCATTGGTTTGGGCATTACGTAGATTTACTCCCTAATATTATGTGCAATTAAATTCAGCGTTATTAACCACGATGTAGTCTTTAAATTTCAGTAATTTGAAAATTTTATGTCTCCCTATCTCCCTTCACAAGTTTCGGCTGCTAATTCAAAATTGCAATTTAAAGAATTCAAATAAGCATTGGGCAACAAGCAAAATATTAAATATTATGGTATAGATTGATTTAGTTTCAGCACAGTTTCCGAATTTTTCTTCTAGTACGTTGGCATGCCAAAACTTAGTAGGTTAGTTTAAATTTCTGCAAACGATTGTGCATGTATATCTGAGTTAATGAATGTGTGCATGTTGGTGATTGGTGCATATAGGGAGTTTCTGGTTTCTTGTATTTTAATAGTAATTTCGTAGGTTCTCATGTCCATAAATGTATTTCATCGTCATGTACATAATCATAATGTTTCTTCGATTTGAATGTAAGTGTAGCCGGGTATATGTTCCCTTCAGGAACTGATACTAGCAGGCGAAACTGGGAAATAATGCACCTGTCATAAGTTAAATAATATATTAGTTTGTTATACATAAAGGTATACAAAAATAAGCATATTGCAAATAGGTGTACTCCAGTATATATCTGTAGCTCACGGAGGGACCCTAGGAAGTCCACGAGCTAGTTACAATTTAAAAAGAAAATGAAAAATAATTAGCTAATTTCTTATATGTAGTTGTAGATGAAACTCCTTATAGACACCAATTACTATTTGTCTTAGGTTAAATGGTTATAACTTGCATGGATATGTGTTAGTTGCATGTACAGTGTATGTAATCTTGTGATTTAAATATAGATCAAAGTACCTATTAACTAACTGCAAACAATGAAACTGTGCTTAATATTTATTACGAACGCTACTGAAAATGTATACAAAAGCTATACTTAAAAAGAAAATCCAAGGAAGTTTTGAGAAAACATTGGAATCTATGTTAAGATTTTTTTTGTTGCGTGGACATATGATGTCCTATGTAAGCATATGTTAACTGATATCACAACGATCTACGACTATTAAAATTATCCTACTTTGAACGCAGCATTATTATTATTGTTGTTTACTATAGGGTATACGAAGTTAGATCATAATATTAAAATACAGTAAACTTTATATTTAGGTCTTACGATGCTACAATGAACGGGTATAGATTAAATTAGTGTAAATGGATTGAAGTCTCCATGGGATGGGGGAATGCTGTTCTTGACAAGAACCTGGAAGTACTTATTTCCGTATTGTGTTCCTATAAAAGAATCAAGTGAAAATTCCGTTGCGTGACACTTCTTTATAGTTTCTCACGTTGAATTATTAAGTGATTCAGTGTTGTTGCCGTGTTCGTTAGCTACTTATTTCCTTTCTTCCCCAGTCTTATGGACTACTACGCTTCTTCATTGTGTGACAAATATGCATATGTGACTTACACGTAGAGAATCAGCATAAACGGAAAGCTGATACATGGTTGGCGCCCATGCGTATTTTCTCAGCCATGAGTAGATTTCGGCTATACAACTACTCATTCGAAATTCTAAATTAGTCCGAAATTTTAAATTATTTCGATATTACCATTTTGTGACAATGATAATTTATCTTGATAACTAGTACATACATCTTGAGCCCACATTGGGAAAAGGGTAGTGGTCCAGGGAATAATATTTCTTCTACCTTCGTCGAAGGAACTTATATGTAAGAGCCATAGCAACAAATGCATTTCTGGGTATTTCTTTTGCAATGGGTTACACATTGTTACAATTGCAAATATCAAAATCCAACCGTGTTACCTCATTTTATGTCTACAATATCTGTGCACAATTTTATTCACTTCGGTTCACTTCCTCTGGCCTTTCGGACCTCAACACTCAAAATTTTGGATGGGGGTTTTGGCCCCTAAAACCGTTTTTCCGCAGAAAATACGTTTTTATGTATTCGTTTATTTCTTGCGTATTGTCCCTAAAGAATGTGTCGTTCCAATGTTTCATGTTCTTCAATTTCTTCTGACATACTGTTATTAGCACTTTCCTCGCTTCACCGAAGCAAAAATGATTCTTTGAATGTCATTGAAGGTGTTCAAGATCTGGTTGTCTCATTCAAATCTCAACCAAAAAAGATAACTCATTATTTGTTTTCGGAATGTAATAAGCTAACAATGATTTACCTTATTGTTCCTATGACTTCAGTGACACCAGAAAGATTACTTTCCATTCTATGATGAATGAAATCTTATCTTCGGAGTACCATGTCCCCATATAGATTAACTACTTGATGATTCTTCATTCCTACAAAGATCTTCTCGAAGAAATTATGAAATAACTCAGTACCATTGACAAGTAGCTAATATTAGTTGATGTGATTTTGAGTTTAACGTCCTTTCAGCAGCGAGGCTATATGAGACGGGACTTACTGATTAATCGTGAAATCCGAACCACTTGAGCTCTCGCCGGTGTCTCTCACGCCAAAGGCGCGTATGCTAACCACTTAGTCACGAAGCTCGGAGCTCATATTAGTAAAGAGGAAAGCACATTATGGGAATTTCAGTGCAAAGAACTACGTACGACGACTGTTAAATGAATATTTGTTATCTTGAATATAATGTGACAATCGTCAATCTTATTTGATGCCATTTATTAAAAATAACATTATCATTTCTGTAACTCACTACAGTATACAAGTTAAAATTCACACAGTGTGCAAAAGAGGGGAAGGGATTACAACGTATAGTCACGAAAGAAGTAAGTCAGGCGGGCAAGAGGGGAAAATATTCCCAACCCTGTTCACGTGAGTTAACTTCTCTGAGAGACTTGCTGCTTTCACGTGATGTCTGTAAGCCGCTATCCCAAAACAAATCCAATATCTGCTGAAAAACAATGTTCTTTTCGATACGAAGTTTAGTGCTTTTAGACAGAGAAGGAAAACAAAACAAATAATTCATTCATAGTAGTTTACAAGTGCCAGATTACCTATTATAATTAATTTAGATGTCTAAATACTCATGATCTACTCACAGGTAATTGAAATGTGAACAATGAAAAGTGATTTCGGAAATTCAAGATTGCATTATTGGTCTAATACTTTGAAATGAAATGAGAATTTTAACATCGCACAATTATATCCTGGAAGCTAAAGGAAACAGATAATAAGTGAACTAAACAATTAATGAAAGGAACTGACAAGGAAGGGTCACGCAGTGGCTCCGCTGAGATCCGAACGAGACAATTGTGTTTGCATTTGAAATGTTATAACTAGATGAATCCCAAAGTTATACGTGCCACCGGGAGGAATATCGTGAGTTACAACATATTTTGTAATGTAAGAACTACAAAAAAATTACATGGCAGAATAGTTTGAACCGAGTCATTTGTTCGGAAACGGTTGGGTAAGTGGAAAACTCGACCAACACGTATCCCATCATTTTCAACGACAAACTTTTTGGGGTAAAACACTTTGTCCCAGGGTCCCCCGCAGGGTCCCAGACGGGGTCCAACTCAAAATTTTCAAATGGCAAGGGGGGTTAAGTGGCACATCATTTGAAAGCTGTTATAAAATGAAAGAAAATGCAGCAAGTCTCGACTCTCTACAACAATCCTGTGCAAAATGACGGAGGGTCAAAATGTAAACAAAAACTTAATTGAAAAGTCCATGGTCACCCCTATAAATCGGAAATGGTGAGACTTGAAAATAGGAAGGGAGTCTGGCATTATGTTCAAAGTACAACAATTTAAGTGAAAACGTCTTGTCCCAGGGTACCCACAGGGTCCCAGGTGGGGTCCAACTAAAAAGTTTCAAATGGCAAGAGAGGTTAAGAAGCTATTCGTTTGCAAGATCTTGTTAAGTTAAAGTAGATGGAACAAGTCTTGACTTTCTACGACAACCCTGTCCAAAATTGTGGCGGGTCAAAATGTAAATAAAAGCTTAACTGAAAAACTATGGCCACCTTGAATCCAAGATGGCCGCTTAAAACCTATGCCATTCATAACAGTACCAATGTCTATTTTTCTCTATTATGTATTTAGAAATACTAGGAAGACTAAAGAACAATTGAATTCCGATTCACTTCAACTATTATTTCATTCGGTAATAACACATATATGGTTTCTTCTTAATGCACGTTCGTCAGGGTTCTCTCGGCATTATTTACTTGAATATAACGAATATGAGAAGAACACACAACTATGGCTTCCTACTCATAGTAAAAAAAAAGTTGAATACCTTCGGGTATTTTTCTAATTTTGTCATACGTAGTTCATACAGAAAGAACTTGCTGCACCAGTAAGTTGGGGGCTCTATTGTAACGTATTCGTGATGGTTGCATTTGTATGTCATTCGTTGGTTTGATCTCAATACTTTAAACAATACCAAATAAAAAAAATCATTTGCAAGATTGGAAAGTAGTACCAAACATATGTAAGTCATTTCAGTACATCGAACTGCGTCAAACGTTGTTGGCTTGGTCACAGTATTCCAAGAAATAACATGTTTATATACAAACTCATTTTTCAAACTGGCAGTCATATTGGATTACAGATTATACTCTTTGATATTTTGGGGACTATTAACCATAAACGTTCACTTCTCCAACACTAGTGGTGTGAGCTGGATATGCGTTCGATAAATAGTGCGGCATTTTGAACTCAAGATGTCGCGTTTTTGTACATTTTGCATATTTTAGTCACTTACTTACATTAATGCCAAATTTGTTTTCCTAGCTTCGGCGGTTTGGTATGCTTATCCTTTCGATATAGGTTTTAAGCGGCCATCTTGGATTGTTTTCCAATTTGTTTACATTTTGAACCACCGCAATTTTGGACAGGGTTGTCGTAGAAAGTCGAGACGTGCTCCATCTTCTTTCACTTAACAAGAGCTTTCAAACGATGTCCTACCTCTCTTGCCATTTGAAATTTTTTAGTTGGACTCCACCTGGGACCATGTGGGGACCCTGGGAGAAGACGTTTTCAATTAAATCGTTATACTTTGAAAATAATACCACACATCCTTTTCTGTTTTCACATTTGTCTCACCATTTCCGATTTATAGGGGTGACCATGGACTTTTCAATTAAGTTTTTGTTTACACTTTGACCCGTCGCCATTTTGCACAAGGTTGTTGTAGAGAGTCGGGACCTGCTGCATTTTCTTTAATTTTACAACAGCTTTCAAATGATATGCCACTTAACCCCCCTTGCCATTTGAAAATTTTGAGTTGGACCCCGTCTGGGACCCTGCGAGGGACCCTGGGACAAAGTTTTTTACCCCAAAAAGTTTATCGTTGAAAATGATGGGATACGTGTTGGTCGAGTTTTCCACTTACCCAACCGTTTCCGAACAAATGACTCGGTTCAAACTATTCTGCCATGTAATTTTTTTTTAGTTCTTACATTACAAAATATGTTGTAACTCACGATATTCCTCCCGGTGGCACGTATAACTTTGGGATTCATCTAGTTATAGCATTTCAAATGCAAACACAATTGTCTCGTTCGGATCTCAGCGGAGCCACTGCGTGACCCTTCCTTTGAGGAATGAAGTGGAAGGCAATAAAGAACTCTTAGAAACAAATTGACACAAAGCTGTTCAACATAAACTTACATAGTACAGGCTGGAATCGAGCCTATTACCTTGACACTAAAAGTGAGTGTTCTATCATTGAGCCACCATACTCTCATTGTTACGGAAAGGCGCTCCCGGTTCCGACGTCGATTGGTTGGGTGGTGGATTGATTTGGAGTTTACTATTCTATTCAGAGCGAGGCAATTGAAGATGTGGACCTATATCTTAACGTGGAATCTGAACCAGATAATCTCCCACCAGAAATCGATGCCGGGTCTCCCGTGCCGAAAATAAGCACTCTAACTATTACGAGGAAATTCCCCACGGTCCAGTGGTGCTATTCAGCCGGATCGCTAGAACCGGTTGTTAAAATATTTTCCGTCCGCAGAACCGTTTGTTAAACCCAGACAACAGTAAATGTTACACAGTTACACCCAGAAACAGTACATTTTTCTTTAACTATCTTTGTTTTTAGAACCTCTTACAGCTACAGGGTTAAACATATTATCTCTCAGAACAAGGTATAAGCGTTTATTTCTTAATCTCAAATGCTCAGATATCAAGAATGAAAACTGCGATTACATTAGTATAGTTGTGAGGGTTATTTATATTCAAAACGTATACATACCGGTACCATTATCAACAACGACGTAAACTTCGTGATTTTTGCTACTGTTCTTCACGAAGGGGGTCTCTCTCGTCTCGTGAAGTATCATGGAAATTAAATTTCGTTTTCAAAAAGGTTTAATGATTTCTATTGGATGATGTCGTCTTGTGTCTTTTCCTCAGAAACATTACTTTGTGGCACAATAACACACACATCAGTAAATAGCATGTGTATCAGTTTTCAGTATTATAGCGTGTCGTTTACTCGTCATACATTGCAATCAGAAGATCTTATAGTTGTAGCATCTCTACTATCGTATAAGTTGTGTTTTAAATATCCTAATCATCTATTGTGTAATTGCTGCTCGTGAAATTTTCACCAATATTGTTTAACGCGTTTAACTTAACAGGTTTCATTATTTCTCTTTGTTAAGGGGGAAGTTTGGATCACAAATTCTTTATAAATGAGATTAAGAGATTAAGAAAGAATCGTCCTTAGTTTTGAAGGAAGTAGTAAAACAAAACCCTTAGGTAACAGGAAAGAAACCCTTAGGTAACAGGAATAAGAAAGACTTTGAAGTTGAATATTATGCTGCCCACACCAAACGAAAAATTTTATTTTCAGATGGACAATGATCCAGACATCTTCATCTTCCATTAAATAATCAAGAATCAGATCTCATGTAAAACGCTCCAAGAAGACTGTTGATTGAAAATGCTGAGAAATAAGAGGTTTCAGTCATTATGTGTATGGGGACAGTTGGTTGTAAAGGTGTAACAGCTTTTTCAGTTCATCCATTCTGAGTGAGGATTTTCTTCGGTTTTCCTCATTCATACCAGGCAAATGCCGGTATGGCACCTAACATACAGGTCCCAGTTCACCTCCTTCCTTTTCCATTCCTGTCTTCCCTAGTCACAAATTGATTCCATACCTCCTCGAATGAATGCGGTGATAGATAATAATGGTTCGTGGACACACTATTAGGTTTAAAATTATAAGATTTTTATGTTTATTGAAGACTGTTTTGTTCAAGACTAATATTAGTTTGAAGTATTCACGAGGAAAAGGGAAAAAATAGTTCTAAGCATTTGGAATTGCAAAGACAGACTGAAATATTTTATCTTGTTCTTTTTGTTTAATAAGTGAAATTATATTTTGGTCTTTTTTGGTTGGAATTAACAATTCTTTTTATTCCATCATTTTTCTATTGGAGTTAGGAAAACAATTTTGAAACACACAAGGTCAAGGCGAAATTAAGTATAATATCTTATTTTGTTATTTGTGTGAAATATATTTTTTTCTTTCTTTCTTTCTATATACCAGGGGTAAAAGTGTATCTGAAAAGGTAGGGGGAGGCATGAGTCACGCCGCTCCCCGTGCCTATGTTTGCCATTGTAAATTTTTAGAAAGTGGTAGGATGCCACACATATTTTCTGGAAGTGAAGGGGCGACGTCCCCCGACGTTCCCCCTCAGTTTTACCCATACTATATATGAGAATTAACTTTACCTTTATTCTTATTATGGAAATAACAAAATGGATTTTCAGAACAGTTTTGGTTTTCAAACACTTAATGCCAAGAAGCAAGCATATCGCCATGAAATAAGCATATCGTTTCATTTATTTCTTTCTTGGACTCTTCTATCTATCTAGTCGATCGCCCGAAGGCAAAACATCGCACAGCAAACAAGCTGATTCGACACGTGCCAACGACAGAATGAAAGTCTTGATTTTAGTACTGAAGCTGCCTTCGAAGCAAAATGCCTGCAGGCGTGGCTCTGTGCCTTGTAACAGTGTGTTAAAAAAAGAAAAAAGCAGACACCTTCGTAAAAGAACTGATAAGACATTTTTTTATTATACAGAAGGTTGTTGTTTGAAGCCTCTTTATTCCTTATAAAAACAATATATCCAGATTCACGGAAGCCCACAGGATAGAAAGTTGAAAAAATATCTTTATGATTCAGATTTATTATTATTATTATTATTATTATTATTATTATTATTATTATTATTATTATTATTACTAGTATTAGCAGTAGTAGTAGTATCACATAATATTTTTTCGTTAGTCCTCACAGCAATTAATAGTTAGCAGCAGAGGTAAAAGTGCTTGGGAACGCGGGGGGACGCCGTCCCCCATCTCCAAAACATGTGTATGGCGTCCCCCCAGTTCCTAAGAAATTACAATGGGCAAAGATACGCATGGAGGGCGGCGTGACGTCATGCCGCTACCTACCGTCCCCCTACCCTTTCAGATTCATTTAATCCCTGCTTAGCAGGAAATCGATAGCAGAGTTAGTAGGACGTAGGGTGGTCGTTATTTTTTGATTTCTGAATTTCTTTGGACGAGCCCCGTAAAATGGTTCCATGTAAGCCAGGAGAAAAGTTAGCTCCAGTGAATAATATTAAATGGTGCCTCAAGCGACCTAAAGTTTTGAATACGATTACTATACATAGCACATGGGGAAAATCTGGAATAAACTCTTGTAATTTAGAAAGCTTTAAGGGAATGCGAAAATTCCCTGGATAATGTGACTAGAAAAAGAGACACACCTAATTTTGTATAGTATTGGCATGGCGGCTATCTTGAAGTCCGTCATCTTGGATTCAGATCAAATTTTTTAAATTGGTAGAGGATCATGTGATATATCGTTTTGAGGTAGCGTTTTACCAGAAACACAAATCTGGCAGTAGTGTAAAGATACCTTTAGTCGTGTAAGAATTATTACCTATGAAATGATTTCGGGAATGAAACTCTTGTTTAACCCCTCCCCCCAAATGTTATTTTAGTTCAAATGTCAGGGTTAACATTTGAATATTTCAAATTTTTTAGTATGTTTTAATGAAAAAATCAAGCTGCGGATACAACCATATTATATGTCGAGAAGGAATTTATTTAATTGGTAGTGCCAACGAACAGATTTTGGGAAGTAAATTACTATCAAACAAGCAAGTGTTGAGTGTCTTTTTCTACAACTTGAGAACGGTAAATCTGACAGTGATGGAAAGTACACGATTAGCTGTTAAAGAAACTGAGGTATTTTGGCAAAAGGCAAAGATCTCGGTAAAGGATGTCCAACGCAGAGTTGACAAACTTATTATATTGTATGAGAAATGGTGAGCATTACAGAAGAACAATGAAACGTCGAGTGAAGTGCAAAGGCAGAAAGAAGTAGTCTTCTCAAATATCATGCCTGATTTATTTGATATAGCACACACTAATGCTATAGGTATAATTGAAATTAAAAAAGATAGAGAGTTTCTTTTGTCTCAAAGACAGACGGGTCTTGCATTCTGCTAAAGCAGAAGCTCCAAAAAATCGTCTATACCTTCCTTGTAGACACCACATTTATGATTTAGTTTTAAAATGTGTATTTGGTAAGTGTTGTGTTTGGTTTGCAGCTGTACAGGACGTTCCTCTATTCAAGCGTTTCTCAGAACGAGTGGTCTAAAATAAGTTGCACTTACTTTCTTCCAGGAATTGATGATAATGATGTAAGTTCGACTGCTTACACTTTGGTTCGAAATAGACGTTATGATCCAAGAATTGATAAGAATCTTACTGATTTTGTAATTTCCGTATATAATGAGTCGAAGTTAATTAATCTATACCAAAACCCATCTCGAATTATAGCATCAATCCGGATATTGTTATCTTTTGGGTTGCAGCAAATACTGATTTCTGTACAATGCATTAATTTCAATCATCTAATTATAATAGTGCAAAATTTTGAAAATCAATCAATGGTGCAAAATAATACTAGCTTGAAACCAAACTAGTAATAACCGAAACCAAGCCAATCATATTCCAATCTGAAATATCAATGTGCATGAAGAGTGTAGTCCTAATGTAAGAAGTAATGATAGATTCAATTATTCCGGTAATAGAACCGAACCCAATTCCAGAAGAAACAGCAATGGTAATCGTACAGCATTTAATCACGCAAACAGTATATCTAATTTTTCTCGAAATTTATAACTTCATAGCTGGCAGAAATTCTCAAAATATAAACCAAAGAAATTTAGAAATTCATAATATATAGAACGGTACTCAAGATAAGAAGTACGGTAATGCCATTCAATGTAACCTAATCGAATCGTTTGCTAATGTAACCTAAGCTAAAGTTTTGGGAACAGGTCAAAACTCCCACAGCCATAACCCTCACACTCAGGAAATGCCAAAACGCCCACACAATCGGTCATAACTCCCACAAATGGACAAATCTCCCATACATAGCAACGGTCACAATCCCCATATAAATGGACAAAAACCCCACACAAATGGACAAAAAACCCACACAATCAGACAAATCTTCCACATTCTGAAATGATCCTGGTTGCATGTCTTGCCCTTGTACTTTTAATAACATTTTTATTCCACTTAAATTAATGTTGCAACTATTCTTCTTGCACTGTTTTCTAACGAAAGAAATACTAAAGTTGGCGTCATAAAGAGCCGCAACAAAGACGTGCAATCACAATCATTTCAGAGTGACGGTGAATTTTCCGATTGTGTGGGGGTTTTGTCCATTTGCGTGGCAGTTGAAACAATTTCTGCATGTGAGAGATTTGACTATTTGTGTGGGAGTTTTGTCCATTTATGTGAGGATTATGACCGTTGCTATGTGTGGCTGTTTTGTTCATTTGTGTGGGAGTTGTGACCGATTGTGTGGGCGTTTTGACGTTTCTTGAGTGTTGGAATTTTGGCTATGGGGATTTTGATCGTTCGTGTGTTTCAGAGATCTGTCCATTTCTGTGGGAGTTATGACCGATCGTGTGGGCGTTTTGGCATTTCTTGACTGTGGGGGTTTTGGCTGTGGGAGTCTTGACCTAGACCCAAAGTTTTCGCGTCCGTCAAAAACATATTCCATTAATTCTTGTTTAGTTTCACTTTGATTATAGTTATGATTTAATTTGTAATTCGTACTTTGTAAGGAACAATATTTCCGATGGAAGAAATCAAGTTTTAAATTTTGGTATCAAATTTGTAGAAACAGGACACCACAGGAAGACTACAAGGAAATTTTGGGACTGGTCATCATATTCTTGGGTGGTATACCTCCTTGAGGCGTTTTCTTTCGTTTGCCTCGAACAACTCACCATGCAGGGTGGAAGGGAAAAGCAATCTACTGTTTAAAAACATTTCTCTTTAGCTAACAATTTCGTTTAACGAAGCAAATATAAACGGGCCTTCGGAGAGTATGCATTTTTCTGATACGACTATATGTGCAAGCTTGGTCTAAATGTAATTGACCATCCCATTCACCATTATAAGACCTGCAACTTTTGAAAGGTTTGTACAGTTATAGACAAATAGATGCTGAATTCACTCTCTAAATTTTCTCGCCGTCTCTGGTACTTGGCGAAGGAACACGTAGTTTTTTATATGTACTTAGCATTACGAAAAAATGACTGAAAGAATAAAAACTGTAAGGGGAAACCGTGAAACAGCAAAGAGGTTTGATTCAATAGATGATACGATAAAAATTCTTGTGAAAAGCGAAATCAGTCGTTTTGTGAAAATAAACACAAATTTTCCTCGAGAGATTTAAAATAGCTAAAGGGTTTCTTGAGTGTGATAAGATTTCATGGTCAAATAATAATGACTATTAAATTCATTCACGTAACAAACGATGCAGCAGAAAGAGAAGTGAAACTAATAAAAGATTACAACAACGTTCTTACGAAAAATGAGGAACAGAAAGTTTCTTTTGCGGATAGTGAAGGTCCACAGATAATCTTTTCTTAGATGTGTCCGAAGTGAACTGTGTAGCAAATAAGATTGAAAACTTCTTCCAGGTTATAATTTTTCTCTTTCCTCATAATGGACTATGAGTCATAACGATGAAAACTTATTTTTAGTTCATAGCGAAACAAAGATTTAGGTTTTTCTAGCAGTTTGTTTCACTTTATGTAAAAAAAAAAAATTCAAAATTCTTACAAATATGTTGCCTATAACTACAATAAGAAGCATTTCGTTTTTCATGTGTAATGACTCTTACATCATTATAGGTATCTTGAAAATAATGCCAGATTTGTGCTTCTGGTAAAACGCTACCTCAAAACGATGTCCTGTGACCCTCTTCCGGTCTAAAACTTTTTACCTGAATTCAAGATGGCCGCCATGATAATGCTATACAAGATTAGATTGGTCTGTTTTTCTAGTTTCATTGTTCAAAATATCTTCCCATTTCCTTAAACCGTTTCTAAATTACAAAGGATTCTTCCAGATTTTCTCCATATACTACGTATTGTAATCCGATTCAAAACTTTAGGTCGCTTGAGGCACCATTTAAAATTATTCAATGGATCTAGTTTTTCTTTTTGCTTAATTTAGTCCCATATGGAACCATTTTGGAGGGCTCGTCCAAGGAAATTCCTAAATTTATTTTTCCCCATATAAATAAGGACCACCCTAGTAGGACAGCTACTCTTTATTGATAAAAATCGTAATTTGGCAGTTATTAAAAGCAATATTTCTGTGTCTGGAGGTAGAAGAGAGGGGACTATGCAAATTACTATTGTCAAGTATAAAAATGAAAGCTGTGTTCAACACTGACTACGTAAAATTCAATTTTTTTTAAAAAAAAGCGAAATGCTTACATCTTTTAAAAGTAAAATTAATATAATTACTAAAAAATACATTCATTAAAAAATTCATGGTTGGCAAGGGCACCCTCTTAAATCCACGTGAGAGCGTTCGAGTGCAAATTCAAGTAAAGTAAACGCATGGAAGTCCAAGGTTCGATTCCCGTTGGGAGTTCATGTGATTCGAATTCAACGTTAATCAGTAGGTCCACGTATCATATAGCTTCGCTGCTGAAAGAGACGTTAAGCTCAAAATCAAATCAAGAAAAGTTAAAACAATGAAAAAGTTTTCAACTGTTTTGGAGTATTCAATTCTAGGGTAATTAAACTACATACAGTATTTGATAATGGAAGCATCGTCAGAAATACAATATCCAATAAAGCAAACTTTTCGAGTAGGGTTCGTCTGAAGTTACATACAGATATTGAAAATAGTTTAAAAGGGTGCATAATGCAGAAATACTATTTTATCGCGTATGAACTTGAGGCTTCTAGAACAGCAAGTTCTGACCAGACATTAACATCGCAGAACCAGGATATGATCTAAGGATGAACTAAACCATAATTTCCAACTTTACCCAGTGTAAATAAAGTAGCATTGAAACCCATTTTATCTAGTGTATACCTGAGCGTCATGGGGGGTTGTAATCCCTATAAAATTCCCCTTGGATCCACGCCTATTGAAACCAATTCAAATTTCATAACTTCACACACGGCACGATCAACGCTGAATCTATTGAAATCTTACTACGTAATAATTATCGAGTGTCTACACTTTTTTTATTAAAGCTCATGGTATATTCTATCATAATATAAATTGTCACTCATGTGGTGTGCGCTAATGTAACTAGGGATGCGCACGAGACAAGATTTGTGGATGTCTCGTCTCGAAAATGTGTTGTAGAAGTGATGTCTCGACTCGCAAAATGCATATTTCTCTATTGGAAGAGCCGTGTCTCGACTTGGATTTTGTCAGGAAAATCCTGTCTCGATTCTTATCGTGCTCATCCTTAAACGTAACTCATGATAAAAATGTTTTGTTTTCAAATAAAATGAAACGGTTGAGGTGGATCTTGCCAAGTAGAAGACATTCAATATATTAAATCGCCTCGCAACCCACTTGGCCACACACTTACGTTACACTCTTCAACCTTTTTCCCAAGCTATCTAAAGTATCGGCTAATCTTAAATTCGCATTGCCGATTCGGGCTTTCCAACAAGAATTATAATGTTGCAACTTAATTTGGATGTAAACTCCTGACTTAATTTGCATTTAATAACATTGTAGTGTGCATTAAAATCATGACAAAAATATAGTTAAATCTCAATTTCAAATTTCATGTCTACCTTGCATCCAAATACTTGTATTCTCATTGGTTTCAACGTTGGTAGGAGCCGAAAGTTCCAATTGATCCCAATCTTTTGCTTTAATTCCCTCTATTTGTTCGTAAAATTTTAAAGAAATATTATTACTAACAAGTAACACTTCCGAAGCGTAACACTCCGATTTCGATAAAATTTGAAAGGTAGATAGTACACATGAAATAAGCAAATACGGGTTTCGTATTTTCTGCGGAAAAAATGGTTTTAAGGGACAAAAGCCTCCACCCATAATTTTGAAAGTTGACGCCCGAAAAGCAAAAACCAAGTAAACCGAAGTAAACGAAATTTTACACACATACTGCAGACATAAAATGAGGGAACATGTGTTTTGCATTTTCCTGGAGAAAACGGTTAGGTGGGGAACGGACTCCTCCAAAACAAAAGTTAAGGCCCGGAAGGCAAGAGGAAGTGAATCGAAGTGACTGAAATTGTGTACAGATGTTGTAGACATAAAAGAGGTAATACGTTTTTCTTATTTTCCGGAGAAAAAGAGAACCGTTTAGGTTGAACACTGACACCTCCAGAGTATGTCAGAAGTGCTTGAAAGACATGATGAATTGGAACAACACATTCTGTAGGGACAATACGCAAAAAAAATGAATCCGGCTTTTCTTTTATTTTCTGCGGAAAAACGATTTTAGGGGGCAAATGCCCCCGCAAAAAATTTGAAATTTAACGCCCAAAATGCGAGAAGAAGTGCAGCGAATTGAATGAAATTGTGTGCATATAGTGTAGATGTAAAATGAGATAATTGGGTTTCGTATTTTCCGAAGAAAAGCGGTTGAGTGAGGCACGGATCTTATAAACTGTTGATTACGGAATACCAAAAGTGCAAATAAGCATACGTTAGAAGTCCCTAAAGAATATGGAGAATTGCAACGAAACTTCCTAAAGGCTATTTTTAAAACAACATATGAAACGTGTTTTAATTTTTGCGGAAGAACCGTGTTGGGGCCTAAGACCCATCCGAAAAAAAAGGGAAATATTACCATAATAGAGCAGGAAGAAGTGGACCCAGGCAAATCAAACTTGTGTGTAGATATTATATAGACCATATGTAAAATAAGTCCTATCGTGTTTCTCAAGTGTCCCTATCCGGTTTGCTTCATATTTGACAGATCAACAGCAATATGGAAATAAATCGACATTTGTTTTTGTTTATGCGGAAAAACATTGCAAGGGTTGAAGGTGCTTCCTGAAATACTATAAAATACGCTATACTGTTTGCGCTTGCTGTTACTTGATCTGCCAAATTTGAAGAAATCGGATGGAGACACGACACTTGTGAAACACGGAAGGCCATATTTTACATATCCAATATCTACATACGATTTCATTCGGTTCGGTCCACTGATACCGCCACTCAACGACTCGGTTCACTCAATAGTTTTTTTTCTTTTCAGGAAAATACGCAATACGTATTCCCTCATCTTACCTCTACAATATTAGTGCACATATCATTCACTTCGGTTCACTTCTTCTTGCCTTTTGGGGTCAAATTCCAAAATTTTGAACGAGGGCTTGTGACCCCAAAACCATTTCTCCCTTGAAAATAAAGAACGTATTCGTTTACTTTTTGCCTATTGTTCATACACAAAGCTTCGTCCAAATTCTTCATGGCCTTTATACACATCTGAGACACTGTTAGTAGCAGTTTTGATATTTCGCGATCATAGGTTTTGAGGGGTCAGTGCCCTTCCCAACCGTTTTCTCCAAGAAAATACGAAACCCATATTCCCTCATTTTATGTCTACAATATCTGTGCACAATTTTATTCACTTCGGTGGGGGCTTTTGCCCCGGAAACCGTTTTTACCCAGAACAAAAAAACGTATTGCTTTATTTTTTGCGTATTGTTAATACACAAAATTATGTTGCAATTTTTAATGTTGTTTGCACACATCTGACATACTGTTACTAACACTTTTGATATTTCATGATCAAAGGTTTGGAGGGGTTCGTGCCCCATCCAACCCTCTTTCCTGGAAAATAGGAAACCGTATTCCCTCATTTTACGTCTGCATTATCTGTGCACAATTGCACTCACTTCGGTTCACTTCTTTTTGTTTTTCGGGAGTCAAATTTGCTAATTTTGGGTCGAAGCTTTTGTCCCTAATATCGTTTTTCGCAGAACATAAAAGAACCCGTATTCCTTTATTTTTTGCGTATTATCCATACAAAAAGGTTCGGTGCAATTCTTCATGTACTTTACACACATATGACATAAGGTTACCAACACTTTTCATTTTCTGTGGTCAAAGGTTTGGAGGGGTTGGTGCCCAACCCAACCTTTTTCTCCAGGAAAATACGAAACCCGTATTCCCTTATTTTATGTCTACAAAATGTGTGCAAATTTTATTAACTTCGGTTGAATTCCTTTTGCCTTTCGGGCGTGAATTTTCAAAATTTAGGGTGGAAGCTTCTGCCTCCTAAAACCGTTTTCACGCAGAATTTTTTAAAAAAACGCATCGTTTACTTTTTGGGTATTGTCCATACACGAAGTTGTGTTGCACTTCTTCATGTCCTTTACACACATCTGACATACTGTTACTAGTACTTTTCATGTTTCGTGATTAAAGGTTAGGGGCGTCCGTGCGGCACCAAACCCTTTTTTCCAGCAAAATGCCAAACCTCTATTCCCTCATATTATGTCTACAATATCCATGGACAATTTCATTCACTTCGGTTCACTTCTTTTTGCCTTTCCGGCGTCAACTTTCATAATTTTGGGTCAGAGATTTTGCCCCTTAAAACCTTTTCTCTACAGAAAATAACCCTTATTCATTTATTTTCTGCGTATTGCCCGTACATAAAGAATCGTTTCAATTCGTCATTTCCTTTACACAAATCTGATGAAAGGCTCTGAGGGTTCCGTGCCCCACCCAACTTTTTTGCAGGAAAATACGAAACCCGTATTCCCTCATTTTATGCCTACAATATCTGTGCAGAATTTCATTCAATTCGGTTCACTTCTTTTTGCCTTTCGGGCGTCAATTTTCAAATTATTTGTTGGGAGTCTTTGCCCCCGAATGCCGTTTTTCCGCAGAACATAGAAAAACCGATATTTCTGTATTTTTTGCGTATTATCGATACAAGAAGTTTAATTTCAGTACTTGATGTCTTTTACACACATCTGACATACTGTTACTACCACATTTGATTTTTCGTGATCAAAATTTGGGACGGGTCCGTGCCCCACCCAACCGTTTTCTGCATTAAAATACGAGACCCGTATTCTCCTTTTACGTCTACAATATCTGTGCATGATTTCATTCTCTTCGGTTCACTTCTTCTTACCTTTCGGGCATCAAGTTTCAAAATTTTGGGTCGGAGCTTTTGCCCCTAAATCCGTTTTTGCGCAGAAAACTAAAAAACCCGTTTTCCTTAATTTTTTGTGTATTTTCTATACAAAAAGTTTCGTTGCAATTCTTCATGACTTTTGCGCAGTTCTTACATACCGTTAGTAGCACTTTCGATATTTCGTGATCAAAGATTTGCACTGGTCCGTGCTCCACCCAACCGTTTTTTTTTTCAGGAAAATACGAAACTCGTATTCCCTCCCTTTACGTCTGCAATATCTGTGCACAATTTCATTGACTTTGGTCCAGTTGTTCTTGCCTTTCAAGTGTTATCTTTCACCATTTACAGTGGGGGTTTTATATTAAAACTTTACATTATGTAACTTTTTCTTTTTTATGAGACTCTTTTTTTGGGTGGGGAGAGAAATGCTTTCCTCTGATATCTGTTTCTTGCCATTCATCTTGTTTGAAATGCTTAAGTAAGACCATTTTGTAACTTTTGATCTCATCCAACTCCGTCACGATTATAAAATTGTCATTTTTAACAATTTGTTTTATTCTCTTATTTGGAGTTTGCCACACTGATACATTTGTTACAAAATTGAGGTTTGGTCCAGCGCCTTTCGAATTCGGAACCAACCCAACCGCCGAGCTTTTTGGGTTGCCTGCTATTGCAGGAAAACGAGAAATGCAGGTGGTAATTCACTTTTGGAGTCGTGTATACATAAATTTGCAGGGGAAATTTTCGTTTGTACACGATTAGGGGCGCGCCAAAACGATAACAAGGTATAGGCTGCCTAATTGGTAGCACCTCCCCACGTCCGATTCAGAAGAAAATTATCTCAATCTTTTGTACATCGTTTGTACAGTAATGCGCAGGCGAAGGTTTTATTTCTACGCTATCTGGTGCGTCGACAGAACGAAAAGAATGGGGAGCATTCTAAGTGCTAGGACCACCATGTTAGATTGAACCACAAATTGTCGCGATCGTTTATACATCGTTTGTGCAAAAATGTACAGGTAAAATTTTCGTTTGTATTAAATAATATACGGATATGAGTAAATTTAATATCTGCGATCAACGTTAACCGGTTTGAATATCGGTTGCTGAGATTCAAAATGATACCTGATACACTAGTCGAAAAAAAATCTTTTTCTCTGGCATACAGAAGAAAATACCTGATTCTAATAAAACTTTTCACGTAGAATTCGAATCCGCAATCAGTTTTTCTCCATCACCCTCAGATTTCCAGTGACAGAGGGGTTTTCGGGAAATTTCCTTTTTTTTTTTTTTTTTACAATTTTCATACCTGTAGCTCGAGTACCTTAGGTATGTAAACGCACAAATTTTATGGTGTGTTAGCTTGATTTATACTTAGTAAGCTCTCTGAGGTTCATAAGAATAGCATTATTCTTTCTAGAGAAATAAACATATTTATATAAAAAAATATGCTATGTTTACGGTTCATTTTACAATATTCATTAGTGCAGATAAAATCACATATAACTTCCACGAAAAATACAATATAGCACGGTTTATATCTTATTGGATTTGAAATAAAACATATTGTCAATTATGTATACACCGTGTCACCATTTTATTTCTACTTAATAAATAATACAAAAGAATTGAGTGGTATCTTCTTAATAAATGAACACTTACTTACCTCAACTAATATGTTTCAGTTGTCGACTTTCATCTGTGTTTGGCTTCTGGATCTTCTCTTTTAAGTGTCCAACAGTAATTAGGTAGCATTTTTGAACTCCACTGTCACTGGTGTCTCTTCTCCATGGCGGAAATGTCCTGAGGAAAACGTTCCCCATACACATCACTAACAGCACCAAGGTTTTCAGGAAAGAAATGCAGGTGGAAGTATAGAAAGTGAACTTTAAGGGACATGTTGGAAACAATTTCTTTTAATGATTGCAGGAAATCACTTACAATTTCACGGTAATTTGGGGTTTTCTTGTATCCTAAAACATTATCTGTTAAACATTTAAATTAACACCAAGCTGCTTTCTCAACCAGAGTTAAGAGATCCTCAAATTTTTGGTCACGAATCAAACATCCACAAAAATCCCTAGCGTCACTAACCCGAGGAAATTTTTCCTTGAGGTAACAAAATCCTGCCTTACTTTTGTCCATTGCCTTAACCAAGTTTTTGAAGAGCCCCAATTTTATGTGAAGACGAGATAGAATTATCTTATCAGGGCTCACCAGTGAGGAATAAACAGCATTCTTCTGTCCAGGCGTTAATACATGTGTTGGCCATTCCTTCTTGATGTAATGTTCCGCTTTGTTCCTGGTGTTTCATTCGCAGAGGAAACAACAATATTTCGTATAACCAAGCTGAAAACCCATTAACAACGAAATGACTTTTAAATCACAGCAAACGGTCCACTTGTATTTCTCATACTGAATTCTTTCTAACACTATTTCGTAGGTTTTCATAGGTTTCCTTCATATTAATTGCATAAGCCAAAGGCACTGAAGGAAATTTGTATCCATTGTGGAAAAGGACAGCCTTAAAACTAGTTTTGGAAGAGTTAATAAACAATCTGGACTCTGTACTTATATGTCCATGTCCAAGTGTATCCATCACAGCATAGACATTATTACAATACACTAAATAATTTTCTTGAGAATAATAGTTTTGAAACTCTGTATGAAGGTTTCGAAAAACGCACACTTTGGTGTCACGATGGAGAGATTCCAGCCCTTAAGTCTAGAAGCAATAATTTTGTCTGTATCTTGGAGAGTTTTAAATCCTGTAAGAGGTCAATTAGTTCACCCTGAGTTATCAAATGGGGATCCAATGTAGATGTGCTTCCTACATAAGTAGGATCATCTTCTTCATTTGGAACTTCACTAGTTGCCTCAAGTACGTAATCCTCATTTACCGTAAGAGGAGGAGGAGGTACTTGTACAGGTAATTCCGCACTGTGTGGAACTGGCCTAATTGCTTATGGCAAATTAGGGTACTGCACTGTGTGGTTAGACTTACTGGTTATTTCTTTTATTTGTGTCATACAAAAGTAGCAATCTGAAAAAATGATATTTTGTTTCCCTCCAGATCATCGGTACTGCGAAGTTCATGTCTCGTTCACCATTTGCCCATCCAGTCAGGCGTTTCACGGAAGTACAACAAATCTAGTGAGGAACGAAATTCTTATCTTGGTCTCCTACACAGTAACCAAAATATAACTGATAACACTTCCTCACAAGTGGAGTAAAAAAAACATCGACGTTGCGATTTAAATATCAGCTCCCCACATACATAACAGAAATTGTCCGGTTTATTTACACACTCTCCGGCATCTTGTATCCTGTAAGGTATCACACACACATACACACATGAATCTACAATCCATCAAAATTCCCACAAAATCCCTCTAGAAATTCCCCCATACAAAAATGGCGACATGGTGTACACATCATTGAAAATGTTTTATTGGAAGTCCAATGAGGTATAAACCGTGATATATTGTAATGTTCGTGGAAACTATATGTGTTGAAGACCGACGCGACCTTCCGACCCGAGTAGACTGACCCGACCCGACAATCCGATCCGATTGACTCGACCCAACAACCCGACCCGAGCTGGTCCCATTGGTCCGACCCGAGCAGACCCGACCCGACAACTCGACCCGAACAAACCCGACCCGACAACTCGACCCGAACTGACCCGATTCACCCGACCCGAAGTGACCCGAGACACCCGACCCGAGGGGACCTAACACCACAACCGACCCGAGTGACCTGACCTTACCATCTAACCAGTTTGAGAGAACTAGAACCTTACAAAGCTGCCGTCAGAAAAAAAATGCTGGCCATTCGTATGCATAAACCATTGTTTCGGCTTTTTTATTTGTAGTATAATTATCCTCCTCCTGCTCCTCCTCAGTGTTCTGCCATTAATGACAGGCCAGTTTCCGTGAACTAGTTAAGAAGCTTCCATTTTTGCGATTTCCCGCTAACATCTTCCTCGCAACCCAACATAATGTTCCACCCTCCTTATTATAATCTATGAATTGCAACTTCTTACACACTCTCGCTCTCCTGATATCACCCCCTTTACTACATCTCTAAGAATGCAATTCCTTAGCAAGATCGAAACTTGTGATCCGTCCATTTTTTCGCTTCCTTATATCGTCCAATATTGCTCTCGTCTCTTGCATTTTTTTTCATCATTTCCTAATTCGTTTTACCCTCTCTACCCTGCTATACTTCTCTATTTTCCTCGACATCCAAATTTCCAAGGTTAAAATTTAGGCAATCAACTTCAAAAGTCAAATCACTACCGCAGCAATAATAATAATAATAATAATAATAATAATAATAATAATAATAATAATAATAATAATAATAATAATAATAATAATAATAATAATAATCTGAAGGTGACCAAGAAAGTTCTGTCTCTTTTTGTGGAGGTGTGTGTTAAATTGGCCCTCACACCATGAGTTGAATGCAAATGGAGATAAGGCGAAGGTCAGATGTTGGACGAGACGAGACGAGACAGAATTTTCATGAAGGGGTACGAGATGAGACAGAGCTCTTTCAATAGAAACATATGCTTTATTCGAGACGAGACTACCTTCGCGACACATTTTCGAGACCAAAATGCCCCAAACCTGGTCTCGTGAGCAACACTAGTAAGTATATCCAACATACTACCTGTTCAAATACACCGTGAACGTGCGTAAGGACAGAGTGAACATGGGACCTTCACAGACCTTCATAACGGCTTGTTAGCTGTAGGAGTTCAAATTGCTGCTCCGCGGGGTTGAAGTTATGACATGCCTTTCGTGAGGATGTCGTGACTACGCGGAGAGTGCAGCGGTAGGACAGTTTAAGGACGTTGACGAAACACTCGAAGACGCACCACGTGCCGGAAGACAAACAGAGGAACAAAATAAAGATCTTTAGGCAGCGATTGAGTAGAAGACAGACATGTGAGGAATTGGTACTACAATTCAGTGTGAGTGGAGAAACCATTCGGAACCACCTCCATCAACTTGGGGAGCACTGCAAGTTGATGGGTCCTACATTATTTGACTTGGGGCCAGAAAGCAACGCGAGCAGATACTTGTGTTTATTTGGTGTTCCCTCTGAGGAAGAAGCAATTTCTGGAGAGGGTGTTGACATGTGATGGGAAATGGGTCTTGTTCGAAGCTCCACGGTGCCGTCATCGTTGGTTAGCATCCCATGAATCGGTTCTAAAACAGCCCAATTCAGCACTACACCAAAATAAGGTTCTCCTGTGCATTTTGTGGACTGCTCGCGGCAACGTCCATCGGGCACTGCTATCAGCTGGTCAGATCTTCAATGCAACTGTGTACTATCACTCTCTGGATCCAGCACTTCTGAATCGCAAAGGGGTCCTCCTGCTACAAGGCAACGATAAGCCTCACGTGGTTAAAATGACCCAGGACACCATTCTACGCCTTGGATGCGAAACACTATTGGATCCGCCATTCTCCACGGACATTGTTCCGTCCGAGTATCACCTGTTCCATTCCTTGGACAATCAACTTAGAGAACGCCAGTTCAAATCGCTAGTAGAGGATCAATATGCACTTGATACCTTCTTCACTTCACGACCCACCAAGTTCGACTGCGATGGAATCCATAGCTTTCCAGAACGTTGGCAGTAGGTCGTCGAGGCTGATGGAGACTTTTTGATATTCCAGGTACGTCTTAGGTTACATATCAATGTTCGAAGGTGTTGGTGAAAAGGCGGCGGAACTTTCTTGGTCACTCTTAAAGTAATAATAATAATAATAATAATAATAATAATAATAATAATAATAATAATAATAATAATAATAATAATAATAATAATAATAATGTGTACTGTTAAAAAGCAGATGTTTGACCCGAAGGTCCATGGGTATTGATTCCAGCTCGTACCAAGTAAGCTTTCTGGTGGACAAACACCGTGGGTTTTCACGGTGTTCTACCATTTCCTCCCACTTTCTTCATTCAACCACTTCAATTATTTCTCATCATCACTGTCTCTCTTAGCGTTGGAGCATAACGTGGGACGTTAACTAGATATTACCTTTCAATTTCACTTAATGTGACATTTAACTGGACATAAAAACGCAGAAAGAATAAGTCAGTAGTAATATTAATTACAATTACCATGCCAATTAGTTAATATAGGGTTATATTAAAATTTTATTACTATTTCACCTATAATTAGTCACAATTATCATTCATTCACCAACTTCGAATTGAATTCTATAACAAAGCTAATTATAGTATTTCAAAATAAGTGAAGAATGTGACGACCCGACCCGAGCTGACCCGACTGACCTGACCCAACACGTAACCCGACCCGTTCGAGAGCACTATCAGAGGGGTAAAATTAACAGTACAATTTATTTTGTATGGTTTAGCATACTTTAAGGCTACCATATTGTTTGAAAACAGAAGAAACGGGACATCTTACAAATTAGTAGTAAATATTGCAGTTTGTATTAATTTTATCTTTCGAATTTTACTACAGCATCGCACTAATTATACTACTTAAAATAATGTATTAATATAGTCCATACTTAATCAACAGTGCTAAAAATTATTATAGAAGCTAGAAACTATTATACAATATAAACGCAATCCGTAAACATACAATATTTGGGCAAAAATTATATTTTCAATATTATTACACATACAACCTCACATGCTCTACATGTCTATAAAGAAAAAAATCCAGATTTATGGACTGATTTATTTTTGCTAACCTAAAATGCGAACTAAAAGAAAGCAATTTGCATAATTGTTTTTCTGAAGCAGAAAAAAATTGTCTTTTGGGGCTGGTCTGCCACGTTATAAGAATTTGTTGTCACCTTGGGGTATAGATTCTTACTTTTAGTGATAAGAGTGCCACTTAGGAGTATTTAAACATTGCATGTTATATCCGGGGAAGCAGCGATTGGAATAATAATAAAAATTAGAATGAAATTGTCCCTATAGTATTGTCGGAATCGAAAGCAAAAGGAATAAGTCGATTTTATTATCCTTTCAGAAAATTTGATATGTAATTAATAAAAAAAAGGACAAGAGGGACAATTTCTGCACACCGGGACAAGCTTTAAGAAACCGGGACGTATGGTAGCCTTACATACTTATTTGCATGCGGAGTGTCAATACGGAGCCACTACCTAGCAGAGTTGAAACAATACCTCGTAAATACGTTGCCAACTCAGGAAAACAAAATTACCGGCACACCCTCAAAATTCTCTGTACAAATGAGAAACTGAAAACTGTATTGATCATTATGTATTTACCAGCAATTGTCACTTCTTTAAAATTATCGAAACAGATTAATAATACTGGATATTAATCTTTACGTAACAATAGTTGATTCATAAAACGAAATTTACTCTATAAACTTACACTTCAAAGAAAGGAAATTGCTTTAAAAAGTCATTTTCTACTTTCAATAAATGTATAAAATTCTTTTACAATAAAATCCAAGTGTTATCAAATTTCTTATGTTAAATAAATAAAAAAAAACTGCCATAGATGAAAAAATATCGATAATGTATAATACAACGGATATTTGTGATTGTAAAGGCACTGTTGAAAAATGTCGATGTTCAATGCTAAATTATGTATTGCAGATTCCATAACACCGGTCAGAAGAGGGCTAATAAGAAGTTTGTACCGGTCACCGGCCTTTATCCAAATCATAGCAAATACCGGCCAGTTAGCAACCCTAGTCGTAAATCAGAATGCTGAATGCACCAAAATACTTCACCATGCGTTCTATAGTTTCTGCAAAATGAGTTTTATAAAGATGTTCAAATAAAACAAGTTACTGTGTTATAATTTTCCCTCTAAGAGCCTACTTTGTGAATTTCTTATCTTTTCCATTTATCAGTTTCCTGTACGAGATGAAAATAACTGTTTCTGTGCATTTTAGAAAGAAAAAGTGCATTTTTCTCATAAGGATTTAGCTCACCTAAGAAATAATGAATAAGATTAATAATAAGAGCCGAAGAGTGATAAACTAACTAAGCAATAATGATTGTAAGTATAAATATAAATATAAAAACAAAAAAAAAATATTTCATTCCACCATCGTTAGAATAAGATCAAATAGTGAATCCCACGATAGTGTGAACATACCAATCGACACAATAGTGTCAACAAAATCTTACTCCATAGTATGTGACACATTTTTTAATGTTTCTACCATTTAGACAGTCCCTCACATTGTTTTCGTTCTGGCGGCGCTCCTAATGGAGTACAAACAAAACTTTCTCCTGCACATTTCTGTACAAACGATGTACAAACGATTGATATAATTTGTGATTGAATTTGATACGGTGGGGTACCATTTAGACAGTCCCCACTTTGTTTTCGTTCTGGTGGCGCCCCTAATTGTGTACAAACGAAAATTTTTCCTACGCATTTCTGTACAAACGACGTACAAACGATTGCGACGATTTGTGATTGAATTGGACATAATGAGGTGCTTCCATTTAGACAGCCTTCCACTTTTTTTTCGTTCTGGCGGCGCCCCTAATTGTGTACAAACGTAAATTTCGCCTCCACATTTCTGTACAAACGATGTACAAACGATTGAGATAATTTGTGATTGAATTGGACATGGTGAGGGGCTACCATTTAGGGGAACTCCCTCGAGAGGAATCACTCTACTTATTTATTGCAAAAAGCAGAATTAAAAATTTCGCATTCGTCCAAAGTTATCGTGTGAAGCAACAGCCGCTCGTATGTACGTACTAGTATTGATAAGTTCCACTGCGCGATCACAATTAATACTTCATATACCCTCGCCACACACACACACACACACTGGCATATATACACACGAAAGTATACCTGGTAGTATCCACACGCTTACGCCGGAAAGTAGAAACACACACACACACACACGAGAGAGAGAGAGAGAGAGAGAGAGAGAGAGAAAATCTTGTTGTACCTTTATACTGAATGCAACATTACTCATAAAATCAATTAAAAAAGGAAAAGGAAAAAAGTTTTAAGTGAAACTTTGAAAGATTGGTACCACTGCTGCGTGTAGCACATGATTGTTCCATAATGATTAATTCGTAATATGATGTATATGGGTTTCTTAATGGTAGTATAACAAAATACCTTGAAATTGACCACAAAATTATCACCCTGTTGGAATTGTTACGCATATGGGCACCGGAAGTTTCAATGTACCAGCGAGAGAGTGTGCCACAGGTGTGGCCAAACGCACAAAGACCCATGTAACATGGCAACAAACAGGAACTTCTGTGCCACATGCAATATAATTGGCCACAGAACAGGAAGTAGCGAATGTCCCATGAGACCGAAGGCCTCAACTCAAACCACGAAGCCAAAACTTATCACAGAAGAAAACTTTACAAAAACAGGCCCTTATCAGGGACAGTCGAAAACAACAAATCATCAAGCAGAGAAAGATGTCCTACAAAAACAAGACGAAACCCACAACTACATCACGTCTGAAGCAATAGACGAAGCTATTAATAGAGCAACGCAACAAATAGTAACGTGGGTTACTTCAATATTAACGATGACGACGCCACCAGCGAACAGACCCAGACTCACCGATGCAATAGCTACAGCAACAAAAAAGATCTTCCACTTGACAATAAACACCATATCAACAACAACCGGCGAACTGTATGTTACCAAACCTCAGATAGCCACTAGAAGCAGACAGAACGGGGAAAGCAGCGCCAAATCCAAACCGACAGAGGGAAGAGAGGGACATGGATAAGTTGCGACCACCGAAAACCAAAAACCGATGACGACCAGGCGAGGCCAAGGACCAAGTTGCATGCTTAAAAATAACACAAAGACCCACTAACCAAACTTGACCACCAAACTACAGACAATTAACAAATTAGATTAAATCACACCCAGCTTTTAAGTTAGATTAAATACAGACAGTAAAATAATAATTTTACATGGGTTTTTCCACCCCTTCTTAGTGTGGTTTACCATGTAAATAACTTGAGCATCTGCATGACCGATAAAGGGGGTTTTCCTGGAATCCATGTGTTTCCCAGGTTTTTCCCTCCTACTACCCAAGCCAATGGTGAGATGAAAAATCTTCACGCGCTTTCCTATCTTCTATTTTACTCTTCTTTCTTTCTCTAACACACACTACCCGGTAAATGTCTCAGGATAAAAACCGCGGCGCGACACCACAGACGACATGCTGCTTTAGATCTCTAACTGCATGTAGGAGGTGCACGTAGATATAGGTTGGTGCATCACTCAAGGGGGCGAGCTGTCTTGCTAAGGGGCCCTCTTTATCTCTAATTTATTTCCGTATTTCCGACCACAAAATAAAAAGTGAAATTTATTTCTCAAATTTGTAAAATCGATTTCGATGGGCATTATGGAAACAGTCTAGAATTACCATATATGCAAATAAATATTAATACACTTCACGTTTTCCAGTGGGTGCAAGAAAGCTTCGAATAGTATTTGATGTCATAATCATTGGTTGATGTATATATATATATATATATATATATATATATATATAATATATATATATATATATATATGTGTGTGTGTGTGTGTGTGTGTGTGGTTGTGTGTATGTTATAAAAATGCACTGCTTTACTACTATTTGACACACATGCATGTTTGAAACACAGTATAACGAGCCTAGTCCAAAGGCACCAATCATATGTCCGTGTCGTGCACATGAACCGGAAAAATCGGGAAAAACCCAGATGTTTTGAAATTCCTACCTAAACACTCTCTGGCGATGGCCTGGCTTCACCTACGGATGTGATTCGTTTTACAACAAATACGTTGTCATATGTGCAGAATTTCCATTTCGTATCATGAACACAAAGTCTGTATCGTGATAGTTTTAATTTACCCCATATATACCTGTAATACCTGTAATATATATCGGGATACATAATACCGGATCATATAATATATAATACCGGATATGTCGGGAGAATCTTTACTTTTTCTCAAAAATGACACCGCTGGTACAGTCGAGCCCTGGGGTCCTTTCCGGTTTCACGTAGGGATCAACAAAAAATAGAGAAATATAAAAAGCTCGCAAATCCTTATTTCAAGTTTCAATCTTATATCTTGAAAACTAAAGGCGTGAACATGTTTGAAATTTGCCATAAGAAAAAGTCACGGCCCTCTCCCGACACTTGGATCCGCCACTTTATCTATCCTGTTCCAAAACATATTTGGGATGTTAATTGGTCCTTCCTTGACTTGATCAATAAGTTTCTTAAATATCTGTAATATTACCTTAATAATCAGTCAAAGACGATACTACATCATGGTATTTAAAGTTACCATATATCCTAAAAGGGCTAAACACCACAGTCAAGTTCATTATGATAGTGTATGTTACATTCTGATTTCTTATCAAAGTCCAGCATTCAATTAAGGATGGAGCTCGACACTATCTCCATTTCATTGTGATTTCCAAATATGTGTACAAAACTCACCTCGACATGATCAATCTTCTGATTTCTCGGAATGCTTTATTCGCGTCTCAAGAAAATTGCGAAAATGCCATTCTGATTGCGATGCTAAACGAGGAAAGTACACTCTTTCGAACATATGCAGGCCTAATACTTATTATAAAAGCTATAGACAGAGAAAGTGAAGCAATAGGTAAAACTGATGGTGTTCGTAAACTCAACATTCCTAAAATACATTTTGAAGCTAAGGACTAAACTAAGATGAACAACTAACACACAACCCAAATAACTCCCCTGCCGTAGGTCTGATTCAATAATCGTTCAAATGAATGGTTATTCGCTGAGTTTTCATGCCACCTTTGAAAGCTGTGAAAGAACCGTACAACTAGTTATTGAGGATTCCAATAACATTTGCTGTCCTGAAAACCGTCACGTCTTCGTTTGCGCTATTTTGAAACCCAGCAAGACTATGCTATCATTGAGGTTCAAGGTACAGTATAAATTGTGTATTGTGAAACCTCAAAAACTTTTACAAAAATGAAATTGACAGTTGATATGTTTTATACTGTATACGAGTATGTTTTCGTTAGATAAAACAAACATTATACGTTCTAATCCGTCAGCTTTGTTTATATGAACTAAACACTTGAAACCTAATAATTGTGTACTTATGAAATGTTGCTCCTCTACTTGAAACAAAAATGTTATTGTGATATAAATAATATGGTTCATGTACTAGTAAGAAATCATGTGTAAGTTCAAGCCAACGAGAGTAAATATTATCCCAGGATTTTGAAACGTTTTACATTAGTTAATTATGTAAGCTCAACATTTCGTTATTATCAGGTAAGATGCTCTGATAAATGCATAGTATTAAAATAAGATACATATTTTGAAGTTTGCAACAACAAAGTTTCTAAGTTTTGCATTTATACATAAAATAACACTCTAGTATTACATGATGAGACATGGTCCCGGAAGTCCGTCGTTTTATTCTTGTGGATATCACATACACAATTTTATACATTTGCAAGAAGATTTGAACTCATGTAGCATCAAGCTTGTTTAAAGCATTTTCTAAAAATTTGTTTGGTTATTGAACTAGATGCAAAGGCCGATGTCCTTTACCCTGCACACGTCTACTTCGTATTCCTTGTCCTGACATTTGTACCTTATTTGCTTCTCTTACACAATACATATCTTGTCATAAGTAAGCTACAATTCGTTATGTTACTTTGTTGAGTCAATATTTTGATACTGACTAACATGCTAGATTATGTTTTCTACAGATTGAATTGATTTATATCCGCAAACTAAACCGTGATTTATTGTTGAAATCCTTCTTTTCTACTTTATCAGCTGCATTGCTAAGTTGACGTAGGACGATGTCACATCCTATAACGCTTGTGGTACTGAACTTTGGAGGTTTATGTTCTAGCCCTTCTAGAACATATAATTTACGATAAGGCAAAATGATTGTGGATGTTCCATAACATTTGAAGTTTGCTTCCTTTTATGGAGAAGGTACAAAATGAGGTTGGGCTTTCTAAAACCAACCTTGGAATAAAACCACGAACACAGTTTGTCGAGAAATGTGTATAAGATTTTGACGGAGAAACTTCGTTAGACGACAGGTCATGGAGCTACTTCAATGCTTAAAGTATTGTTTTAAGCTGATATATTGAAAATACTTTACATTACAAACCATTACACTTTAGAGACCAAAGTTCTTATTTTACCTAATCAAATCGTGCTCTATCTTCTTAAAATATTATTTTTGTATTTCATTTACGATTGCAATATTAGCTCTGTTGAAGCTACTTCCCGACTTTCATATTCATGTACGAGTATTTTCATGAAGGAACTATACAACTATCTAACTTTTCATAAACCTGATGGCGGAGGTAACATCCCAAATCTGTTGGGGAACGATTTTTATAAATTTTCTATTTTGCCTTCATAGCTTAGCCAACACTATTTAAAGTGACGGAACACTAAGATTTTGAAATTTCTCGCAGGTAATACCTACATGTAGGTACAAATTTTGGACACTACTTCGAAAAGGCCTACGTTTCAATTGAAAATATACTACATTTTAGATTTTCCCTACTTCTTAAAGCATTTTCGAAACTTCAGAGACCTCTGCCTGAACAGAAAATTCCTAAGTTTCTGAAATTTCGGAGAAAATACTTTCATGGACGCGCAACTCTTCCGCACTACCGCAAAGGGATCCTCAAGCTTTAGACTTTTTCGATCCCCACTAGTGAGAGAAGTATTTTAACTAAAGTTTCGTCTTTTCAAGAATGGTTGTTGTAACAACAATAATGAACTACATATTAAGCTGTACGTATATCATAGAAATTTTTAAGTTCAATGAGTAGAGAAGAAAAATACTTTTCTATCATAACGTCGCACGTTTATGCAATATAGATTTAAGGGGAATGATGATTAATGAATGCGAATAATAAGAATGGAGAAACAGGTTCAAAATAAACGACATCATACGCTCGCAGCCCATGTTATTGTAGCCAGATTAGCGGAGATGGCTAGTTGAAACTATTATTATCTAATGACGTTACTTTATATGTAAAATGTGTGATAACTGATATTTTTCTGTGCTATTAAGTATTCAGTACAAGCTTCTGAATCTCGGTATGTTATGGAAATTACATCGTAATATGTAATTCCGGTATTGGATTTTTTCTGTTTGTTTATGCATATAAACATATTTTGAACTTTGTCCTTCTTCAACCGTACAATCGTTCTTTCGAATTAATTATATTTATTTTCATTTTCATTTTCAATATTTTGCTAATATACTTTGGTCATCTTTCTTAATCGTGACGTAATTGTTCTCTTAGTTAAAGATGATCAATCTATTCAATAGTTACATGAATTTTACTTGTAACACAGGCAATTCAAAACTGAAATTCTTACGTGATAAAGTGTCATTTCATCTACATCTTAAAACTATGCGCTATTTCATACATCTTTATACATTTATTTAATTCCCAAAGTTAGTGTTGGAGTCGTTCTTGTCCGTTCGATCTGTCGTACATGAGAAATAAAATCAACGAGTTATACTGTAAATTATTTGTTATCCGATTGATATCTAAATAATCTTGAATTCGTACTTACCATATATCCACTGTCGCCTGAAATCAATTTAAGTGAAAAGGAATGAGTTTCTCTCCCTGCTGTAATTGTTTTCACTTCACAGAAAAGAGGGTTTATAATTGGATAAAGTATGGTATATCTTAGCTTAATTGGAGTCAACAATATACATGTGACCTGATATGGTAGTATTTTTACCCTAATACTTCGAATGCGACAGTGTTTTTTTTAAAGTGGAGAAGAAAATTTATTCACTGCAGGTAATAAATTTACGCAGTTTATATCAATTATAATTATTTTACAGAAGGTAGTATGCATATCAAATTGACTATGATTGTGATATTGCCTACCTGTTGATTTCTTGTTCCATCCCTGAAAAAAATCTTGGGGATGCTTCGTACCAAGCTATAATGTTATCCAATTTCTAAGTTCGATAATACTGTGCAAGAATCGTATTTGTTGCTATATTTTAATATATGTAAGGGACAATCTGAGAAAATGTTTCTTTGAGAAAAATCTGGGAACTTGAATGATAATTTAAGCAGATGGTGATTCGATGTATTTCCGTGAATCACCGACAGTGAATCCCTCGGAAACTTAGAAGAAATAACTGCAGATGTTTTCCAGTAATTTCATAATACACGATAAAATATATCATTCCACTCATTCGCAATATAATTTATTTTCGTGTTCTTCTAGCCATATATCATTAATAATCATTACAATTTATAACAACCAATGCAGTAATTAGAATTACTGCAATAGTTCAATATGAAAAGCAGTTTAGTAATCCATGACCAGCGGTATGCGGTAGGTCAGAACCTTGCTTGGTTCTGACATCACCTGATTTCCATCAATACATATATTTCTGAGAAGTGTAATTGATGTTAAAACAATCAAACAAAGCCATCGCTAACAAGCACTATTTACACAAATCTCAAGAGAGAAAGGGGTTACAATTTAGTTAAAAGTTTCATAGAAAACAAGATGAAGAGACCATTTAAACAGTCTTCGAAGTTTCCTTGTCAATAAAACTACTCTTCAGACGCTTCCTGTAAGTGAGAATTCGCCATTACCTTTATACATCAAGAAAAAGTTTCTTGATAATGTATTTTGGCTTCGTATTGGAAAAGGTGTATCCATTTTGAAACCTAGAGTGCATTTGGTTAATTACTTCGAGCCAAATGAGCATTTAATAGAAACTGTGAACTCAAAATTTCAGAGCGTTCATTTAACTCTGACAGAACAGTTGCCATCTTAATTCTTTCGAAAACAGACGAGCAATGGATAATAGAAAAATGTAAGCAAAGAAGTGAATTCGGTTTGGATTCAATTAATCTGGATAAAGATCTCCTCAATCGCACTTTTGAGAGCTGCAAATTGACCATGAAAGAATTGTTTGCTGCTGTATATTCCATTTATAATAAAGGTTAATTATAATATATTAGATTGAATTATATTTAAATAAGAACATACTTGAATGACAATAGGGACAAGGAAGGAATATGAGCAAGGATGTTCTTGTCGGATGGAATGGAATAAATGAGCTCACTACTTCGGTGGAGACGATTTGAAGGCACCATATAATTAGGTACATATTTAGTGCTCCTTTTGCCGGCGATACTAATGACAATTATATTTTTCATTAACAACAATGAAATCCATTATTAGTAAAAGAATGATAAACTACCCACTAAATTAGCAATTTTGGGTAAATACCAGGGTAATTACCCGAGATACTTATTCGTTGAAATAAGTACTGAGTCATTTTATATCCCTAGCCATAAGATTGTACATGTTTCATTTGAAAAAACTGTAAGTTCGTGTTGGGGTTGTAACACTACTTTTCTGAGACTACTGCCGTATTCTTGGTTACGTGTCTCCCCTCATAGATATTGGTTACTGAAATTTCATTTCATTTCTTTCCGGGGTTTTCGGGATATAACTCGGTACAGCCTCAACCGGCCACTGTGAGGCACATGCATTATACGTAAAGGGTAAACAAGCCATGTCCGCACCAAATGACTCATCACCATTATGATTAGTAATCCATAAATAGACAGATTATTAATTTTCAAAAATATCTATCTGTCATGATTCGCATACGTCACTTGTAAGGGAAAAAAAACTAGATAGAACTAAAAATATTAATACACACTTTCGATTTACCATCTTCCATTTTGACTCTGGAATTATTATTTAAATACTTAATATATTTTTGACCAAACTGTTTACTTCTTAATTAGAAACAAAGTATTTCGTAACAGTTTCAATAACGTAACGGAAGCTTCCTCAGACGATAATATGTATTTCCATATTAATGTAAGTAATATATCTAGCATAATATTATTTTTATCTTTTGTTTTTGTTGCATCGTTCCATTTTCTTATTAATGTTCTATTATCTCTTTTTAAACCTTGTAGCCCTTCTCAATGTTTATATATCGCTTTCTTTTCTCTTTTCTTTCTCACTTCATCCTTATGTTGTTTTTCTCCTAAGATTTTTTCCTGTTTCTCCAATATCTATCATACTAAATTTCTTACACTTTACTTCATATAGTACTGCTGCATCTTCTTTTCTTTTGGACTTCTTATCCATCATTTTCTTAATAACTTGTAGTATTCTTCATCCTCCTTTTCTCTGTCTTCACACCTCC